>NC_045486.1:895476-1200283 GCF_009650955.1 Corvus moneduloides
ATACTACTTTGATGATACAAATCCCATCTTGTTCAGATGTGGTTATAGAGAAACCAACTGTATTTGCTATAAATTTCTGTAAGATCTAGTATAACTGTATTCTTATCAAAACTCGTAAGTGCTGATGCCTCCCACAAACTTCAATGGTTTTAGCCCACTTACACACCTGGAGAGTAAGAAATACTTGTATTTGCCTTAGAACTGTAAACACATAAGTCTGTAATGGTATTGGAGTAAAAAGCTTTGTATAAAGTATAACTAAAATTTTTAAATGCATCTTGCCCCATACTCTCTTAGTCCTCTTCACCTGAAAGCAAGGGTACATTCTTAGATCATAGCTGGGAACCTTCAAGGCCACAATAAGATTTTGTTTGGAGGGAAGGATGTCAGGTGGGAATTTGTTCTCTTACTGTATTATAAGTGAACAGTCTTCCTATGCTTGTAAAGTACCTCTAATGAACACAGAGTAAAAATTTTAAGGTATGTTTTAAAATAATTGCAAGTGAATTTCTAGTATATTACTTACCTGCAAGTCAAGAACTGAGCTTGGCCTAACATGTTCCCACACTTTGTTCTTATGAGGAGATTTTACTCCAAGCTTAATTCCACACTGGTTAATGAATTGGAGTATGTGAAAGGTAGTTTTAGGTTAATGCACTGGGATTGAACTACATAATATTGCATAGACTTTTTGCAGCAGTCTGAATAGAAAATGGTTAAGGGCTCTAAAATGTGGTGCATCCCTAGATGCTGTAAACTGACCAAGATTCAAAGTGGGATTTAAAATCTGTAGAATGTAATTTAATCCTGGATTTAAATATCCCAAATTCAGATGTTGCCATCCAGATCTGAAGTCAATGACCTGAATTCATCATGAAGTCCAGCATCAGTTGTTCACCTCGGGCTATCCCTCAGTTCCCTGATATTGTGCACTTCAGGGCACACAGTGCATAATGCAGTTCTTCAGCCAGTCTTACTCCCTTGTTCTCTCTCATATACACAGTTAAAATGGAAGACAGAGAAGAAGTGGAAAACAAGGACTTTCTGCATTCTTGCGTTTCTTTTCTTCCCAGCCTGATTTGTGCTTCTAGGCAGACTGTGAATATTCAGCTCACACAGTACGGCCAAAGCTGAGCTTACCCCTAGCAGTCTGCTGAAAATGGAGAGAACATGCTCAGTACGAGTCTGTCCTTCACAGTCTGTTCCCTGAACCAGCTCATGTGGCCTGAATAACTCAAAAGCCTGCAGTTTCCACATTTCAGCTGTATCCCAGCATTTTAGTGGATAAAAAGTTCTTAGGTATTCCAACTGCAGTTCGCAAAGAACTTTGTAAAGAAAAAGTTATGCAGAAATGTATTTGTGAATTTATAATAGTCACGTTATTGATTTCTAATTGACCTGAATATATGTTTCCCAAATCCTTCTTAGCACTAAATTGGTTTGAATAAAACCCCACTTATACTACACCACCACCACCCCCATCTTTGTCTATAATTCAGTGTTACAAACTTAGCTCCTTGTATAACCTCTACGTGGACGTGAAGTATGAGGCAGGACAGACATGTAGATGGCAAGAGCACCTGCTGACAGGAGCGTGCAAACAGGCAGTGAAGCTCTTGTGGTCCCTCCAAGGATGAACACAGTCACTCTGAGTGATGTAGTGTTGTGGGGTGTTGCTGTTGTACCAAGAACGACACAGTCCAGGATCGGGTTCAAAGGCCAGAAGTGGCTATATTTAATTATATAAATCAGCTTATATAGCTCTGTTCACAAGAGTGGCATAACACCGTTGGGTGCTTGACCATCTGTCTCTCAGAGCAATTGGCTGAACAGCATAACACCCATTTCCAAAGTATTTTTCCCAGTGTGGAAAACAGAGACACAAACAGCTTGCACCTGCAATGTAGTTTACAAAACCTCAAACTGTTTTCCCAGCTAGTTAGTGTGAGAAAGGAGACTTTCCACAGGCGGCTGTAAAAAATAGGAAAATCTCTCTGCCAGCTCTTTTAGCATCTACAGTTGGGTACTTTTACAGGGGTTCAGACTAATGAGTGGTGTGTTAACATTTAGTTAATTGTCACTGGTCACAATGTAGACAAGTACTGCATTAGAGGGACAGTATGAACTCCCAGGAACAGCAGCAGGAGCAGTGCCTGCCCACTCCTTTCCATGGTAGAGGGGCACCACTTGGCTACCCAGTCTGAGACATGTTATGATTTATTTGAGCTGCATATCCAACCCATATAGAACCCTGAAACCTCTGCTATGATGCAGTTGTGCTGTGTGCCTACCCCACTTGTCCAACAGTGACCTGCTACCAAAGGTTTCAGTAGTTCCCCACTTCCTCAGTTCAGGCATTCTTGCCATTTTGTACAACAGAAGGATTAAACCATTTCTCTTTATTCTCAGACAGGAGATCAACAAAGTTTGAGTTTTGAGGTTTTCTACAGAAAATAATACTTGTGTTGAGTTAAACTGCAGGTTACAGGTTAGTAGTATACAGTAAGGGCCACTATGGAAGTCTGGCCCGGACACTGGATATGAAGCAGGTGCCCTGTCCCTGGAGCTATCGGTGTGTGCGGTCTGCTCATGTGTGCGTGTGCGTGTCCGTAACACCCGCTGCCGGTGCCGCTCAGTCGCAGCTCGGTCCCAGCTCTGTCCCAGCCCCAGTCCCAGCCCAGTCTCAGCTCTGTCCCAGCTCCAGCCTGGTCTCAGCTCAGTCCCGGTGCCGGTGCCGGTGCCGGTCCGGCTCACCTGGCCGGGGCGCTGCTGCCCCCTGCCGTACGGAGCTGCAGCGGCGGGGGCGTGTGCGGGGTGCGGGGCTCCGCCGGGGGTGTGCCCCGTTGCCCACCCCTGCCCTGTGTTCAGTTCACGCGAGCGCAGCCGACACGCGTGTGACCCGTCTGCCCTCGGGTCTGACTGCTGGGCACCCCCTGGGGTTACGCAGTGCGAGGTGTGGGAGCCCGTAGGCAGCGTGGAGTGGCCACTCACTGCTGTGGGTGGCGATCGGCAGCTGTGGGGTGCACGGGCTGCTAAGGTGGGAGCCAATGAGCCCAGATGCAGTGAGGTGCCGACAGCGCTGGGACAAAGGAGGAGATTGCATACAGTCGGTTTACGCTCACACTCCGTGCAGCAGCTGTGCCTTGCCAAGGCGGAAGGCTGTCCAGGGTTTCGTTCCAGTGCTCTGCACAGCACTGAGAATCCACAGCAATCCACAGAACAAGGACACGTGCTGGTGCACACAGAGAAGTTGTGCAGATCCGCTGTGGGGCCCAGGTATTCCTTGCTGATGTTGAGCATTATGCTGGCCTGGACCCATGCCCTCTGAGCCTCAGGTGCCCTTTACCTGGACACTTGAGAAAGGTGTTTTTAATACAGCACCTCCATCTGCAGTGGGGATTGATCATATTTACCTAGCTCAAGAGCAATGATATGAGGCTGACTTTCTTGGACATGCCACATGAAAAAGATTAAATTTTTATTACTATTTGCATTAATTGCTTTTCTTTATTAACTTCTTTGGCGTTGGAGCAGTTACAAGAGACAGCATTTTGCAAATGGAAGTGTGTTTTTCATTATATTAGTGCATTACACCATTATCTAGAGAGTAAAGTCTTGAAGTTATAAGTCTTCAAGAATCCTTCAAGTTATAATGAGCTGTAATTTCATTGAAGGCTCCCTAGGATTTCTGGACCACGAGAGCAAAGCTACAGCAATTTAGTCACAGGAGCCAGAAAATCAAATGGCAGCCCCTTTAATACTCAGCTGGAAATATGCTATTGCTCTGAGATACCCTAGGCTCAGTGTCTGCTGTGATGAAACGGGATGATTTTACCTTTTAAGGACATTTCAAGCCATAGGAACTATTCAGAGCCAACCGTGGCATGACTGTCCTTTTCTGCACCTTTGACACAGAGGTCAGAGCCAAGGGTGTTTGGCAGTGGGAGGTGGGGTTTCCCTGCTGTTTGGAAGGCTGTGCTCTCCCTTGTGAGCCCTGAGGAACGAAAGTGACAAAGTGCCTAGAGAAAATGTTTGTTGTAGCTGAAGGTATCTGCTGCCTTCAGGGCCTTTGGAAACCAGGAGCTGGATGGCAGTTAGTAGGAAGTCTGCTCACAGTACTGTGAAAGGACCTCATTGCTCTGCACTGAACACTGAACATGTTGCAGCTCTCCTCTCAGCCTAGTGTTGGAGCTGGGCACATTCACTCTCGCTGCGGTGTGCGGCTGACCGGTGTCACTGATGGGTGTGGAATGCGGTGCTCAGCTCAGTTGGAAACACAGAAATGTGTTGGTACCTGGAACTTGGTTTGAACTCTGCTGAAAGTGACAGAGTAGCTGCTCCCTAGTACAGCGACGTGGATAGATGCTCTATCTGCCTGTTAGCGTTAGAACAATCTCTGACCTGGGGTTTTGTGTGTTGTTCGTAAATGTACCTGGAGAATTCAAAAACAAAGCACTGTTACTATTCTTGGACTTGGATATAGCCTGAATGGATTCTCATTGAAGCACTCGAGCTCCTGCTGATTCTTGGCCCTAAACTCATTCTAGGCTTTTGTGGTTTTGGAAGTTTAAATAAAAATTACTCCATTGTGTTGGTCCTGGAGGGAAGGGGAGCCCAAGAAGGTTGGTTAATATTCAAGGATCACCTCCTCAGGCTCAAGAGTATTCCATCCCAATGAATACGAAGTCAAGCAAAAATGCCAGGAGACCTGTGTGGATGAACAAAGAGCTCCTAGAGAGGTTGGAAGCAAGGACAGGTAACCTGGGAGGAATACAGAAATATTATCTGCACATCCAGGGATGCAGTTAGGGCAGCTAAAGCTCAAATAGAATTGAATCTGGACAGGGATGTCAAAGACAATGAGAGGCTCCTGTAAGTATATAGGAAACCAAAGGAAGTATTTCCAGATTTACCTGATTAACAGGTGTCTTTTTGACTCAAAAGCATTGACATCACATGTGTATTTGTGAAAATCTTACTCCTTACCCCTGTGCTGCTCTCTACACCTCCCAGATGATGGCCTATTTTCAGCAAAGCCCTACAGGTTGACTCCTTTTTCCCTTTCCGCCTTTTTTTAATGGTGAGCTTTGCCGTTCAGCACACTTTATTCCTGCCATGAGAGCAAAAGCAATGTTGTTCTGCCTGCTACATTTTGGTCAGACTATGCCAGTGAGGGCTAAAAGATAGGCCAAAGCAGCTGTCATTGTTCTCAATGTTCTTAAGCAGGTGTAGTGTTCTGCTTTATTTCTTATTTTCAAAGAACAGATAGTTCCTTCCTGCTCTTGGGCTACTGCTGATGTGACTAGAATTTGTCAGAGAGTCCGAACTTGCTTAACCTGAACACCTTTAAAATTACTCTCCTGTCTTTCAGAATGCATTACCTCATTGCATATCTGCTGTGGCACTGATGCATAACAAGCATGTGAAATGAGAGGGTGACAGAGTGAGAGAACATCTTCCAGAACTTTAGATCTAAGTCCATAAGGATGGCAAAGTGTTCATGCTTCAGCAGAGGATTACAGGAAATTTTGTGTTTCTACAATCAAATTTCCTGGAACCACAGAATGGTTTGGGTTGGAAGGGACCTGAAAGATCATCCAGTCCCACCCCCTGCCCTGGGCAGGGACATCTTTCACTAGACCACATTGCTCCAAGCCCAGTCCAACCTGGCTTTGAACACTTCCAGAGATGGGAACCTGGAACCTGTGCCAGTGGCTCATCATCCTCTCAGTAAGAAATTGCTTTAACTAGAAAAAAATTGAATCTTCCCCGGACAAAATTCCATATTAGTCACCTCTGTGTTAGCAGGATAGCCCTTCAGGGGATGGATTCAAGCACGGACATTTTGGACTGCATAGCACCCAAGGAAGTGTGACCAGCATTTACATCCAGTCCTATTGTCTGCTCACTACATATGAGAAGAGAAGCTCTGGCACCTGGCCTGTGAGCAACACTGCCAGGAGGAAGATGCTGGAAGCTTGGGTGCACCTGCACGAGGCTGAGGCAGCTGGAGGGCAGCTGTCTTACATCCCCCAGCACCCACAGGGCCTGTGACACCAGGTTCTACTCTGGGCCCTGCTCCAGCTTGTCTGTTGGCCACTGGAGGCAGCAAGGACAGATGGTAGCAGACTAAGTGGGGCATGCACTGCTGAGCTTACCCATACTGAGGGGATGTGATCTAAGCTTAGAGATGCTGGGGAGAGTCCCTCTACAAATCTGGGAATTAAACAACTTGAAAACTTCATTGTCTCACACCGAAGCCAGAGGGTTCACTTCAAGTGGTGCCAAACAAGCTTATGCTCACCTTACACAAAACTGCCTGGCATCCAAACACTGTAAAGTAACACCATGTAAAACATCAAAAGTCTTCATGACCCATAACAAATCCTTTTTTCTCCTCCTCTTTGCCCAGAATCATTCTGAACCCTATCCCCAGACATCTGTTGGTACATGCTAATGTAATTATTCCCTCCCTGCGAGAGCACCACGGAACTGAATTGTATCCCATGGATGTTGGGAGACATCTGAAACGTAGCCATGTCTTCTGACACTATGCAAGAAGGATGAAACTCCCATGTGAATGTAAAGTGAGCCACATGTTGGGAGCACACAAAGCAAACTTGTAGTTGTTGCTATAAGGGCTCCGTGAGACATGATGTTGAATTAAAAGGTACTTCTTTTTCCAGGTCAGATCAGGACAGATATTTCACTGTTCTAACCAGCACTGCCCACCTGCACTTGTGTTTCTCTCTAACAAACTCCCAGGGTGGCTCCTGTCTTTTATTCACCATTCCTGGCAGTATTGCCAATGCCTGCTGGTGCTTCTGGAATGGAACCCTGGAAGTCTGTTGGAGTTAGTTTGACTGCAGGTCAAAGAACTAAGCTTTAATCTGAGTCTAATTTATCAGTCCATTACATTGAATTCAGCTGGTTATTGCATGTCCATCTTCAGTCTGCTATGTGCTTCCTTCCCAGCAACTCCCTATTGAAAGAGCATAGAGTATACAAGGCCAGAACCAAAAAAACCCCAAAGCCAACATCTGGATGCACAGTGGTTCATATTTACTAGGCTGGGGATTCTCATCTTGCTGAAGGGTCTGGCTCACAACCCACAGGTGGCATCATAAGAACTCACCGGTGTAAGTAATGTTTTGAGGAAGGCAGAGAAAGGTAAATCTCATCAGGCCACAAGCTGTGGGTTTTTTCCCCACAGGAATCAAAATCAATTAATAGAAGCACACAGAGCTCCTCTCCAGGTTCATTCTATGTGAGCAGTTATTTGCTCTGGTGCTTCAGCCCAGCTTTTATCATCCTGTGTTCTGTTGAGACCGCCCCAGTCTTCTGTGAGGACTTTCTTCTATGAGTAAGTATTACGAGCTGTGCTGAGTGCCACACATTTCAAGAAATAACTGCTGTGCTTGATTGGCACTGGCACAAGCCACTGTGTTGGACAAAGACCGGTGAGGTCCAAAATATTTTCTCCTCTGTGAGGAGTGAACTGATTTTAAGTTGGCATATGATCACATCAAACTCCACAGCTCTGTTACAGTGATAGCAGAAATCCCTGTAGAAGGTATTGGCTCCTGTCCATAGATACATGTGGGTCTCTAGATTTAGACTGTGCATGCACGAAACATTGTGCTGTGTGGCCTTCAGAGCTACTGAGCTCCTTTGGCTCCAGTTGGTCTAGAAAAACAGGGAAGATGATACAAAGCTGTGATACAAAAGCTATTCCCTAAGTATCTATTTGTAGCTTTGCAATGTTCCCCTCCTTGAATGAGTGAATATAAAATACTTTTTGAAAATGACTTACACAAATATGTAGAAATATATCGCAGAAAGTCCTATTAGAAAGTATATAATTGAGCCAAATAGCACCACCAGTACCTGCAGAGAGAGGTAATTGTACTCTAATTATTTTCTTGGCTACCTGGTTCATCACTTCTGTGTGTTGTCTAGAAACACAGACTTCCTGTCAACCTTTGAATCTGATATGTATGATACAGACATACATGTGTAAAGCCAAATTTAATGCCAACTGGAGATCTAACACTAACAATCTGTTAATTATTTGGATTTTTTATTAATAAATAAGAAAAAATTGAATTAATAAATCTCAATGTAGAAGTCACCCTGGGCGTTGTTTGTTTATGCTCTGTAGGCAGCTAGGGAATTCGGGCTGGGCGGGTTCCCTCACTGGTTTGGGTCTGCTACATGTTCAGTTCCCATGTGCTGACCCAAGATCCCAGTGCTTGGTTACTCAGCTTTGGAAAGGAGGGAGGTGAAAAATGGTTTTGTGAAAAACGAGGTTCACTCTCCTGTTAGAATTTAAAGAGTTTAATATAAAGACAATAAGAGACACATAAAATAAAGCAAAGGGATAACAGCCGGGTGCCTTGGCGCTCTGCCAAGAGCACATCTGATGCCCGAGGTGAGTCTTTTTTATACCATTTTTACTGTCTGTTCTCTATACATATTCAAACTTTTCCAGGAATTGATCTGCATGGCCACTCCTTGGGTCCGCCTTTTTAGAGCATGCGTAGTCTTCGGCCTTGTGGTTTTATTTCTTTTGATTCTTGGGGTTGGGCCCACTAGGTAAGAGTCGATGGTAGGGTGGATCTCTTAATTCTCCAGACAGTCAGGGCTGATTGCAGCTTTGGCCTCTTTGCCCCCCGGGCCAGAGCGGTGATAGCGGCTCTCGGACTCTCCTGGCCGCCCGTTCTCCGGGCGGAGCAGCCTTTGGGCCCTTTTGTTCTCTGGACAAAGTGTTGGTCAGCAGCTTCTCGGGCCTCATCCTGTGTTCGCTTGGAGGTTCTCTTACTTGCTCACACTTGCTAACATTCTTGGAAAAAGAAAGAAAACTACATCCACACAGCAAAAAGCATTTCTAACATTATATAATATCTACTTTAATACTTTGCGAGAAGCCAATACTATAATACATGTTTATAACAGTTTGAAGAGAAATTTTAGAAGATCACTTATTAGTTCTGCAAGATGTTGGTTCAGGAGGTTAGGGGAGTAACAAAGTTTCCATCAGATGTAAATAACCGATCCTCATTTTGTAGAAACTGTGAATCATGGAATGCTCAGCCAGGCCTTAGATGACCAGTTGTTTGTGGAAAGGCATAAGGATATTTGACTGCTGAAGCATTGGAGCAGGAGGAAGAGGTCCATCCATCACAGTCCCTCTCTTCAGTGGAGCTGTGTGTGGTATGGATTCACTTCACTAGGCAAAGATCCACCATGTCCTGCCTTTAGGTGTTCCTGGCCTGTCATGATCCATACACCTGTGCTGTGGGGACCATGCTTGAATCCAGCACACAGCTCAGGCCTCCCTGCACACCAGGGAAGTGTGGCAGCCAGGTCTGCTGGAGTGAAACCTTGGGCAGGGCCAGAGGAAGAGAGCGGAGAGCTGGGGTTGGTGAGGAAGGTGTTTGAGTGGGAAAGGCATTGGCAGGTGTTAATTCTTGAGCACTGAAGTAATTAATGAGCACTGATTTGAAATAAAAGTTAAGTTGTGTAAATCCCAACTTTTTTTGCAGTCAAATGTATTAATTGCATCAGACAAATACAGATCAAGGCAAATTTCTCATCAAATCAGCTTCCAGAAAGAGTGCAGCCTTCTAAAAATACCGAAGTGAGTCACCCCAGATGACAGTGCTGTGACAGAGGGACAGTCCATGCCACATCTGAGATGGAGGTGAGTGGTGTTTCTGCAGAGCACACACCTAACACTGCTCCACAGAAACGTGGGTGCAAGCCAGAGGCAGCTGATCAAGGAGCTCTTCTAGAACACGCACAGCACCGTCTGACTGTTCCAGAAGTTTCCGTGTGGTCACCACAACTCCAGTGCGAATTCTGTCTGGCAAACTGGAAGGCAAAAACCAGTTTGTAACCTGGTACCAAATCACTGAATCCTTCCTAGAGCATCTTGTTACATAAAGCCCCTAAGTGGCAGCTGCCACCACGAGGAGCCCATTTGTCAGGGCTGAGGGGGCCGTGACACACCTGTGCGGGAGTCACACCTGTGCGGGGGTATCGCGCTCTCAAGGCCAGGAGCCACATAAGGGAGTTCACCCGTGGCTGCGGGCCGGGCCGGGCCCGGCGGGAAGGGGCAGCGGGAGACGGAATAGGTGAGTAGAGAAAAACCGTGTCTGGAGGTGCGAGGAGCCCCCGCCACCGCAGCACAGAGACCGAGAGCCGCCCAGAGCGCCCCCCGCGGGCGGGGCCGGGCAGGGCAGGGACCCGGCGGGATGGGAACGGGAGCGGGAAGCCGTGCCAGCCCCGGGAGCGGAACGGGAACGGGAACGGGAACGGGAACGGGATTAGGCACGGCCCCGCCCCGCCCGGACGTGCCCACCGCAGCGCTGCTGGGGCGGGGCCTCGGCGCGCCGGCGCTGTGGGGAGCGCGTGCCCGCCCTCAGGCCCCGCCCCCTCAGGTGACGCCACCGCGCGCGCCCGGCCCTTCCCCTCGCGCGACGTCACGCGGCCGGGCCGGGCGGTGGCGGCGCGCGGGGATGGAGCGGCCGCCGCTCGGCCGGTGAGTGACCGACGGACCGCGAGATGGGGCATAGAGAGGGAACGGGCTCGGGAACGGGGTGGGAGAACACCCGGAGCCGCGGGACGGGGCGAGGGGACCCCGCCGGACGGGCCCCGGGCGCGCCCATTGCGAGCGCCTCGCCCGCCCCCAGACCCGCCGCTCGGCCGCGCTCTCTCCGCCGCCCCCGCTCCTGCGGCTGGTTTAGGACCCTCTGGCCGAGTCGCGGCCCCGCCGGCCCGCTCGCCCCGTTCCGGGCCGTCGTCCGGGGCGCAGGGCCCGGGTTGCGCGGAGCGGGCCATGTCCGGCCCGGCGGTGGCGAGCGGCGCCCGCGGCCCCCGCGATCGTCCCGGTCCCCGCGGCCCCCGCAGCCCTCCCGGGGGCGGCCCCACGCACGTGTAGATGGTGCTGGGTGTTCGGGAGGCGCCGCCGCGGCCCCCGCGCTGGTTTAGGGGTGGCTGAGGTGTGTGTTCGCTTCACCGATTCCTGCCCGCCTTGGCTGTCTTTGATGAGATTGTTAAGATACGAGTTATTTCATGGTGAGCTCAGATTTTGCCGGCTTAAAAGCAGATTGTCAGTGACAGGCCTTTAAAGTAAAGAACTTAAGGTGTAAAGCAGCAGTTTCGGAGCTTTACAAGTGCCAAAATTCAGGAGACTTGGAGCTGGACACTGTGTGTGTGACTTGTGTGCAGCTGCTGTCACTGGCGATACAGAAGTACCTGATGTGCATTAGGTACAAATGCTGTGGCCAGCAAAACTCGCGTGGTGGGTGGAGGCATTGCTTTCACTAAAAAACTCTATCAATAGGGAAACTTAATGAGGCTTCTTGGTGGGTAGGGGTGTAAAGGTCTGAACTGAAGGTACAAAGATCTGAGTGGAAGCCTAGGGGAGGAGGAGAAAGAGGGAGGTAATGTAACTACCACTGCGTCAGCAACAGTGTCCATCATCCACAAACCTTAAAATCCGATGTGTCTGCAAGTCGGAAGCCCTTAGTAACAATCTGGGCTACCGGTGGGGTCAGTGAAGCAGTGATGCCTTGACCTGAGCCAGTGTCGCTGGGTTCTCCTCAGTCTGGAAAGCGAGTGCTGCTTTCCCTGATGCTCACTACTGACTCTGTCTTACCCGTGGTTACATGTGGCAGGTGACTCCATGTTTGCTCACAGGATGATCCTTCTCTTAGAGTAAGTTCTTTGTCCATCTGCAAGTGTCTAGAGGCAAGGAAAGCCCAGTGAGTAGGTGTACTCACTGGAAGATCTGTTTCTCTCGTGATGCTGGGGGGGCTCTTCCTTCTCTTGTTTGGGGACAGTGGGGCTCCTGAGCTTGCAGGACTTGTGCTGCTCAGCAACTCTGCAGCCACACAGGGTTCTGGTGCCAAATGAATTGGAGGTTTGTATCCACTGTGTCCAGTTCAGCTGCCTGATAAACCCACCCAGCTGGTTTGGAAGCCATCCAAAATATGGAAGCAAACTGTAGATGGAGAAAGATCTACTTTGTGTGGAATTTATTTTAGAAAGAATTTGGATCTAAAGGTTCTATAAAGTTTGGGGCTTCCCCCCACCATTTACCACATAAAAGTTGCTGAGTTTAGTTTTCTAAGCAGTTCTGTGTCATGGTTTGGGCTGTCTCACATCTTATTTAATCATAACTGAAGTTCCTATAATTAAAACCTGTATCTAATTCAGATACAAAATAGAAATTATTGGAAGTCTACAGATTTTGTTTACATGTATTTAGAGAGGTGCATTCTGCATGAAATGGGTTGTGTCTAGCAAGTCAGCTCCTCCACTGCTTGGGTGAATGGCCTATGCCTGACAGTGAGCCGGCGACTGTGGCTGCACTAGAGTCAGGCAAACCTTGTGTTAGTGTCTCCTCTGGTCTTTCTGAGAATTGTTTCTGAGCCATTGAAAAACACTTGGTGTGATATATCTTGGACTTGGTTTCTAGGAATTTTTGCTTAGAGATCTGGGGGAGGAGTCTTCCTTCTCCACTGGCTTCCCCAGTGCGTTTACTGGTGTGGCATGTTCTCTTCAGGCGGTTCTGTGGCTGTCTGCCAGTGAGAGCTGGGCTTTGGGACCTGGATTCACCGAGTGCAAGGTGTTTCTCAGGTGAGCTGGCTGGTTGGCTGCCTCTTGACAGACCTAGAGTCTCCTCACCCCTGAAATACAGGGAGTGGTTTTGGCTCTGCGTGTCCCCTGAGGCCTGGTGAGGGCTGTTTGCTGTGGCACGCGGGATGCTGCTTGGCACAGAGGTCATGCGCTCTCTGTGAGGGTTGGAGCTCACAGGGACTTGTGTTACCTGTCTGGGGCCAGGAACAGGGCAGTATCTCAATAGTGAGACTTGTTAAAGTGGTTTGTAGGCAATGAGCCCTGTGTGGCCCAGGTGACATCCAGAGGTCCCTTCCAACCTCAGCTAATCTGTGAACTTGTTACAGTGTTTCCTAGAGGATAAACTGGCATCTTTGGGAAGAGTGATGATGCCTGAATGAAATGGAATGTGAAGGTGGCAGGCTAGACGTGCGTTGTCTGCACTTCTAGAAACTGACTATTCTGCTGTGATTACATACTTAAAATTCTTAACTCCTCCAAGCAGTTGAGACCCTGGATATTGTCACAACACAATGAGCTGATTCTTTGGGCTTGAATTTAAGCTCCAAATTCTCAAAATTGTTCTTCCAGCCAGGTGTGTTAAGGAAAGAAGGAAACAAGCAATTGTGTGGAGTTAAATGGATTTTTGCAAAATGTAATGTCTTCATACTTTCAGAAGCATTTTATGGTAATGCAGATCTAGTTGACCCTTGTTATTTACAGAGAAGAATCCTACTCATGTACCAAAAGTACAAAACATTTCTATCAAAATAACATTGAGAACTCTGATTTGGAAGCTAGATCTGACACACCATGTGAAATACAAACACAGAACAGAAGGTCTCTGCCCCAAAAAAGTTTATGTTTAATTAACTTAAATCCAAACCAAAGAAGTTTGCCAACACTCCTGAACATTTATGCCATGCAGGAACCCCCCGAGTATGTACCTTATGTGCATGCTGTGTTGGGGCTTCCATCATGCTCTGTGTTGGTCCTTGTTTTGGACAGCAGCTTAATTCTTTAGTCTGACACTGGTCACATGAGCACTCCTGTGTGAAAATACCCAGTGAACATCAAGGCATTTGGTGAACTGGGAGGGTTTGTCTGAATCAGGGCAGTCTGTGATGTGGTATGGTGTTGCATGCATGCATGTGATCAAACATTATTTGAATGCTTAGAGGATTTCCCTTCTTGAGATAGTTTATTAGGTTAAAGTAGTCAGAATATGAGGTAACTTCAGAGGCTGCTTCTGATTTTAAATACGTCAAAGCTAGCAGAAACCTAGTATTTCAAATTAGTTAATACTTTTCTTTGAAGGGGACTCTGAATATATGTGCTGTTTTATTGTTTATCAGGTATTAATGGCATTTCTTATTATGCTTGTTAATTTTGGCAGGTCTTTCTCCTCTACAAAGAAGTTTTGTTGCCAGGATTTACTCTGAAAATGACCTACAGTACTGACTGCAGATGTCTGCAAATGTAGAAGCTGATAAATCATATCTTCTTCCCTTCCCTGACTTTCCTGTTTCCTGTGGAATTTATACTTCTAAATTTTTTTAAAGTTAGACCTCTGTTGATGACATTTGGATTACAACTGTGAGCATATCTATGCAAAGAGACAAGCTACCCTGAGCACTTTTGAGGTATGTATGCCTGCTATGACTTAGAACACATGGAATGGAAAGGCCATCTAATGAGGGCAAAGAGAGCTCTAGGTGTACATTTTCTAGATTTAGGCTGTTGTGCACCATTTTGCATGGTTTTAGCAGTAGAATATACATGTGCACAGTGAGGCTGTGGGAGCACCGGAATACCTACCCAGCATTGTATGGAGGGTGACCTTGGTTGAACCTGCTGTGGGAGTAGTCAAAAGACTCTTTTGGGAAAAGCTTGGTTGTATTCAGTGCTCACCCATTCAGTTCCTAAATACCACCATGGTCTGCAGAAATTTTCTTCTTCGAAGTATGTGACAGACATTTAGTAGTCATTGAAATGCACCTGGGAGGCCATGGTGATTGCTCTATTTGGTTAGATAAAGCACTCACATGAAATTACAGAGTACTTGCCTTGAATTGGGAGGCATCTGGAATGAAGGCTAGGAAAAAAGGACATTTTGCTTGCCTTCCTATGCACAGGTGCTGGCCCAGTGGTCTCTGCTCCCAGAAAGGAGCAGTCTCGTAGGACAATATGCCTGTGATGTACAAGAGTAGCAGAGCTGGGTGGGATTTGCCTTGTTGCCGCGGAGGTTTGTTCCAACCCAGGTAACAAGAGGTGGACTACCTTGGCTGTTTACGAAGCACGGAAAGTTACCAGCATGCACAGTTGTATTTTCCTGGAGGCTTTTAGCTGGCCATATATATTCTAAACCTGGAATGAGGAAGTTGGCTAACTGCCTCTGTATGGGTTTGTAAGAGGCCAGGGTGCACTGATAACATCTGTTCCTTCTGTAAGCTACTTGGACAGGTTATCCCTTCTGTGATGTAGATGCCAACATTCTGGGTCATCGGTGGTCTTCAGTTAACGGTGGGTAACAGTGAAAGGCAGCCAAACACACACCTGTCTGGCTTCCAGAAAAGACATTTATTAGTGGATTTTGTTTAAAAAGGAAAACTAATTGTGCTGAAAGTAGCTACCTGACTGAATCATTCACCATGCCACATTGCTGTACAGGATGTATTTAGCAGACAACACATGAGCTTTTATTGATAAGCTCCAGTGATTCAGGCTGAGATGATACTGGAGGGACACAGATCTGACCTACCTCCCTGTATGGTTTAAAACAGCCTGATGGCCTTCCTGTAATAGGAAGGCAGAATGGGCCATGTTGGCAGTGCTAGTGTGAACTGGGATAGGCAGTGAAGTGCTGTGGTTGGGAAGGGGATCCCTCACCTTTGCTAAAGGAATTTGCTCCATCATTTGCCTGCAAGCAGAGCTGGGGCCAAGGATTGGCATCTTGGTGAGATTCTGTTAGGAGTGGGCAGAAGTTGGTGCAGCACACTTTAAATGTGTTTCTCAGTCTGCCTGGGCAGTGTGTTATTTGGCTGTGGCAGTGTGCTAAAGTAGCACTGGGGAGAAAATGGTTTTGTTTCCTGTAGACTGCTTTCATGGAAACTGTAGGAACACACCAGGAGTGAAGTGGTTTGCTGAGCTGCCCACTGCCACCCTAGTGGTGCTTTATGTAGTGTACCAGGGATGTGGACTCTGTAAACCAACTTGGTGCATTTTTTTATTGTAGTAAAGATCTCTGTAATCTTGTCAATTAATTGTGCGGATTTTCCCAAAAAAGCTGCCGTTCTGTAAAAATAGAACAATTGCTGCAAACTCTCTGAAAACCTGCAAGAATACATAGATTCTGTGTCTCCCTGAGTGTATATCCCTAAGCAGAGTATTAGTCTTTATTTCCTTAGCTGTAAGATAGTTATCTACCTTTGTAAAACATTCAGTTTCATGGAAAGTGTAAGTGTTGCAGTGTAATTATTCAAACTCATATAACTAAAAGTGAGTACTAAAGTGTGGAGTGACAAGGAAATTGAGTATAATATAAAGTTTTCTTTTGATGTAAAGAAGTGGTCTGAAAGGTGAAATTGTGTACATTAGAGAATGTTGCATTAAAACTGTCCTACAGGATGTCTAAAAAGTTTGAAGAACGTTAAAGGACACTGCAGTATTGAGATGAATGGTACTGCCATTGATTCAGCTGGTGGGATGGGTTATGGCAGGAAGTTTGCAGATACCTACTCACAGTTTCTTCAGGCATAAATTTGGCAAATTTCAGTATATTTTGGATTTGTGTGAGCTGATGGTATCCTTAACAAATCCCATAGTGACCTTTGTACTGAAGCTGTTGGCTATTATTTTCCTGGAGGCCGGTTGCCATGGTGATTATCCTGAGGGCAAATAAATGTATTTTTCATGATTCCCAGTTATACTAGTTTTGAGCAAAAGGACTGTGGCCTTTTCTGGGGTCACTGGAAGATACTGCACCCATAGCACTCCAGGTTTGTAAATCACTGCCCGCTGAACAAGTTTCTCATGGGCTTTAGTGGGTCATGGTCATAAGGAGTAGTGTCACTTGTCTGTGAGAAGTAGTGAGTGTCCTTGCTGTGATCCTGAGGTTGAACAGCAGTTAAAATGGGAGAAATGAACACAGAGTGACTTTGGGTCAGAATCTGTTAAGATTGAACTTAGCCCATTCAGGCCAGTGATGCCTGACTGACTAGTAAGGCAAAAGCTCTGTTGGTGAAAGCCAGTCCCTCCAAGGTGCATGGTGCTGTGGTCCTTCCCTGTGTTGGCTTTCAGCTGGGGTAGCCTCTAGCTCTGTTTTCTACTGATTTATATTAAATGCTTTGTGGAGGAAGATATTCTGGATATGTGAGCCTTTCCATAACCGAAGAACTTGATTAGTTCTCATTGGATACCTGTGAGAAGTTTGACTGCTTGGGGTGCAGAGCATCCTGTGGTAAGAGGAGCGGGGACTTGTAGAGTGGAGGGGGGTAGGAGGCTGTATCAGTGGCTGCTCGCTGCTCTGCAGAGCAGTTCCCATGCTGGTCATGCTTTTGCTGCACGATTTAGTTCTCAGCTGGTTTGCTGTGCTGAAAGTTTTGGTTCTGGTTGACCAAAGCCCTTTAAATGCTTCAGGTGCAATTCCAGTTTGTGGGAGAAGTACTGGGTCCAATACTGTACATCTCTTTATTAATAACATATTAATAGGGCCAGGTGAAGAATTTTGTAGGTGATGCAAGATGGGAAGTTGACAGACCTGATGTTTGTGTTGCCACTCAGAGGCACCTGGATAGGCTTGAGGAATAGGCAGGCAGGAACCTCATGAAGTTCAACAAAGGGAAACAGGAAGCTCTGCACCTGGGGAGGACCCGACCTGTGTAGCCGCTGTTCTGTAACCATCCATGTACCTGTGCTGGGGGCCTGACCACCTACAAAGTTGCTCTGCAGCAAGCAAACAGGTTTTCTGCGGGAAACCCAAGTTGCAGGATGGCTCTGTAAGGAGCCATTGACTTGGGTTTTGGTTTTGGCTCTGATTAATAAGCCTGCACCTTCTCAGTGGTAGCTGAAATTCAGCCTTATTTCAAATAAGACTGCTCCCTTTTTTTGCTGCTTTGGGTAAAGATTTGTGGATTTTTTTATGGGGACTCTGCCATGAATGTGGGAGGAAACATTCTGATTTTGGCTGAGGTTTTAAATGCATGACTACTTGATTCCCATTGGCAACAAAGCAGTCAAGCCCAATTTCTTTATACCAAATTACTGTCTCTGTGCAGCTGGATGTGGAGGTGGATATTGAAGAGCAGCATATTTGTGAGTGTGGCTGCTTTGCTGTGCTGTGTTTGTGCAATTTGTGTATGTGTCCCTAAAATGCATAGTAAGATCTAATAGAAGAAAAGGACCATAGACGTACATCAGTATTTTTATTGCAGAAGTCCAAAAAGTGAGCAAAGCAGGGAATTCACAAGTCTGTGTGGTAGCAGCTGATGGACAGCTAACATGGCTCCCATTCAAAATGGTGTTGCTCTGAGAGGATGGGGAGTTGTGGCTGTGCTGGGCTGGTTCCTTGGCACTTGAAAAGAGGTCTGGCAGCCTGTGTGTGTCCTGCAGAGCAGGTGCCCATGGCTCTGCTCACACTGTGTCCCTGAGATACGCAGGCCAGGCTGATGCTGTTCCTACCCATTAGGGTACATATGAATGCAGTTACATTGTTCCTTGTCTCAAGCTCTGCTTGAGCCTACCTGGGACTGGGAGAAGTGGCTGTAAGGAGTCAAGTTAAAAACACCTTATGCATGTCTCCTATTTCTGTTGACAGCTGACAGCAGGTTTTTAACACTGAGAGCAGGTAAGGAGGTGTGGATGGGGTAGTCTTTTACTGATAGGTGCTCCCAGCCTCCTGCAAGTGCTGACTGAAGGACTTCAGGCAGTGTTTGATGGGCAACCTGAACATCTTGTTTGTAGTCCTGCAGGGAGGAATGTGCTTGATTAGAAAAGGCCATGTAAACAAACCAGGCCCAGATTAAGGCCACTACTGTTATACTGATATAATTTTTTAAGAGTTGCACTTAAGTAAAAGCTCCCTAGAGTAGCAGTCTTGAAGAAGGATCAGGAGGGAGAGTTTTCTTCTGAAGAGCACGATGAAGCTGTCAGTGGTTGAGCAGCATAAACTGTCAGTGCATTAGCGAAGACTATTGACTTCTGGTCGGAATTTCTGTCTTGCCAGATTTGTGTCACGTTTTAAACAATACTGGTAGAAGGAGCTGGTTTTGAGTCATCAGGGGGAGTATTTTACCACTCTGTGTGAGGTTAGTTCTACTTTCTTCTTTCACAAGTCATTGTAGATACGATACTTTCCAAAATTCAGGGCTAAAAGCACATGTTAAAATCACACATAGAGTGGGGTGTGGGTTGGTGGTAGATGATATCTTTCTTACAAGCCTGCTAATTTAACTTGTTTTAACCTCCTTACAACTCCAAGCTGGAATAAACCTTTCTTTTAGAACTAGAGTTGCTAAATCCTGCCAGCTTCTCTGCTGGCATTGTCACAGATAATTCTGCTAGGAGTTAAAATGAGAGGCCATCTCTTCTTTTTTTTTTTTTTTTTTTGGTATTACTAGCATGCTTAGAAGTCTCTCTTTAATGCCAGAAATAGCTGTAGTATACCCTTTTGTCTTCCCTTGGAAGTGGAATGAAAATACCTGTATTTCCACTTTGTGGTTCTCTTGTTCCTGACATTTGAGTCAGCTTTGACACACAGAAAGTGGCAGTGTCTCTTGGCAGACAGGCAGTGAGGAGATAAGAGCAGCTTTGATCTCTCTCCTCCACCCCTTCCTCTTCTGAAAAGATCCTGCCAAAATGCTTGCCATGGCCTAGTATTGTTGCATTTTTCCAGAGACTAAAGAATCAGATCCAGATAATGCAAATGTTAATAGGAGAAGTCAGTAGCAGGAGTGCAACTGACCACAAAAATATTTGAGATGCTTCAAGGAATTAAATCCATTCTTTTATTTGTGGAAGGCCCATTGTTTTGAATATTTGCTTAACACTTCTTCACTCTTTTCCTTTAGGGGAGGTAGTTTCTCTATTTGCAAAATGCAGTATTTAAACTGTAGAAGTGAAATCACTTGTATACTGATGAGTCCTTGCTGAAGCTCATGTGAGTTCCTGTTTTCTGCAGCTGTTGTGGCCATAGTGTCAGATAGGAAGTTTTTGATAACACCATTTTGGAGTAATTGTGTGCCCTGTCTGTTTACTTCCTCTCTTTAACTTTATCCCAAAGATGTTATAACCAGGTCTATGATCAGATTCTTCCCTCAGTCCTGTCTTCTTTCAAATGAATTAATTTTTTTGTATTGGTTCATATCACAGCCCTGGAAATATCTGTGCTTACAAAGTCTAAAATGGGATGCCATGCTATGGTTCTGAAAATGAGCCAGGGGACAAAAGAGGTTGGAAATTCCTTAAATTGCTATTTCTGTTGTACTTCTCGTATTGTGAAAGGACAGCTTCCGTTCCCTGCTTGAACTGTGGCTGGAGATGTCCCTTCAGTGTTCTTCAGTGAAGCCCTGAGTTCAAAACATGCACTTGACTGGTTTGTAGAACATGTAAATATGGGTGCAACTTTTTTCCCTTTTGCAAAAAGCAGAGATGTTTTTGAAGAAATGCTGCTGTTTGGCCTAGCTTCAATTTGGTTTTGAAGAAGAGTAGGTGAGGATGTCACTTTTCTGAAACAGGCCACTAAATTAAGTGCAAGTGTCAACTGTCAGCCCTCCTGTGGCAGACCACACAGTTTTGAATTGCAGGTTTCCTCTTGAGCCTAGTAAAGCAGACTGTCTTTATAATAATTATTTGTCCAGTTTGCTTTTCTTCTAAAATCCCTGCAGACCGCATTTTTAGTGTTGTCTCCCAACTTTTAAGTATGTTCACAAAAAAAATTTCAAGAAAATGTGTATGATGTATGTAATTGTCAATGTCAACTAATCAGAAGACTCTAGTTAAATCTTTCTTTAACATTCATTTAGCTTTCTTGAAGCACTGTTTTTATTAATTTGATGGAAAACAGCCTATATGTAGCCTTTTCCAGGAAAGAATATTTTAAAGTGATTTGAGTAGGTTCCAGTTATACTGCAATGAGCAAGCAGTACTTCCTGTAGGGCATCAGTAATGTAGAGGCTGCCCACAGGTGGTATTGAAGGTACTTGATTCTGATGTGGATATACTCAGGAAGATGCTTCTTAAGAAGAAATGGAAAGGAGAAAGGGATCTATCACTCACTAAGAGAATGTTTGGTATATGCTCATCTGTGACTTGAGTGAAGTTTTCTCTTATCTACAGCATTAATATTTGAGCTTTCAGGAAGATAAACTGCGTACATTAGTTCTGCTGGTCAGCAGTATTAAATATAAAGTTATAGGAAGGAACTGTTTCAACAGGATGTGGATCTGAGAAGAGGCTGATGTTGAAAGATCACTTTCTGGTATGTCTGAACATGGTGCCCTTGCACATGTGAACCATTAATGGATACAGTGGTAGAAGAAGTGAACTCTTTTTGGTGTGCCAAAGCATAAAATCTTCTGCTGATGAAATCTTTGAAGTTGCCATTTGTTAATGTGTATGGGAAGGCATGGGAAAAAGTGATTCTCTCTCCCTCCTCACCCCTGCTCCAGAGAGGAGGAAGACAATTCTTAATGTCTTTTGAATGACCTCAGGGATCTGCTCCCACTCCTTTTTCCTTGTAACATACTCACCTCTAACAAACAAGTGCCTGGACTGTGTAGAGCTATTTTAGGCTTGTGAGGATTTTAGGAGAAACATTTCATGTTTTGTATGGTCTCAGACTTAGTGCCATTTTTGTCCCTGAATATAGTAAAAATCATGTGATTCATACCTAAACACACTGCCAGCCTTTTCCTTTAACAGCTCTTTCAGCCATACTCCCTTTCTGGTCTTGGCTTGGGGAGGGTCTTTGTGTATCTATATATCTTGTGTTCCTGGTTTTTCTTTTGGACTTCAATTGAATTGAAAAAAATATTTTCTTGGGTGAATTTTGGAGGAGGAGAACGAGGAAGAATTATGTATGTAAAACTTTAGGTATCTTTTCCATTAAAAATAGATTTGTTTTCTGTTTTCTTTCCATTTACCTATGTTGTTTGTATTTAATTATTTCTTCTTCTTCCATTCTGGCCCCAGTTTTTCACTCAGACAATTGTTTTATTATAATGTCTAAATAACACATTTTTCCAGATATTGGGTAGTCACGTAATTATTCAATTGTTTTCTTGAGTCAAATTACTTACTCTGTTACTGGTGTCTTCCTCTTTAAATGTTTTCCAGATGACAGCCCCCTTGAATTTGACACCCATTCTGGTTTCTCATGAGTTCTTTTTTATGATAGGATTAGCTGTTAACACCCAGAGCTTTCTCTGCTTATTTGCGCTGCTGAGCAATGATGCTTTTAAAATATCTTAAGCCTCCTTTGGATATAAATCACTTGCTAGGGTTCCCAATTCCCGTAATAGGTGGTTTTCCAGTGTGTGACTTGCTTCTTTAGTCTTTCTTGCTAAACTGTTTGCCTGGATACAGAATCCATTTTGGGATGGGTTTCTGAAAATAATCTGGGATTTCTCAAACTAAGATGGGCTATTTCTTAGTAAAAGTCACTCCTGTTCTGAAACAACTAAAAAATGCTTTTCTTTTACCACATAGGATGAGTGGGAAGCATCTCCTTCCTAAGTTTCCTGCTAACTGTGATGACAACTCTATAATGAGCTGTTAAATTGACCTGTTTATGGAATCAAAGAAATGTGGGGATTACTTAGGTAATTGTACTTGACCTTGTTAAGGGTTCAAGGTGTTCAAACATGGCATAAATAAAAGGTATTTGAAATATTCTATGAAAAAGCGGAATTTTTCCTATTTCCTTTCCTTGAAAATAGTTTTTCTTCCCCATTTCTGTAGTCCTGTACTGTTTGTATCTGTAACAAGTACTTCAGCTGCAGATCAGTCATCTCTGAACTGTGTTTTAATGGTAGCTTCAGAGTTCACTTTGTTTACAAAGAACTGCGGTTTTGAAGGGAATTAATTAAACTGATTAATTTAGAGTAAACTTTCACTTGAATAAAGTCTAACTAAAATCTAATGGGCCGAAGTCTTTTCAGACTGATACTTGTCAAATTTTTTGAAATGTTCATGTTACAAAGTATTTGATAAAGAAAAGATCGGGAAGAATTGGCAAAAAAAATTCAAGCCAAGATCATGTCTATGCTTTGTAAGTACCACGAAGTGAAGGAATTCTGCTTAGCCCCATGCAATAGTTTTTCAAAGTTCAGAAGAAAATGGGAATTTTGGTGGTGTGTCAGTGAGGGCTGTGATTCACATGGGGGACAGTACAGGTAGTTTTAGTGCTAATGCCTCTTGGTGCCCACCTGTGGGCACTCTGGGACATGGGCTCTGAACTACAGCAGCTGTGAACAAGTTTGAGCCAAAAGCAGCTGTTGATCTGCAGATCCTGTAGTGCTGTAGGTCATATCTCTGAAGACCTTGCTGTCAAAAGCTCTGACAGTTATTATAAATAAAAAAATGACATTAAAAAAAAAAAAAGACAGACTGACTGAAGTTCTGTTAGTGGCACCTCATGTGTGACCAGTACTTTACACATTGCTCCTAGCAAGCACCTGGCCTTTGGGTTGTTTGCAGAAACATTGTACAGACCATCCAAACACCCTGGAATGCTCCGTTCCCTCCTTGAAGAGAGCAGGGGTGGGGGGTGTCCTTGGGCAGGGGGGGTGTGCCCAGGTGGGATTCACACTTGGAGCTGCCTGCGCTCATCTGTGCGAGGGCCGTGGCTGGGAATGCTGCGGCTTGGGGGTGTCCTGCGGGGGGACAGGGCCAGGGGCTGGAGTCACTGGGGGACAGCAGCTGCCCCGTGCAATGAGCTGTGCAGGTGTGTCCGAGTGCTCGCAGCTTTTACCTCCTGTGAGGTGAACACCAGGTAAACAAGAGCCAGCTGTTTGACCTGTGCCCGGGAGCATTGAATGACTAAATAGGAGAAGAAAATAAAATCTGTGTGGTGCAGACTGACCTTGCAGGCTGGAGCCCTGGCGTCTTCTTCCTGTGTTTTTAGCATGTGGTGGTGGCCATAAACCCCAAGAGAAAATGCTCCTTCGCAAGAACCTCTTGATTAACTCTCTAAGTTTTAACTTCAGTTATATTTGTATCCCTTCAGTTATTTGGAAGAGTTTAAAATAGGACAGCTTCCAGGGGCACTTCCATTTCAATGGAAAAACAATTATTAAAAAAAAAAATTTTAGAATTTGAAATAATGCTCACTTTGTTGTTTGTGTATCTTTCCTCCCATTTCCAGAATTGTGTCTCATACTCAATTTCTTTTGCAGTTCTGTTCAGTGGAGGGACTGCTGTGGGTCAGCCATGCTAAGGGGCAAATGATGGAGGCAAGTACGAGTTTATCCTTTCACTGTTACCTAATGTTGGTTTTGCCAGTTTTTCCTTTTGAACTGTTTTGTTTCCCAGGGCTCCTGGGAAATAATTGCACAAATGAAGGATGATATTAGAACGTTCTGAGATACAATAATGTTATAACGTCTGCTCAGTGTGGCTGTGTATGGAATTGTGAATTTTGTTCCTGATGTAGTATATTCTTGTACAAATAAGAAATGTATGGTTTTGAACTTCATGCTGTAAAGTATTGTTTCCTCCCACAAACAGAATATAAAGGTGGTTGTAAGGGGAGAAAACAAAAGCGAGCACAGAAGTTGAATCCTAATGCAATTAAGTGTGCTAAATAATTCTGAAGATTCACAATTCTTCACACTTTCGAGTATTTTTTTTTTCCCAAAAGTAGATACTAGAACAAATAAGTAGTTGTAAGGATCTTCATACCAGATGTGTAATTTGCAAAGCTCATTTCAGGCTCATAACAGACTCATCTTATGGAACTAGAAATAGGAGATGACTACAAAGTTCCCAGTAGCAGCCTCTCAGAGGCCATATCATTTCAGAAATCTGTCCTGGAATACACAGGGTGGCTGTGCCTTGTTTGTGAGCTCACTGTGGGCTGATTTGTTTCAAGGTGGTTTGTAAATTGCCATAGGGTTAATTTAAGCAGGTTAATTTTTTCTGGCAGATAATGCATGGAACTCCAGGTAGACTGAAGTGTAGTGTTCTTTAAGACCAACAGCATTAACAGGGGTAATATGGATAGAGAGCATGCAGGAGATCAAAGAGATCCTGGCTGGAGAGTATACCAGTCATCTTAGATAAGAACTGCAGTTCTTCAGTGAGTCCTGAATGAAAAATAAACACTGAGTAAATTAGCTAAAATGAAAAGGGCAGTTATGGGTCAACTGTCAAGTTTGTACTTTATATGCCAAATAATTTTGGGACTCTTACTTTTTTAGATGGTGAGTTTTGTTCACTGAACCTTTTAGTCTGATGGTTAAAAATTAGCATCTAGTTTTGTGATTTTTGTCCCAAAACATAAATTGAGTGGAGACCTGTGGTCCAACTTCCAGCAAAACCTGTTACCTGAGGGGGAAAAAAAAAAGATTAAGACAGAGCAAGCACAAAAGTCAAAGCACACTGCTAGACATAAAGGCACTTGAATTCATTTAAGGAAGTGTTAGGTATGTAAGTATGTTTGCACATCTTTTTTTTCTTCTGCCACACAATTGCTGCATGAATGTGGGTAATATATTTTTATTGGATGTAGTTTATTACTTTGTATTTAATGTGTTACTGATTAAACTGGCCAGTATATTTAGGCTCAATGCTTATAGCATCTTCAAAGTACTGAGATAAAATCCTGCATGATTCCAGTGTTCTGTTTTCTATAAGTACTGAGTTTCTTTTTGCCTCCAACTGATAGCAGTGACACTTGAAAAAAAGAGAGGCAGCTCTTCTGATATTTTTGGATGGCAGTTTGGAAGGCATTTTGAAATATCTGTTTAACCCATTGTGTCAGGCTTCAGATGCACAAAATCGAGAGCACTCCAATTGTAAACTCAATGCATTATGTTTCTGCAGCTGTTTTAGCATAAAAATGAACACTCTCAAATCCTAAATATGCTCCATTACAAATAATTCTTTTCTAAAGCACAAACCACTTTCTGCCAAGATTGAGGTAGACCTCTGTGAGCTGGTTTCTGTATTTATAGAAGCCTAATCAAAGTTTTCTCCTGCAAAAAACAGTCGTCAGCTTCTGAGCATGTGATCTCATGGTGCTGATGTGAAACTCTTTCGGTTATTGTGTCATTCCTTCCTTCCTCCTTTCCTTCCCCATATCTTTGCTGACCTTCTCCCATAGTTGTTGCTATACAAGTGCTGAGCTGCACTGTTGTACAACCCAGTTTTGCCTGAGCGCAGGGAATGACTTGGGTTGAGCTCTCGAAGAATAGCTGTGCAGTTCCTGTGCCAGAGGCTGAACTGCACATACCTGGTGCTGATCCCTTGTAGATTCGTTGCTTAATCTACTTTTCAAAAGGCATTCTTGTTTCCTCTCAGAGCTATGGACAAGAGTATGCCAATTGAAAGCATTTCACTTGCCTGTTCTTGCTTGAAGACAGATTTTCACATATAGTTTTCAGTGCCATCAGTGGATGCTGGCTGTAATAAGCCATTTGTCACTATTTGGAAATGTTCTGGTTTTTTGCATGTATTAAATACTGTTAAGTTAGGGTCTTAGATCTTTGTCAAAGAGCAAAATTAATTCTGCCTAACATGCTCCTCAGAAATTTAACCTTATGTTCTGTTAGATGTTATTATGGGCTTGTTCTTAATAAACAAAACCCCACTCGTTTCTCCTTGCTTCTCCCCCTTTTGAACAGTTTTTTTACCTTTCTTGCTTTCCTGCACCCTCTGTGCTGGGCTTCTCCCCTCCGGCAAAGAGTGACTTGTCTCGCACAAGCTTCTGCAAGCAGCCTAGATGCAACTAATGCCGCACGGAGGGGTGCTCCGAGGACTGATACATTTTATTTTGTTAACAGCATGTTTTGCACACTGGATTTTTAACCCACTACTTGCTGCATGGTTGTATAATAATGATTACTCTTTTGTTTAACATTAGATAAGCATGAGATCACCGTGGCACTGCTGCATGTGTAGTCACTCTTGAAGCAATTGCACACCTAATTGGTTGGCAATCTTGGCATTTTCAAAATAAACACAAGCCTTTTAAAGAGAAGGGACTTATTTCTGTATGAATAGTCAAATAGACCTGTTGGGTGTCATCAATGGAGCCGTCTGGCACTGAACAGTTGTGTGATGACCCTGATCCTGGAGGCAAATCCCAAGATCAAGAGACCAAAAAACAACATGAATCAGAGCAAAAATTATCCAAAATAACGCATAATGCTTTGGAGAACATTAATGTCATTGGTCAAGGCTTGAAGCACCTGTTCCAGCATCAGCGCAGGAGGTCGTCTGTTTCTCCACATGATGTCCAGCAAGCTCAGGCTGAGCTGGAGCCTGACCTGGATTTGGAAAGCCAAAGCGTCTGTGCTGAAATTGATGGTGTCTCCACCCACCCCACAGCTCTGAACCGGGTGCTTCAGCAGATCAGAGTGCCACCTAAAATGAAGAGAGGGACCAGCCTGCACAGCAGGTGGGGCAAGGGAGATGCTCCAAAAGGAAGCCCGCAGATCAACAGAAGGTCTGCTCAGGATATTCAATCGGGTCGGCCCAGATCATCATCCACTACAGATGCTCCCACAAACTTGTCTGTGATGGAGATTGCTTCTTCTATCTATGTAGGTGGAGAGGAGGCCACAGCAGCAGCAGCAGTAAGTTACTCAGATTTACCTTTGATCTTTATCATCTCCTTATATGTTTTCTTAAACCCTTTGAAATCTCGTTTTGAAAAGCAGGTTTCTTTCAGCAAATTCAAATGGTGCTGTGTTCAAAAGCTTCTTCAGTGGTGAAGCAAAGAGCTTAAAAGATGCAAGCATTAGTCATTTTTCTCACATGGCAGGTGGCTGATTTTATATGTATTTGATCAGTGAAATGAGAGCTACTTTGAAACACATAAGGTTGTTTGGACGGCACACCACAGTCAAACAAGAAGTGATGGAATGAGCAGTAGCCAGAGTAGTCCTCCTTAGGAACTGTTAGCTAGTTCCTGCAACAAAACCTTGCATTTACCTAGATGGCTTTTTAAATTCCTCTCTCATTTTATTGTGTCTTTTATAAAAGCAAAGAATTCCAGTTTGACTGGATGGTGCTGTTGGCCTTTTAGGCTGTGAGAGGCTCCGGGAACACGGGCTGCAGCCTGCACAGCTGTCTAACCCCTCAGTGCTGGGTTTCCTGTATGTGGTTTAGATCTGCCTGGCTGCTCTGCTGACAAGGGATCACTGCTGTCTCCTTCAGTTTGTCCTGCCTGTGTGGGAAATTCACTGAAATGACAGTCTCTGTTCCGTGGCATGCTCTTGCAAAGTTGTGCAGATCAGCTTATTGATGATATCACGACGCAGTGTTTGTCTTACCATTTCTTCCCTTTCCCAGATCAATTTAGTTGAAACATTCTTGAGGTTTGATGGGGGTTTTTGTTTGGTTTTTGAAAGACTAGCTTTCTAGTTAATTAACTTTAGCTTGTTCAGGACACTGGTTCAGAGAGTCCCCTGAAAAACAGCCCTTAATAACAAAGGGGTCTACAAAGGCTGGATATACTTTAAGAAGTTTGTTGTTTCCTCTTGCAAGAAACATTGAATGAGTCTGCCTGGAGCTGTATCCAAAGCTTTTGCTTCTTGTCAACTGTTAAAACAACAGAGGTAGTAATAAAGTAGTTGTGAAAAGCATGCACTCTCCTGGGCTGGTTAACTTTGCAGTTAGTCAAGCCATTGAGAGTCCTCAGAAAGAGACCTCAAAATAGCTTCAGGTTTATTTGTGTATTTATTTGTCCCTTGATAGTCTTAGTGAATTTCCAGCTGCTTTTTAATATTTGCACCATCTTGTGACAGTAACAATGTACACTGTAGGTCTAAAGTGACATGGCCAAGGAAATACTGCTATGGAGAATAAGACCTAAAATGAGAGGGAGATGTGAGTCTCAATCCCTTGTACAGAAACCATGTTGCATGTGCCTGTTCTCTGTTACTATCTTTTGTCTTTTAGCCGGTAGTCTGTAGGAGGAGGAAAAAAGATGGGTGGGACAGTTGGATTCTTTCTTTTCCTGGAAAACTTGGCCAAGTCTGGGTGGTGTACCCCATTTTCTTTCACGAGAGCAGGTAACAGCACTACCTCACAGTGTCACACAAGGATTGGAAGAGTTATTCAGTGCCACCTTCCAAAAACGGGGATCTCTATCCCCTCACTCCTCCAAGAGCCAGAAAGGTTAAGACTGCTGCCATATTGCTATGCAATCTGCATAATGTTGGGAGCTGTAAAAATCACATGAACTACACTTCACTTACTTTGCACAGGAAACGCAAAGTAAAAATTGGAAAATACAAATGTTGGATTTTTTTCACAGAGAAGGACAGAATGTTGTCTGATATTCCATGAAAAGCACTGTGTGTGTTTGCAATAGTAACTTAATATCTTGCTGCTATTTTAGTCTGAGACATACTGTCTTTGCTATGGCATGTGTCTGTACGTACTAGGTTTAAAGGATGTTGATGCCACTCGAAGTTGCAAATTAATGGGAGACAACTTGCAAGTTAAATGCAGATGATTGTACAGCTTTAAGTAATATATAGCAGCTTTTACTGAATTTTCAGTGTAGAGATGTAATGCATTTGTAAATCAACTCCACATAAATTTTAAATCACTGATGTGATTATTAGCAGAGCTTCTTGGTTTGTGATTTGGTGAAATCAGTAAAGCATAATGCAATCATTTGGTAAATCACCCTTATAACAGATGTCAGCATTGTTTTCTTTGGAGAAGCCAGCTTAGCATTCAGGCTGCCACACTGCTGGAATTTATAACTAAATTAATGAATTGTTAAATTGCAAAAACTAACTGTTCTTTCAACAGTTTGTATTGGAAAGTTACTTACAACACACTTAAAATGAGAATCAGTAAAGAGCCAGGAAAAATCTGAAATCATTAGAGCAAACTTCAAGTTCGGTGTAAATTCAAACTTTAAACACTGTCTTTAAGTTATGAGATACCTGAAATTGTTTAACACAACTTTAACCCTAAATTCTCCTATTTCATTTAACCTCACTGAGACTAGATTACATAATGAAGCTAAGAAGTAGAAACCATTTGTTTAAAGTATCTGGCAGATAACTCTCAGTCATCAGGGCTGAGAGTCCTCTGGACTCTACTCAACCTGTATGGATTGTCTCTACATCTAACTTTCACTTAATTTGTTTTTGTTGTTTCGTGCTCACTTTCTCAAGACTTTGCCTATTTATCTCCTTCAGCTTTTCATGATCTTATCTTTCAAATAAATTTTTCACCTTTTCCTTTTGATAAAACCACACCGATTTCACTTCCTTGGTTTTGGTGTTTGCTGCTGACAGTGAAGCTATGCTGACTCACCTTGCATCAGCAGGGAGTATTTCCTTTGAAATTATTTAAGAATTTCATAAATCCATCTATAATTAGAAAAATGTCACTGAGCTGCAGCATTGATCCATCTGTTGTGAACATATGGGCTATACTAGCTATGAGGAACAAAGAAGCAATGCATAGAATGAAAAAGTTGTGATTTAATAATGATAAGAACTACATAACATAGGATTTGTAGTCAAGCAATATAACTGTTTTCTGATTCCTGTCTTCTGTTGTTGTTTGCTTTGCTGGTACCTCCCCCTGTTGTGACACAGCCTGTTCCTTTTGGTGTTGGATGTGTGCTAAGCAGTTCTGGGGCTCCTCTGCCCTGTCAGGTAACAGGTGTTAGAGAGAACTGCACAGGGCTTTGCCCGTGCCCTCATGTCACCTCCGTCACTGTGCTGGCACTGCTCTTGTGGCAGAAATCCCTGCTCCGCTTTCCTTTCCTTCTTTATTTTTCTCCCAGTATTCAGATTTATGACACCTAGGAAGAGTAATGAATATTTTGTTTGCTTCACATGCTCTGTACCTGCTCACTGGGACACTGAAGTGGGAGGTGATGGGTTCAGTCAGGGAGCTGGCAGGCACTGCACACACTTGGGTGCAGTGCACCCTTACTGCTTATAAGATTTGATTGTGACTGCAGAAGGTTTTGCTATGAGTAGATGTAGGAAGTCAGCAGACTTAGATTGCTGAGAAATTAGCCTTCAGTTGTATTTTATCAGAGTCTTATTTTATCACATTATTCTATGTGCTTTTGGGGACTGCTGTGAAATTGTCAGTGCTTCTTATTGGAATGGCAGGAGTGTTACCTGTTGCAGAACTGTTTGTCAGGCATGGATGAGCAGGACCCCCCATGCTTCAGTCTAGCTTACTACTGAAGCTTAAGACCTGTTAAACATATCCAGACTATTTCCATATCTTCCATGTTTTGTGGAGTCAAGCCCTGAGCTTCATCCTTCTGTGTGAGGCTGCACAGTGATCTGAGTTTATGCTTGACACTGCCTACATACATGCTGTGTTAAGCTTGGTTTAAAGCTTGTGATTTATTTTCTTGTTGGGTTGGTCCTGCTCGATGCTGTTATGTTTGCTTTTTAGCAGTAAGTGCTGTGTCTGAACAGTTTGGAAAAGGAAAAAAAAACTTTATCAGCCTGGTGGTGTCTACGAGGAAAATTGCAAAAGTGCAAAAGGAAATTTTGTAATTAAATTCCTTGGTGTACTAAGAAACTCGGGCCCCACCATGGGGCAGCTGTGGAAGGGCAGGGCTCAGAGCAGCAAAGCTCTTGGAGCTGGGTTCTCCAGCCTACTGCTCAGAGTCCCCTTCTGCCTGTGTCACATGAAGAGTGCTGTGTGCAAGGAAAAGGTGCTAAACAGATATGGTATTGATATTATTTTGTCTTGCCTCTATTCTGTCTTGGACTGTTTAAACTTCTGAGAGCTCCTATCTCATCACCATTTTTCACCCCTTTCTTTCCTGGTGTCTTTGTTCCAGCTATATGAACCAGATGGAAGTCACCTTTCTTCATGTGCTGGGCACCATTTTGTCATTTTTGTTGCATTTTTAAAAACAGCTGTAGTCATTGTCTATCTTTCACTCCTGATCCAGAGTTTCTGGCATGTCAAATGTCTTATCAGACCTCACTCTTCCTTTTTCAGGAGCTTCTTCTTTCCCCAGCTTGCTTATTTCACATGGCAGGGTCAGTTTCCATCTGTCTCCTGATTAGATACACCTACACTTTCCTTTTCATGTCTATAACCCCGTTACACACACACACAACCTCCCCCACTAAACACACTGCCAGAAAGCTTAGGAGGGTAATCTCCTCAAAATGTTGGATTGTTAACTGGAGTGGGGGGTTTGGTTGGTTAGGTGTTGGTATTTTTTTTCCCTGCCAATGTTTTATGTTTTCCTTGTGGCCGGGGCAGCTCCGGCTCCCGTGTGCCTGTGCTGCTCTGCTCCCAGCAGAAAAGTCAGCCTGACATTCGTGCTGTGCACGGTGATAGGGTTGCACTATTTGTGTCTTGCAGCAAGATAAGATACTGTCAGATCACTGAGGTGGCTTAATTACACGTTAAGATAGGTCAGTGGATGCTTTGCAGTGGATGCTGCAAAGTTTTGGAGACAAGAGTCTTTATTTCTTGTTTGTTCTGCAAAGCCCCTGGACCAGGGTTGGACCCTGGGTGCTGGGGCCAGACTGAAGTGTTACTGCGTTGGCACTGGGGCTCACAGAGCTGCCTGCTCAGGCTGTTCAGAGAATTTAGAGGTTCTCTTACCATACAACAAAAGCATAATACAATCTCTGCTTTAAGCACTGGTTTATGTGCAGAACAGGGTTAAGCCTGAAGCAGCGGTCGGAGTTTAGCAAGGGCTGGGATAGTCCCTTTCAGGTAAAGGTGGAAAACTCCAGTGCTGTTGTAACTTTGCTTGTAAATAGGTTGATGTTGTGTTAACTCATGTTTGTATGGTTCTGCAGAATAATGAGTTTTGGATGAGCCTGATTCTGTGGTGCCGAGGTCCTCCACTCCCAATGGGAATTAAGAACATTGAGTACTTTGTGGCGTAAGGGAGAATACATTCTTAATAGTCCTCTGCACACAAAATGTTTTTAGTTCACAGTATTGTTCCATTCTCTGTTTTCTCAATTTGTTGTTGAAGTAAAAGGGCAAAATGTTATCCCAAAACAGCAGATTGGATTTTTCTGAATACTTCATTTGCATATATTTGCATGTGTAATAATCCTGCGGCATGTTGTTAGGCTTTGTATAGAAGCTGAGAAATAAGTGTTGTAGCATTGAAAATGTAATAATTAAAATCTTACTGAGATACTTCACTTGGTCTTTTATTTCAAACAGTCTAAATATTTTTGCATAGATCTTTTCTTGTAGAGGCAACCCACTGAGCTGAGAAAATCAGGATAGTGGTTGTTTGAAAATGATTGAGCCTGCACAGTTCTCATTTGGGTCTCATGTACTTACAGAGCTTTTTGTGGGGTAATTATTTATGTGTCAAGACATGGCAAATAGAATAATATTGATATTTGAGAGATATGAAACTACTGATACTTTGGGGAGCAGTTGTATCCGCATAAACTTTTATCCGTGCCGGTGACCCACATGCAGGACCTGGCACTTGGCCTTGTAGAACCTCATTCATTGGGATTTTTACTGCTGAGGTCTCTGTACAGTTTGCTGTTGCCTGGGCATGACACCAGTGTTGGTGTTGGAGCATGGCTGTAGTGAAGTCAGGTTGTTTAGTCTTGCTTCTGGACAGGTAATTGGTTTGGACTGTTTGGTGGAAGCCCTTGGCTGACACCTTCTGGCATCACTGAGAAGACAGACCAACTTGGATTAATTTAGTATAAAATAGTTTGGTGGATTTGCAGCTTTTTGCCTCCATAGGCCCAGACATTTCCAGGTTGCCATTTGCTTGTCTTAGGGCTACAGGAATGATGAGAGAAAGTATTTACTGTCTGGGGTGGGATTCTCATAGAGCAGCTTTTTAAGGCTCCACTCCAGTCCTACTGTATCCTGACAGAACTTCACATGTCCTCATCCACTTGTCAGTTTTGACAATAAGTTTTCATAAATATTTCAAATATCTTTGGATTTTGGTTATCAACTTAAATCTATATTCTGTTAATGTCCACATTTTAGAAAATGACTGCATATACTTTTGGCCTAAGTTTACAGTTTTCAGTTTGCAGCTGCATCAGTATTTTCCAGATGTCGATCCCATGAGTATCAAAAACCCACCAGCAATAAGCTTGCTTTTTCTAATTACTTATAGTGACTCTTTCCAAGTGCTCACACTGGTCTGCACACTGCATGATAACGTAAACAAGACAGCAAGGTGCTGCCCTTTCAGTATACATTGCACAGTTGTGAAAGAATGAACACTTGCTCTCCAACTGTAAATAGTCTTAGTGGTAACTTATTTGCCAGAAGCTATTTCTGCAAATTCTTCTGTCCTAAACACCATGCAACACACCTGGGACAACCACCTGTGAAAAGGCAAAAGATAAGAGTATTTTATAACATTAAAATTACGTGGAAAGTCTACTGTGGCTATGAACAGTATGTCCTGGATCTATGCAAGGTGACTTTGGCTTTAACCCATACCCCAAAGAACAAGCAATCTTAGCACCATACTCTAGTGTTGGCTCTCCTGTTCAGCTTACATTGGTGGTAAGCACTTGGTAATTTTTTTTTGTAATTAATCGAAGTAAAACATCTTGTAATTTTGGCTGTAAGGGACTGGAAATGCTAGAAATCATTTCACTTTCAGTGTTTGCAGCTGGGTCATGTTCAACCAGCACCAACTTGCACAGCTCCTATGAAGGAAGAACTTCTACTCATTTGGGAAGGTGAAGCAGGAACTACCTGTACCCTGACAGCCAGGTGTACAAGAACCTCGATGGACAGTGCACAAGGAGCATTTCAGGACAAAAGGAATTTATCTGTTTCTTAAAACTGGTGCTCTACACCCCTGGAGCTGCAGATCCAGGCTCCCAGCACATCCGAATGGAGCTGTGTCCTTGTGGCCGGAGCAGCTCCGGCTCCCGTGTGCCTGTGCTGCTCTGCTCCCAGCAGAAAAGTCAGCCTGACATTCGTGCTGTGCACGGTGATAGGGTTGCACTATTTGTGTCTTGCAGCAAGATAAGATACTGTCAGATCACTGAGGCGGCTTAATTACACGTTAAGATAGGTCAGGAGTAGGCTGAGGGTTATTTCACAAGCTCAGAAATTAGTCTTCAGTTGCTTAATTGCCCCAGAAACCCATTCTGCACCAGGAACTGCTTTCCTTCTCTGGTAACAGTGACTTTTGTGCAACAGAGAGGGGCATTAGGCTCAAAGTCTTACTTGTGGGTGAAGGACACACACTCACACACACTGTATGAGGAGAGCCAAGAGTTTTAGTATAACTAAAGTCTGAAGGGTCTCGTCATTATTGGTCCAGAGAAAAAGTATTACTGGCATTAAAATGTTATACACATTATATACGTGTATATATGTGTATATAATCCTTCCTTCAGGTTAACTTGCCCTTCTAGTGTTCCTCAGGTCCTACAGTCGGTGGTGGTGTTCTAGGCAGGGTGGAGGTGTTACTACCTCAAGCTGTCAACAACTGGCGTCCTTCACTGGGAGGTTACTTGGTTGCTCAATTCTAAGGCTAAAAATGCTACCTTCTGTAGGCAGTGCTGTTAAAACTCAGCGCTGTATCTTCTGCTGATGTGGTTCAACCATGATAGAGCAAGCTCTGGGGATCTGTGCATGCTGTAACAGGTAGCAGAGCCACTGCAGATGTGCCACCAATGTTTTTGACTTGTCCACGTCTTCCACAGTAGAATACCATCCAAGATATCTCCAAATCTCTCTTAGGATTGGGGTGAATTTCAATAAAATTATGATTTTGAGCCTTTGGGAAAGGGGCTGAACTATCTTTATCCCCACTGTCTTTAACTGTGGGGATGTCACTAAAGTTAAAGATAATGCTTTGTTTGCCTGTTGTTCACTGTACCAACACTATCTATGATCATTACTGTGCTAATATCAAATTCCATGGCAACTCAAAAACATTTTAAGTCATTTCTAATTGTAGTTTTGACTGTGATATATATCTTATTTGTCATCCTTTTTGCGAAGTTTTCATGAGTGCTTTCTGAAACAGTTACGTAGAAATTCTAAGTGTAATTTAGTTGGAAATTAATGTTAAAATAATAAAACTTGGGCTTTTCCTTTGCAGTAGCCCATATAGCAAGTGGGTGGCAGAGAGGAGAGACATAGAGTAGTACCATGACACTCTGCCAGGGTGCTAGGATCAGGCAGGGTTGTGGTACCGCTGGGTGTGTTTATCTGCCTTGTGCAGTTTGCAGGTGGAAGACCTGAATAAAAGAGCTAATCTAATCTCCCAGTTCCAAATGGTGTGCAGGAAGGAAGGATATTTTTCTGGGGCATGTTCAGATATTTTACAAGTAGGGGAAGGCTGTGACTTTGCTGATGAGGAGTGGAAATCTGCCATACTTGAGCAGCAAACTGGTGCTAGCCAGGAACAGAAATACGGTCCCTGGAAAAACTGAAGTAATTTTTGCTCTGAGCAATGCTATGTCCATGTCCCACTTTCTGCCAGCATTGAATGTGTGCAGGACAGATGAGTCTTACCCAAAGTAAGACTGCCTGAACTAAAGCGGACGTGGAGGCCTGGGTTAGCAGTGTTGGGGACTGAGGGAGGCGAAGACATGCTGATGGTGGCTGCAGCCCCTCTCAGCAGCCAAGATGCTGCAGTAAGGGACATAGGTTTCTCTTTTCCTCTCCATCAACCTCATTTGTGAACTTGATGAGAATTTTCTTAGGTGGAGATGGCATCTTTTAAATATGTGAGTTTCTGGTGATCCTTAAGTGTGAAGGGCTTTGATATACCCCAAACCTGGAAGAGTTCATGGTCAGGTTAGATGGGGCTTGAGGCAACCTGGTCTAGTGGAAGGTGTCCCTGCCTACAACAGCGGGGTGGAATAAGATGATGTGTGAAATGCCCCCCTGGTCAGTGGCAGGACAGCTGCTGGGCTGTTCTGCAGGAGGTGCAGCTGTGGCGGTGCTGGGGCGGTTCGGCCCCGGCGCGGCGGGGTCTGGCTCGGAGCTGCCGGGCCGCACAGCGGCGCTCCGGCCCGCAGGGGGCGCTGCGGGGCCGCGCTGGGGGCACCGCCCGGGCTCGTGGGGAACGCCCGGGACACGCCGCGGGAGCTGGGGAATTTCATAACCCGCGGGAAGAGGACTCAAACACTTCTTGACTCCAGTGCTGTTTCCTGTAGGACCCCACACCCTGCTGTATGCAGAGACCTGGGGCTCGCTGTCATGAATTCAGAACACTGAGGCATCTTTAAGTGTTTTATTTTGAAATAAATATAAAATAAGCTGAAAGGGTTGATCCTGAGAATGTGTAGGTTTCAAGACATAAAATTTTAATCTTAAAAACCTTCTGCAGTAAGAAAATGTCTCTTCTGTTGGTTATCTCAAGCGGTCCCTATGTAAAAGGTGAAGTTATCAGGAAGATGCCTTTCTGTTCATTTACAGGTGTCAAGCATTGGTGTAAAATTCATACATACGTATTTCTTCTAGCTTTATATGGTGCTAAAAGATAATTTTTTTTAAAAACTGCTTAAAACTGTGAATTTGACATACAAGCAATAAGATGTAGAAGATCTCCATGAGAGGGATATTAAAACAAAAAATTCTATTCTTACTGGGCATTTTTAAAAAAAATTAGTTATGAGATATTTTGTACCAAAGATTAATTCTAATTGTGTTTTGTGTTCTCATGAAGGGATATCAGTCAGAGGCACTAGTTCATTACATCAACTTCATTTTAAATTTGAAAATAAAATTTGGTGCCTATTACTGAAATCTTGATTTTCTCCATCATATTCTTGAATAAAACCAGAAGAATTCACCAATTAAGCTATTACACAGGAATGAATTGCTGTAGGAAGGTAATATTAGGGGGGAAAAAAGTGACAATAGTCCAGCAACAGGGGCTTAAGGCAAAGAGCTGCATGTGTCTCTGTTCAGAGCAGGAGCCATTCATTAACTGCGAAGATCATAAGCATCAGTTTGGAAATGCTGAGTGTGAGGCCTTGGCTCCAGAGACAAAGGAGAATGTTGCTATCATCAATTTTGCTAATCTGACAGTCCCATCTCAGTCTGATGTGGATAATATCCCAGCCAAACTGGCTCCATTCCTTATCTGTATCTGTCTGACCCAGACTCTGAGCCACAGGAGCCTGGTGGGGAAAGGAGAGCTGTCTGTGGAGGAAATGAGGCGCCCTGTGTCCCAGGTGCAGGACAGGGGAGGTACCAGGTAGTCCTTGGGACCTTGGGCACCAAGCCCAGTGGATGAGAGGCTGATTACCCAGAGCCATTGATATCTGCTGTCAGGTAGCATGGAAGCAGGGAGGTTTGGATGCAGCAGATAAGGTAACAGGGCCAACTGGCTGCCCAGGCTCCAGTGTTTTACTCCAGTGCTCTGGTGGACTCCCACACTGCACCAGTGACTGACTGCATGTGTGCACACACTCGTACTCTCACACCCTCTCACACTCTCTCGCACTCCCACACAATCTCTCACACACTCTTACACTCTCCTTCTCATCTCACACACATTTGCCCTGTTGGTCTCTGCAGAAGTAGGCACGTGAGCTTTCCTGGCACACAAGCTGTTCAAGGTGGTGGTATGGATTTTCTGCAGTAGGAATTGAATGGTGTGCATGAGGCTTCTGAATATAGCCAAACTGCAGAACAAGAAGTACTGACCCAGTTCAGGGAGGAGGAGGATGCAGCTGCTAGATGCAGAATCCCCTGAGCATCTGGTGTCTCCTCTGCTAGTACAAGGAGGTGTTTCTAGTGTCCCAGTCCCTTTAGTTTTCTGTGCTGTCAGCTCCACATGGTCATTACAAAACTGAGGCCTGGTAACTGGGTAATGTACTTTCTATATATTTCAAAAAAAGGAGAGCATTTTGAGAAGGGGTCCAAGTTCTGGCAGGGAATACTTCTGTACAGAACATGTCTGCGTTCAATACCCCTGAGTTACCCCTGACTGGGCAGAATGCTACGAAATCCTGCTCTTGTTTCACAGCTGGGGTTTTGGTGCTGAAGAATGCATCTATTGATGTTACTTTTGGATGACAGTTATAAGATAAGCACCTCTGTTTAATCTTCTTTTAACTTTCCCTTCAAGGTCTATTTAGAGAACCACGCTGACCCTTCTCGTAACCTTCCTTGGCCCAGCTGCAAATGTCTCCTCTATCCTCCAGATCACCCGATGACTTTAAAAATAGGCTAGAAACATTTTCCTTAACAAGGCAGATATTCTGGCCTTAAGGCACCTTCATTTTTCTACAAGACTATGCAATCATGCATGATAGTGACCTGTCCTTACCTAGTACATGCCATTGGGAGGGATTTTGTATGGAGTCAATGCACAACTGATTCCTAACAGGTACACACCATACCCATACATACTGTGCCATCTGGGGCCCCAGATTTGTTGTAGCTGGAGCATGCTATGGGATCCCTTTTAGCCACTGTGCCAGTACTTGCTACCCAGTGCAACCAAGGCCTGCTAGTGAGCAGCACAGTCCTGGATAATCCAGCACTGATACTGAGTCAAGACTCATCAGGAACATGCTCTGGCATGGGAGCTGTTCCTGATCCAGTAATTTTGCTGTTATTGAGAAACTATTTTCCTGTGTGGGTAAGGCCATGTACTAGAGATATCAATGCCATGGCCATTTCAGTGTAGTGCAAAATGGAAGCCTTGCTTTTGCATACAGGAGGCAATTACAAAATGAGTTGGAAATAAAATCCTAAGAAGTCCAAAACTAAAATGCTGAGACAGGACTACATGAGAAACAGACTTATTTCTAGAGATTTTGAGCTCCTCATTGTGTTTGGGGTTTTCAGTTTACCTCCTCTGTTTATGAACATCCTGGCAGCTGCCTGAGCCCATATGTTGAGAGCTGGGCCCATCTGCACAGCACAGGCTGGCACTGTGTCCTGGCTGCTGGACCCCTGCAGCCCCCCCGGAGCATTGCTGCAAACCGAGGTTTGCAATTTACTGTTCTGCAGGATTGTACTCTGTCCATCACTCACTGGTGCTGTGAGGGGAGGAAGAACACTTTCAGGATCCCAAAGTCGCTCTTATCACGGCATTTGAAGAACTGCAAAATGTACCAGTTTTACCACACATCTTTATTGCATATTTATGGCGGGAACACAGAAATACTTTCTTGAATTATTTTCTAGTGATTGCAGCGGGGTCTTCTGTGCTGATTCCCGGGGCAGAGTTGACGCTCCCGTGCCACAGCATGCGAAGGGAGCGGGAGCTGCGCGGGGTCCACGTCCGGTGGGGCTCGGCGGGAGCGCTGGGACGGGGTCGCCCTTCACGGGGGGCCCCGGGGTGGGCGCAGCGCTCGCCAGACCCCCGCAGGGCCGGGCCTCGCCGGCGGCGGGGCGGTGCCGGGGCGGTGCCGGGGCGGTGCCGGGGCGGTGCCGGGGCGGTGCCTGTGCCCGCCCCCCGCAGCGGCAGGCGGGAGCGCCGTGCCCCGCCCCGCCCCGTCCTGTCCTGTCCTGTCCGGTCCGGCCCGGCCCGGCCCGGCCTGGCCTGGCCCGGCCCGGCCCAGCCCAGCGCCGGGCTCCTCGGGGCAGTGCTGGGCCAGGACACGGTGCCGGCCCCGGCGCCCGAGGATGCGCAGCCCCCGCTGAGCGCCGCCGGCTGCCGCCCCTCGCCCGCCGCGGCCGCGCTGTCCGGCCCCACGGCGGACCATGGTGCAGCGCTTCAGCCTGCGTAGGCAGCTCTCGAAGGTGGGTGCGCCGCGGGTCCCGGCAGAGCCGCGCCCGGGCGGGGAGCGCCTCCGCCTTTGTTCGCGCCGGCATGGACACAAAGGCTCGGCCGGGGGGCGGGCGGGGGTCCGCCCGGGGCCGCTGGTACCGCAGCGATGCCGGTTATGGGGATCGGTGCAGCCTCGACGCTGGGCCAGGGGTACGTGGGGGGAGGCAGCGGAACTAACGGGTGTGCCCGAGAGGTGCCTGTGAGAGCACTCACACGCGTGCTTTGTCCTGGGCAGAAGGTCCTTAGCGGCGTGAGCCGTTCCAGCGACACACCTGCAGGGACGGAGGAGCACGCCCTGCCCTGTGCAGGCTCAATAGCCCTCACTGGCAACACGGGGCTTCAGAACAAAGGAGTTGCCGTGTACGGGTTTTGCTGTTTAATAATTGAAAGTGTTCGAATTTATTTCAGGAAGCTGCTTTAAGAGAGAGAGTAGTTATCTATGTAGTCTTGCAGTTTGTCACTGAATCAATCCAATGCACGTAGTTGGAAAAACATTTGGAAAAACCCGTCCATGAATAAAGGCTGTGTAGGACACTGCAGGTACGAACAGTTCTAGAGCTGCCAGCACAGCCCTGTTTGTATATCACACCATTCCCAGTGAGCAGACTTGACTCTGGATGTAGGAGTTACATTATTGGACTCTTAAAAGGCAAGCTGAATTTTCACTTTACATTTAAGCTCTTCTTCTCTGTCCCCGCCCCCAACTCCCGTGTGTGTATTTGTAAAGGTTTTAAAATGCAGTCATCAGAATTCTAAAATGCTGTTGTCAGCATTTAAAATAGGTCAGAATTCACATCCTGCAAACTGCCTTGGGAAAAGCTACAGCTCTGCAATAATGTGGTATCTTTCTAATTTATTTGTAATTTTTTTTTAGTATCTCCTCATCTTAAAGAAACTGTTGTGGCCATTTTCAGGGAAAAGCAAAACTTGCATCTTTTAAGGGTTTGCCTTGTTACGTGTCAAGCTGTGTCTGTAAGCAGTAGAAGTCTCCACAGACACTCTGGAGTTTAATCTTCCCCTCAAAAGACACTTGATCTAGTTAGTAATGAGCTTTGTATCTAAGCTTTATTTGTGTAGGGCAGCCAAAATAGTTTAACATGAACTCATTTGGATAACTCCGTTATAATCCTTGTTTATTGAGGTGGGAAGAGTGATTTGGAAAAATGTTTGTACTGATTTTTTACTATAGGAGAACTGTGTTCAATTTGGTTTTCTGGCTCTCTCCATTTTTATGTTGTCTGACACAATTGTGTCTTGCACTGCATTAGCTCTGATTGTGTCAAACCTACTTTAAACAATTGTCTGGCCCTGACATATTCTTAACTGCTGTGTTTTAACTGTAAAAAGTTGCGTAACTCTTACAGTATGGTGAACCAAAGGGGAAAATGAGAGCTTGGTCTTTGTTTTAGGATTGTGTTTATCTCAGTTCAGATGTAGGATGAGAACTGCATCTCCCTGTCTCCTTGTTGTGCTTTAGATGGCACTGGGAAGTCCTGTGTGTTGGAGTCCTTGGGGGAAGGGGGGCAAATGGTGCTACAAAGCATCTTTCATTTGCTGGAAGGAAAGCATAGAAAATATGTATAATTTTGCTGATACCTTTATCAGCTGAAATGCAATGATTGACAGACTGTATAAAAATAAAACAGTACTTTGTTAGTATTTCTTGTGTGAAAACCTTGGTTCTTTTATGGACGCTGACTTAGACTTCAGAGTTGGGAAGTCCTTTCATGGGACATGGAGCACCTGCTCCTGGGGTGTGTCCACTTCTTGTGTGAAATTGGACATTATTAGATGGTGTGCCTATGTTATGCAGCTGCAAGGTCAAAATTGCAGTTTCTAACCACATTTAATGCTGGAGGCTTCAAATAGAATGGGACTGTGCATATTAGAGAGCTACAAACTGAAAAATGTTGCCACTAGTGCTTATAAAACTTGAGCAAAGAAAAAGTAGGACTTCATGCAGGAAGGAGAAATATGGCCTCATGACCCAGGCTTTAATCTCCAAGAGCTGATTTCCGTTTCTGTGGGGCTATTTGCACTGCATGGCTTCCATCAAATCATTTCAGCTTTCCCAGTCTCCATCTTCCTTCTATGAATGAGGTTAGTGCCTTTCTCTTATGTACATAATGGCTATCCAATTCTGAAGTACTGTTCTGGAGAGAGCTGTATAAGCATTTAACCATATCTTAATTCATGAAATGTTTGCATTTGATAACCAATTTGTATCAGGAATTTCAGGAAGTTTTACACAGACCTATCTTCAAGTATTACTTCTTATTTCATGTATACCAAATCACTGTTTATTATTTGTGAATTACTGCTTAAGTTCCATGTTAGTTTGCCGACTTAAATGTTTGCAACTGTTACAAATTTGAGTCAGCATTTATTGCACCTTTATGTTATGACTTAAAGGGAAAATACTTGATGGGTTTTTTTGAGTGGTTCAACAAACATCTTCCCCTGGCCAAATTTGGTTTGTTCACTTTGTCATCCTCTGGTGGTGTGGGAGGTCTCCATGCCTTTTCTTTTCTTCTTCTTTTTTTTTCTTCTTTTCTTTTCATTTGTTTTCCCTTCCTCCTTAAGTATCCAAAGTGTTTTCGAAGTATTTTGGTTCAAACTGCTCTCTATCTTGTACTGTTTGGAAATCCTTGGAGGCCCTGCAGTTACTGTTGCCCGAGATCTCAAGAAGGGCTGTTGCTGATATGTTACATTTAGGGAAATTCCTCACTCTTGGGGTGATAGTACAAAACTGTATCCAGCTGTTACTCAACTTGAGTTTGTTGAGATGTTTTACCTGGTTTTGTGAGAGGGGAATAATGGAGACAAATTGACAGTATTTGAGGATGGTTTTATAAGGTATCATGCATCCCCTTTTTTTAAAGGTACTCCTTTCCTGGGAAAGATTCCAGTGAGCCAAGTAATTAAGTTCAATTTAAAGAAAGAAAAGGCCAAAAAAGGTAATTTTTGTGAACTGTGATTGATATTCCATTCATTTAACCAACACATTAAAATATTAATAATTTCAGGCCTAAGTCTTTTGCTCTCAAGTACAGTCTGGATTTATCAGCATCTGAACTATCTTTGTGTTGCCACTGGTGTGCATGGAGCTGCTTTATGGGAGAGGAACTTCAGTGTGTTATGTTGATCTAACCTGGGAAGAGCTGAGCTAAAAGAAGCTCGCCTGTGCGAAGGTGACAGGGAGTGACTGTGCTTGGCAGCACAGGCTGCATTTCTCCTTGTCACTGATACAGGTAAAAAAACTTCCTCCTGCAGCGTTGCTGCAGCTTCCTCAGGGTCTCTTACCTCTTGAGTTGCGTGTAGTCTCAGGCAGATACAACAGGATAGAGTGTATCTGTTTGCTACCAAGTAACAGCTCTCCCGGAGTTCTCGGTAAAACAGTCCTTACAGCCGATAACCAGTGTCGCTTGGCTGCAGTTAATAGCGAGGAAAAGTTAGAAGTAAGAGGAAGATTTGGAAATTTGATGCATTTCAACCCAATTCTCGTGTTTTACAGAGCAGCAGGCACACAGTTTCCCTGTGGCTCTTCAAATTTGCCCTCCTTGTGGAATTGGAGTGGCATTGTTGTACCCGTGGCTGAACAAGGCCAGTGGGGTAGTTGGATCTAATGGGACCTTCTGTAGAAGGACATATTCATTACCACATTGGTAGCTCAGTGGATTACCTTTAATTTAACCTTCTTCTCATGATAGAGGTGATGCAACTTACTGCTGGGGGCATCTGATAGAAGGTTGCTCACTTTCACAGCAGCCTTTGTTGTATGCTGCAATTCTGTCCCAGGCACACCTCACCATAACTCAGGTGTGTGCCCTCCCTTGGGTCATGCAGGAGATTAGCTTCTCATAGTCAATGCAAGGGCAGTTATCCAGAAATTTCCTGTTGCTTCTAAGGGAAAGGTAGCATTGGATTTGCTTGTGTTGGCTGTTTGAGTGCCCTATTATAGACAAGCCAACTGGAGCGTCTCAGTGTATCGCTCCTCACGTTACTTGGGTTTGAATCTGTTCCTGCAGATATTTTTCACGATGTACAGGCAAAAGGCTTGTCTACACAAGGCTGAAAGGTGGCAAGATGCAAACAGCTCTCTAAGCATTGCTGGCCATGCTGGTGTGGAATGAGTGACTAGAAATGCTGTGAACTTTTCTAGGCATGATGGGTTCTAAAGAAACTTCCACTGCATCATCTTGCTCAGAGGAACATGTGGAAGAATGTTATAGAGATATTATCTTGATCTTACGAAGAGGAAATGGGCTTCTGGTGCTCTGACTGAACAAGCTGGAGTATCAGGGTTCCTGAGGGGCTTGTTCTGTGCCAATGTAACAGCTCCATGAATGCCATGACACTGAGGAAATAAAATAAACTTGAAGCATCTTCCACATTGATATTTACAAGGGTCTATAGAACTACACCAGCAGAGATGTTAGAGATAGGATTTGGGAACTTCTCTTTGTGGAGAAAGCATTACTGGTAATCCAGAGAATCAGCCCTGTCCATGCCAGCTGGGGGTCTGGCAAATTGCATGTAATGGCTCTTTGCCAAATAGACTTATGATGTAAAAGGCTGTAAATACAGACTATAGGGCAGTGCAGTTTACAGAAATGCATCTTTCCTTGTAATAATGAAATTCTACAGCTTATGGCAGTTTCCAGAAAATTATCGTACTTTATAATAGGTGCTTACATATGGCTGGATGGCAGTAACAATTGGAATTTCCTCACATCAGGGATCAAAAGAAGCATTACAATTGTTGGCATCTTTACTCTGAATTAGTTACCTTTAGGGGTCCTTTGTAGAGATTTTGGCTTGTGTAGAATTTGCCTCTTTCCCCTCAATTCCTTGTGACAAACCAGCTGGCTTTTTCCTCAGCCAGTGTTTCTTCAGGGGCAGAGAAGAGTTTGCTCTCATTTTGAAAGTCTTTCTGTTCTGGATGTGACAGTCAGTGATAAAGATGCACTTGTAAACTGGGTCCTTTCCAGAAGGAAAGGAAAAGCTCTTACACTGGAGGAAGGCCTCAGAAGTTCAAGGGAAATGAAATAATGGGAGCAAGAGGAGTTAGTTCTTAACATTTACATGATATCCAGTTTGGGACATCCTCTTGTGACAAAGAATGCAACAATGGCCTCCAAAATAATTCTTGTCAGAGATTAATTGTAAACAGTTGCGTTTGAGCAGAGAAGAGGATGTTTGAGGTTTCATTCATAGGATTTTGGTTGTTCAAAGATGGGATTTGCCTGTTCTTTCAGTAATACCTGCTCAGTGTTCCCAAAGTGGAGGGAGCTGACTTGTTCACCTTACAGCAACCTTTCCTATGGACAAGAAAAGTAAAGGAGCAAGATGGTTTTTTGATTTTGGGTGTTTGGTTGGTTGTTTTTGTTATTGTTGGGTTTGTTGGTTTTGTTTTTTCCTAACTTGAGACACAGTTTGGATCTCCCTGAGATCAACTGGTATTTGAATAGGGAGTTCAGCATAGAAAACATTTCCTTCTTGAGTTGTCAGCTTTGAGACAATTTAAAACAGGCAGGAAGAATTTCTAAGGAAATGAAGCAAGGTTTTTGTTCTTCAAAGATTTGCATGAAACAGAAAATTGTATTTAGATTTGAAATATGAGTAATAAAATGTTTAAACAGAATATTGTAAGTGCTGTTGTTTGAGTTTTGTGATAGGGCATTCAAAGGGCACACGCTTAGCAAGAATGAAATCCAAGATCACCAGAATGAATACTGAGTTTTGCTACAAAGGAGGTGTTGTGGTTTTTTTCCTGGAGTGCTGTTGGTAAATGTTACACTGCAGAAAAATATTTTCTCTGCATTATCTGCACATTTTGTGGTCTTACTTAACTCTTGGAAGCCTGTGAACACTGAAGTCATGTTCAGAAAATCTGTAACTAGTAAAAGTCTCCATTCTAGCATCACTAACTTCTCCCAAAGAAAAGGAATTTGAAGGAATGCTTAAGTTAGCACAGGATGGCCTTTGTGCAGGCACGGTTTGTGCTTGCTCAGGCACGTCTGTCTCAGAAGCGCACTGAAACCCACTGCCTTACACTGTGGTGTGAAATGTCCCAGGGTCCTGTTGGTGATGAACAAAAACTTACAGAGGAAAGAAATATTCTATCATCAGAAATAAATTATTTCAGCCTGCTGACTTTGGCAACAGGAGCAGAGGAAATAAAGAGCTTCAGGTTAATGGGGAGGCAGTGTCCCAGTGGAGCCTGAACTGCAAAGCATGTGCAGGTGCAGAACTGGTGCCCAAAGGTCATTGGTGTTTGGAACTGCTGTATTGGAGTGGGACTAAAGTTTCTTTTCTGCCCACCAAAAAGAATATAGGATTTTATTCGTTTGCGTGAAAAGTAAAGAGGAAGAAGAAAGTACTGCTTTTCATGCCAGCAGAGAGCGAAAAAGCTAAAGACTGTGCAAAGAAGTCACTGTGCTGTTGTAGATTTAAAATAATTGGGTCGCAGACTGCTGGGCAAGGAGTTTTCTTGGCCACTGCGGTTCAGTCACAGTGCACACAGTGTGGCTGAATCTCCTGCTTCTCCAGACCCACGTGAGGAGTCCCTGGATTCCCCTACAACGCAGCATGGAATACTAGCAGGACTTGGGCACCACAGAGCTGTTGTGGCCTCAGTGCTACAGATTTCTCCAAGCAAATGCCTGTGGTGTGGTTGTCCAGCAAAACCAGAAAGCTGATTGCTGCAGGTTTTTAGTTTCAGAACTCATTAGCTGTCGTTCATCTGTTTTTCACACTGAACATAATATAAACATCTGCTTTAAGGAGAAATCCTTCCTATGTAGAGTGTGGTTGTTGGGGTCTGGTTTGAAGGGGCACTTGTTCTTCTGTTCCAAATATTCTCAAAACTATTGGGATATGTTGATCTTTTCTAGTTCTTCACTAACTACTTTATTTCTACATAGTCTTTGTGAGTTTTCTTATGTAAAATACCATGAGAATGTCTTCATTCATTGTGTGGGAAAAACTGTGGAGAACTGTGAGGGACAGTAGGTCAACTTCAGCATTTCAATGACAGCCTGTGCCAGTGGGTTTATCATCCCTCTGTATTGATGGAGGCAGGAGAATTGTGAAGATTCAAAGAGGATCCTTTTACATGACCCTAGACTTAATTATTTTGTTAGATATTTAAAAGTCAGGACTGTGCTATGTTTCATGTTATCCTAATACTGGTAAAATTCCGGAAATACGGAACTTGCTACTACTGCTCAGAAATGCAGAGAGTGGACCTTGCTGCAGGTGTCACTGGAGAGCCGCTGGAATTTAGTCAGCCAAATGTTTATTGTTTAACTGTTGTTAAATACTGAAATTGTATCCTTTCAGGGTAATGGAAGGGATAAACTTTACGCTGTTCTGCTTTTAACTAAGGAAGCTCCTGCACTAGGTACTGTGCAGTCTGTACGTGCTGCTTTGCTGCTGTTGCCCTATGTTTGTGTGGGTTTTTTGGGGTGCCCATTAGCTGGCCGTGCTGCGGAAGTGCTCTTGGGGCCGTGGTCAGGTTCGTGCTGACAGCTGGACAGGATTGGGTTACCAGGGACTGTGTGTTCCAACAGAGGCCAAGGAACTTGGCTTTCCCTGCTGGTACCAGGCTCATTCCCATGGGCCCTGGCTGCTTGGATTTGGGAAGATGATGTGCCTCTCCTGGTGTGCTGGTGAGGCTTCTTAGTAAGCTTGGGGGAAGCTGGGTAGAAGAGAGACCCGAGTGCCAGCTCAGCTGCTTGTCTGCTGCCCCATGCAGAAACTGAGAAGCTCTGGCTGATGTGGCATGGAATGAACACTTGGTGGAGTTTGTGCAGCTTTGCAGTGCCAGGGCTTTATAGTGTTAGCAAATGCACACGTGCTGCAGTGCACTCGGCCTGACTGCTCAGGCTGTTCTGTAGTTTCCAGATGTTGTGCCTGGATTCTTGTCACAGTTCATCTAATGGAAAATTTTTAGTGTACTTGGACATGTCTCAATGATCGTCCTCCTCTTACCTGCTTATGTCCTGGCCCAGCATGGCCAGGTTCCATTCACAGTGTTTCTTACAAAATGGTTTTGTTAATTCATCCATCTGGAAAATGACCTTGTATTTTTTTAAACTTACAGAATTAATAGTTTTAGCAAGGTAAAGGGAAATTTGACATTATTTAACTTCCACGTTTAGAGAGAAAAAGTGTTTAAGGTTATTAAGATTTGTTGAAGGGCAGCCTTCCAGTGCCTAAAGGGGTTCCAAGAGAGCTGGAGAGGGACTTTAGACAAGAGCATAACATGTCAGGATAAAGGGGAATGACTTCACTCTGACAGAGGACAGGGTTAGGTGGGAGATTGGGAAGAAATTCTTGGCTATGAGGGTGGTAAGGACCTGGCACATGTTGCCCAGAGAAGCTGCCCCTGACAGGGGGTTGGGATTAGATGGTCTTTAAGATCCAATTCAACCCAAACTGTTCTGTGATTCTATGAAATGCTAAGAAGATTTGAAAATAAAAACTTGTCTCTGTGAAATACGAGCAGTTTGGACAATAATGCAAGGTTTGTATTATCATAAAGACTGCATTTTACATGTAGCTGTTAAAAAACCATATATATACTTTTTAAAAACCTCACTGTGCATCAGCTGCTCTCTGTCCCTCTGTCTAACTCTGTCTTTCTGGTCACTGAGGATCGCTGGTCTAGAGTTCGTTCTGCTGCCTTCTGAATAAACCTGATTTCTAGATTAAATGACTTTTCTGTTCCAGGAGGTAATTAACCTGGGGGATTAAATAGCCAGTATGTAGAGAACGGTGTTGATGACTTGGCAGCATTTCAGCTAGAGGCTTGCTGCTCAGTGCTGTAAACCTTATTGTTATTCATTTATTTGCTGAAAAATTAGCAAACAGTATTTCTATCCCAATTTTTATAAATGGCAGTAAATTGCTTTACCTACTTTGTTATGCCACAGAGAAGGAACACTTGATTATTCAAGTGGCTCAGTGGATATTTTGACTGAAACTCCATCTGCCAGTGCAGAAATTAGTTCTATTTTTAACAATGTGAGACACTCTGCAGCAATTATTTGGCTGAGGTGCTTATGAGGGGGTATTTTCATGCACTGGTCTGGACTGTCTTCTGAGTGAAGTTTATGTTTTGTCCTCTGTGGGTACATTTGTTGTCTTAAAACAGCTGTTTTCAGCTAATCAATGACAGTTGTCATTAAAAATGTGTGGGAATAGTCCTGTCAGGAAGCAGAAAAACAACTAGGTACGTTCAGAAAAGTTTTATTGCCTACTTTGAGGCCACGTTTTGGGATGGAGAGAGTCATGGGGCAGTCAGGACAGGAGAAGGCAGGACAGCGAGTGCTGCCTGTCAGTAGGTCCCTGCTGTGCTTGTGTGTGATTCCCTCCGTGACAGCAGTGCCAAGGATTGCACAGCTGGAAAAGAGAGACGGTGGTTTTGGTGGGATTTGCTATGCAACTCCAACTGTACTCTTTGGTTGCTGAACACTAGTTCCAGTAAGCTGGGTTAGTGAAACATGCTCTACTGGAACTCTTCACTTATCTTGGGTGATGTTACTGAAAGGTCAGGGAACGGCTCCGGCAGCAGCTGTGAGCAGGACAGTGATATAGAGCTGGGATGGCACAGACAGGTGCTGCCTGGGGGGAAGGAGCAGCCATCGGCCAAGGAAGACCCTGCCTTTGCTGTTTTGTTTCTAAGATACTGATTAGAAGTAGTGGAAGTCCTATGAGCTTATTTTCTCTATGAGCTTATTGCCACAGCAACAAATTTCACTTTAGCCCAGTATGGGGTTTGTATGTTTGTTAGTTTGGGTTATGTCCGTGGCACTGCCAGACAGCCACAAAGCCTTTTGGAGCAGCCTGTGCAGAGAGCGTTTGTGTGCACAGGGAGCTGTTGTGGGTGCAGGTGGGGTTTTGGCAGCGTGCTGTCCTGGTGGGCAGTTAGTGACTGATGTCCCAGTCTGGCAGGACTCTGCAGCTGTGAATGCTGTTTAGTGGTGATTTGGAGAGGTGACCCAGTCACCTGTGGCAGCACTGTGATCCAGGTGGGACCTTACCTTCCATCTGAGTGGTCATAAAGACAAAATATTAGACAGAGCCTGTGTGGTAAACTAAGAATGAATGAATGTGTCTTGGGATCAATGTGTGATTACAGTAAACCCTAGAAATATACCAACCTGAGTTAGATTACAGCCTCCTGAATTAATTTTTACCAATTTTTTTAGAACATACTTTGAGTTAACCTAGATTGAGACAGGTGAAAATTTTAAATTTTAACAAAGAAAAAAAAAAAAAAGGTAGTCACAAGAAAGGACTTGCCTTCCAAATATTCAGCAGAATAAAAACTTAAACCGGTGTGAAAGGAAGGAATAACATGTTAATTCTGATGCATTGTAGGGTTATCAGAGAGGTATCCACTATGGTAACTTCTGCAAAGGTTCATGCTCTAAGTATGGATTTAGAGCATATGAGTCCTGGAACTACCTGTGCTCTTGCTGAACAAGAAGATAGGACAAGGTTCCCTTTAAAAACTGGTAATAGTTACTGATTAGCTGATAGGGACTTCTGTCAGAACAAAAGGTGTGCTCTCACTACCTAAACTGGAAGTGCATTTATTTCTCCAAAACTGTAAGCCCAAGTGAGGTAGCAGTTAAGTCAGAAAACCAAGCTCGTGTTCTGGCACTGGGGGATGGCAGAAGGAGCAGTACAAGATTTATCCTTTTTAAACCCATGTCTTGTTGTTACCAGCTTTTTGAAGTATTTCTGCAGTTCTTGCACCTTTTTCATTGTCCTGTCTTTAAAGAAGGCCTTTGCAGATGTTGCTGTTGAGCAGGGTTGCTGCGTAAATGTAGAACTCAAGCAGTGGGAGTGGTTGGTAGATTGGTGTTGGGGGGTGCATCCTGGTGGGCCACCCTAGGGACAGTATGTGACAGAGCAGACCTCCCCTGAAACAGCATCATCATAATCAGGTCAGATTGCTACTAAGCAGGTAGTTATTACAGTTCCAGAGAGTATGCTCATGTACCTTATCCATGTTTGTGACCTAAGATCCATGAGGGAAATACGGTGTAGTGTCTCTTAGACTTGGTGTTCGCCTGTTTTCCTTGAATGACCATGGTAGTGCCAGCCAGGCTGATTAGTAATTAACAGAACATAATCTGTGTGAAAACATGCTCAGTGAAAAAATTCACATCTCTTTAACTTTCTTTTTAAGGCTAGATCTGTTATGAATAGATGGTCAACACAGTTGTCTACCTGCAAGGCAGTACTCTGTGAGGACGTTCTCTCACTTCTTCTTCCCCAGAGGAATACGTTGTCTAGATCACCACCCAGCGGTTTCCCAAAACATACAGGGTCTGTTTGCTGTGCTTACTCCAGGCGTAAAATAGAAGCCTCATCTTAAAGTGTTTTCCCTGGTTCTCACCTGGGATCTGTTCAGCACCTTGTGCTTTGTGGCTCTGCGTGTGGTTTTCTCCTGCTCCCCGGGAGAGCCTCGTCTCTGTCCTGCTGGAGGGAGGGAGCAGGTGCACTGTGGCTTTTAGCCGTTTCCAATCTGACAGCTTCTGTTTTGCTCTGGTTCCTGACTGGTACAGGGCACCCACTGCAGGATACCAGCCAGGTGACAGGTGTTTCATCTATCTCATACAGGACTGCACAATGCACAAGGTGTCTGTGCTGCCTTCAGCAGGGCAGGGGTTGGATTTGTCTGCAGTTGACTCCTTAACCTGTAACAGGAGCCTCAGCAATCTCCTGTGGCAGGTTGCAGATGAAGAGATCTTGAGGTTGCACCTTGGCCCAGAGCTGTAGAAGAGGTGTAAAGCGTGTCCTTCAGTGCAGCAGTACTCCCCTTGGAATAAAATGTGAGGTGTTTTTCCGTTCAAGAGTATGTTGCAGTTTTGCTTTTTTTTTTAAAATAAACTTCCAAGACTGTTGCCAGCAGAGCTATTTTGCTTTTTGGTTTTATTATTCTCCAGAAAAGTAGACTCTCACTTGAGATGTGTTCCTGACAAGGGTCAGGGATGAAGTATTTTTAGCAGCCTCGGTGGCTCTGCTGCAGTGCATTCATGCCTTGCTTGTTCAGGGTTGCAGTTGCTTTTTCAAACATGCATTTGGGGCTCCTGCCAAGACACCCAGGGCACTACAGCATCGTGTTACAAGGTCTTGCTTTGTGCAGGCAGAGCTCAACCCAGCAGGGCTGGCTCTGGGCTCTGCCAGCGCAGCTCTGTGGTACAGCGTGTTTGGCCAGTGGAGGGGTGCTGGGGGTCACACTGCATGCTGCCCTCACCGCACGCTCAGGATGGAGGACTTGCTGCCTGCCTCTGGAACCGTACGTCCTGGGTCTTTCTCCTTTCTTGGATCTCAGCCGTACTGGGGTTGTGGATCTGGCTAGTTTGCTGGGCAGAGCCCTGGGTCACCACTGAACACCCAGGTTCTGCACCTCTGTTTGCTGTTGGTGATGCTGCTGGAGTTTGCTTTTAAAAAATCAGTCAGCAAGCTGCTGTGTGTTGTGACACTGAGGGAATGAAATCAAGTGTCTACTGTCCATCCTCTCATCAGAGTGATTTAAGTTTTTTCTGCCACTGTTGCTCCACAGCAAGCAATCTTTGTGGCCCAGCTTGTGCTCAGCATTAAAATAAGGAAACCCACTTGTGCTGCTGAGATGCTGATTTTGTTTTAAGTGCTTGATATGTTCTGGATGTGGGGGTAAAAATTGCACATCAAGAGTCTCCCCATGAATGTGCAGAATCTGTGGTTTGAGCAGTTTAGTGATTAGAAAAGGTTTGTTATACCAGAAGTCCATGTCTTTCAGGAGTATGGTTAATGCTTCTCCAGTTATAGTGATTTCTTCCAGGGAGCTTTGAGCTCTGGCTTCCTCATGGGAGTCCTCTGCAAAGTCTTCTGGAATTTGTCCCAAACGGCACAGAATGTGGAGAATTTGTCAGAAAGCGCCATGTATAAATTCAGTGAACAACAGGAAATGTGAACAGCAGAAGAAACATGGCTGAGATGAAGTTTTAGTAGTTTTTAAGACCTCTTTAGCTTTTGAAGGCTGCATTTTATCAGGACAGTAAGTTCTAGGAAACGCCGTGTTCTGCAGGAGAGAAACATACTGGTCTTTGAAAGTCTACCTGCCTATTTCAGTGGAAATATTTTGGTTGACTTTAAAATCGGGTGTTTCATGAAGAAAACAATGGTGAACTTCCCAGGAGCTCCCTCCTCTTGGTGCAGAAGTAGAGGAAATCCAGTCCCTGCTGGGATTGCTGCTGTCATCAGTGCTGGTTTGATCTCCCTGTTTTCCCTCTCCTGTCACCTGGGCCTGTAGCTCTGTTGGGTGCAGGTTCTGCCTCCTGTGGGGGTCTGGCCGTGGTGGGACAGGGCCCTGTCCCAGGCTGCAGCAGGATGTGGGCTGTGGGTGTCCCTGCAGAGCCGGGGCAGCACCGTGCGTTGGGGCCGCTCCACGGGGATGGGATGGGGAAAATAACACTCTGTGTTCGGCCTGAGCACGCTCCTTCCCAGAGGACAGAGCTGCATTGTTGGGACAAAGAAATGTGAAAATACTAAAAGCATTCAAACTATTTTCTTTTTATTTGGGAGCCTTTTGTGGAGCTCTGCATAGCAGCCAGCCCAGTGTGTAGAGCCACTGGCAAAATTCAAAGATGAGCTGGGAGTAGAAGGAAAACCATAAGCTTTTTGGGTTTTTTGCCACTTACAGGGAAGGGTTCTTATATTTTTATAGGGGACATTATCCGTGTCAGGCTAAGGTGCCTGGATATGTGTTGACTGATCTATTTAAAAGGAAGAAACATTTTTAGTCAGTCTGGTTTCAGGTGGTTTATGGTACATACTTTATTGCAGTGACTAATACTTTGGTTTTAAAAGTTGAGCTTTCTTGTATTGTCAGCTTAGCTGCAAGTATCTGGGTCTTCAATACCTCTCCAACAAAGCCAGAAAGGATCAGATTTCCTGCTATTCATATTCCAGCAGTTGAAGGAAATATGGGTTAATGGGAAGAGGTTTCATAGCAGAAAGGACATGTTATGTTTGTTCTTTTATAAGCTGTCAATGGAAAAAATAGCAGTGTAACATATTTAAAAAACTCTTTTGTAGGTCATCTGCAAGGAAGAATTATGTATTTGTTGTTGAAAACAACTTTGAGTTGTGGAGGGTTTCTTTTTTCTTTTTTAGTAAGATGGTATAGTGTGTGTTTTGGTTTTTCTGGATCATTTGTTTTCCTGTGGGTTTTTTTGTGGTTGTTTGTTTGGGGGGTTTTGATGGTTGGTTGGTTGGTTGGGGTTTTGTTTGGTTGGTTTTGTATTTGTAATTTAAAAAAAAATATTGATTTGACATTCTACTTGTACCAGGGCCACCAAGAAATATCAACCCAAGACAATGATTTATGTTCAGGATGTTCACATCAACCAAGCTATTAAATTACTGGGATATTATCAATTGGAAGCTTCATTAACCTGGAGCAGAAGCCATTAAAATTTCCTGGGCAAACAGCAGTCCATGTTCTTGGAACAAGGGTCATACCCTGAACAATTGCTAGTCAGATTTCCCTGTATTGTGAAACATCTTAAGAGATGGTCGTAACCCAGATGAAAATGAGTCTTAAAAAAACTGAGTTGAGGCTGAAGTCTCTCAATGAGGATGCAGTACAGGAGGGATGGTTTTTGACTGTAAGAGTGAAGGTAGAGGTGCTCTCAAGGCTAGCACTAGGTAAGAGTATTTTGAGTAAGACCTATAAGGACAGAGGTAGGAACAACACATCCATGTCCAAGTGCATAACGCAGCCCCAGCACACAGTGCTGGCAGTGGGTGTAACATGGGAGACAACTGACAGAGCAGATTAGACAGTGGTATCTTCCTGAGCAGTCTGTAGTGTTAAAAGAATTTTAATCAAAGAGAAATACAAAAGCCAGCGTGCTTCCTGCTTTATCAAGAACTCTATTCCAAAGACAACATTAGTTTAGCTATTTCTTCACTAGCAATGTTTGGGCTCATCATTTTGAGTTTAGGATCACAATATTTATTTTGAAAGGAAGGGGATGTTAATTTGGGGAGGACTGATGCAGAAGACAAAATAACCTGAAAACACTCAAACACAAGTGCTAGTTTCTGTGGTGGTCAACTGCCTCTGTTTGCGAGAAGGAGCACTTTCCTGCTTTCTGTCAGTGTGTTGTGCTTGAGCGTACCTTGAGAGCATTTGATCAATATACAGCCCTCTGCCCACGTATGATGGTCTGGTGTAAGGTAATTTTGTAAACCTCTGGATAGGATCACTCTGAGCAAAGATTTGTCAGAGCTTGTGACTTCTAGGATAATCAATCAGTGAAGTCACTCAATATTTTGTTCTTAAAAGGAATAAATGTGAACAGTTTTGTGCCAGGCACTGACTGCCAGCCTCTTGCACATCATGAACCCAGAGCGTCCACGGAAACAGAACTCTGATTTTGTTCAAAATTTGCTCCAAAACTCACATCATCAACAATGTTTTCTTTTACCTGAATTTGTCTACGTAGTCACTGCCTCTCTTCATAACTTGCATTCACATCTTGGTTTGGTGTTCTGGAAGAAAGGTGCCTTCTCTAGAATGTCTTCACATCTTAGTTACGGCTCAGGGGAAATCTGCTTTCCTCTGCAGCCAGTTGTTGTGGCATTATTAGTTGTAGCTGTATAATGTAAGAGTTTACTTTGTGAATCATGTCATGCAAGTCTGATAGATGGGCTTGCTGAATTTCAGTACTGCTATCAGTGGGTTTCTTCGGCTTTTCTGGTTTTAGGGTTTTTGTAGATTCTGCAAGTTCCAAATACAGCTTCAAATTTTCAGTTACACTGTGGCTTTTGTTACTTTCATGGCAGAAGAGCATTGAGAAGCAAACAAAAAGAAAGCAAAGCATGCAGCTTTCCAGGGGAAGTACAACTGGAAATCACTGTGGACATGAAGCTCCTTCAGAAATTAAGAAGCGTGTTCGAAGATTATCTTTCACTTTTTTGCTGAGAGAAGAGCTGTCAAATTCAGTATATCCAAGCCACCTTAGTGAGTGTAAGGCCTCAGGTATGTTATTGAATTAACAAGCCTGTGTCAGCTAAGCTGCAGTAACCCATCATGTCCTGTGCTTGCTGCACACTTTAGGCTCATTGCAAGGTAGAAACAAAATCTTGAATCTTACATCCTGCCTTGCATACGCGGTGCCCAAGACGACTCACATTTGCAGGTACTGCTGCTGTGCACAGCAGCTGTGTGGGTCTGTGTTGACACTTTAATTAAGTTCAGTCACTGAATGGTAAAACTCAATCACCAAGACAGTTGCTGAAGAGTGAGAAGATGTTTTTTGTGGATTTGAACTTTGGTTGGTTTTTTGTGGTTTATTTTTTTTCTAATATTTTAATAATATGAAAATGTGAGAAGGTGAAGTTCGGTAGCTCAAAAAACTTTACATGATAAGTAGAAATAATCAATTTGATTTACAGATGTGCAGCAAAACTGAAAACTGGCAAGTGAAATTCTGCTTGAAGAAAATTAAAGTGATTTCAACCACAGCCGTGTACCTTCCCAAGTTGTCATTGGGGAAAACAGAGCATTAAGACTAAAAGAAATGTGTTTTTTGGGGAGTGTGTATATTGTATACCAGTTAGACTTGCATATCAAACACTTTGGTGATGTTCATGCCAGCAATATGGAGAAATGACAAACCAAGCCTACTTGGAAATGTTCCATTTTATCACTCTGCAGTTTTTAGGTTGCTTTATTGATAAACTTAATCCTTTATGCAGACTGGGCATTTTGCCCTGATTGTGGTTTCTGCTGAGCCAGAGCCATGCTGGATAGTGTGCTAAGTGTCTTTATTTTTTATTTTTTGTGTCATGAAGGAAGAAGATCATGTTTTATATGCAGATTTCTAACAGATTAACCAATTCATTGCTTATTAAAAAAACAAGACTAGAAGTGTTTAAAGTCCTTGCTGCAGGTTGCAGGTCTGCTGAAGTTTGAGTTTGTTTTCCCCTTGCTTTCCCTTGTGACTGGAAGCAAATCCCAGTGACCATGAAGCAGCAGCCTTTGGTGAGCCCTCGGCTGCTCATGCCAGACCAATGTTCAGGCAGTCATCTTGGACTTGTCAGTTTTTCCCGTACCTGGAAAAATGGAAAGGAAAGGAGACAGGGCAGGATTTAATGCAGTTTTGCATGCCCTTTGGATGTAATTATTTAAAGTTCCATTCTATGTTTGGAAGTGGCGCTTAATCAGTACTAACAGATTAAAGTGAGGCTTTGGATCATCACATGAGTAGCTGGAATAGACAAACTGTTTAGTGTCTCCTAGAGAGACTAGGTTATAAATACTGAGAAGTCCTTTTCTAACTAGACATCATTTAACCATCTATGCAAATCTGCTCTAGTAGCAATCTGGCAGGCAGCAGCTGCATTTCTCTCGTTGTTACTGTGGGAGAGTTAGCTTGATGCAGCAGTGATCGCAAGAATGCCCTTGGAAAATGTCCTTGGTGTTGATACGTCCTAAAGGGTAACCTGCCCATCCATGCAGCCGTTCCCTCTCCAGTATGGTCCCTGGGGACATCTGCTGGGTGATAGCTGCTCTGGCTGTGGACTGCCCTTGTTGGTACCCCAGTCCCAAAGTGCATCGTCTCAGCCTGCCATGGTCTTGCTCACAGTAGTGGTTTTGTGCTGAACTGGTTATAAGAAGTCCCATCAGTATGGTGAGTGAGTGCTGTGGGATGCAGGGATTTATGAACTAACCTTTCTCTCTCTCTCTCTCTCGCCCCCCCCCCCCCACTTAAGTGCTAATGGAAACATTTTGAGTACTTCTGGAAACAGGTGTGGGGAAAGAAAGGGCTGGTTTTTTTCTGGTGATTAAAAATGGGACAAGAAACTGTGACTAGTTAAAAGCAAGCAAGTCCTGTGCAGAGCATCCTCTGAGGGAAATCTGCAAAAGGCAGATATAGTCAAAACTGGCTTTATTCCAATGGGTGTGTGCAGAGGAGGGGAGCTCCAGCTCCATGAAGTGACTTTGAAGTCTAGGATCTTAAATTAGAAGGTAAATGTTAAATAATGTATTAGCTTAAAGTGCTTCTGGCCCAAATGGTACCTCGTACATTTAGGCTACTGCTGCATTTATAATCACATACAAGTTCATAATTTGTATATGCCAGCAGAATGTTCAGGTGGCTTTAGCCCTTGTCCTGGGCAGTAAGTGTGGAAGCAGTCTGGAAGGTTTCAGTTTCGGGATTAGTATGGATCAAGACCAGAGATCTGTGATTGGGGTCTTGCAGCTGTGCAGGAACTTACTAATCACCACAGAATTTAGCAGGAAGCCTTGTGCAAGAGGCCTCATATCACTGAGGTTATTGATCCAGGAGTGCCATTGGGATATTAAGCCTTCACTGGCTATACAAAGTTCTAGTCAATAAAGGCAAATCTTCTGGCTTTGAATTTTCAGTAATCTGTGTTCATTTTAAGGCTTTATGGTAGCAAGTCATTTAACTGTTCCACTTGCTTACTTAAGCAAAATTTTGTAAACTAATGAGCTGTGTAGATACTCTTACATCTTGTTGGTATGGACTGGTAAATTTAGAGGATATAAATCTCATTACTAAATGTTTCCCTTTCTGGGAGTTCTGTGGAAATGTAGTGAAATTATGAATTCAAATTTAACTGTAACTAATTTCTGTATCTGGAAAAAACTTAATGAACATACAGTTCACTTGAGAGGTCTTAAATATTTAATATCATATATTGCAGAAAAAGATGCAAAGATTCAATCGAGTATTTAAATAAAATTATTTCGAAACTCAGTTATTTTCTTCCCACTCCTTGCCAGGCTTTGATTTAATGGTTCTTCATCTTCAGTGAGACAGTGGAGGCTTCAATATTTCCTGCTGAGAGAGGAAGTTCATCTTAAGGTGCTTATAAGGTTGTCAGCAGCTGCAAAATGGACACAAAACCTGGGCTGGAATGGCTTATCAGAACATAATTTCAGCATTAATTGTCAGTAGTTGACTTTCCAAGATCTTTAGCCGAAGGCTTAGTGCTTTACCAGCTGAGAAGTTGTAGCTAATGTGGCCCATTTCAAACCTTCACTGCAGACTATCATCACGTTGTGTCATTTTATACTAAAGGTATCTTTCATTTGTCTGACAAATTAGATTTTAAAGTCCTTGGGTTTTAAGGGAATCATCTTTGTCCTGAAAGCAGTAGTAGGGCTTTTGAAAAAAGTTAGGGAGAAAGGTTTCTTTTCCTGAGAGAGAATACCTGTTTGTGGATCTAGAAGTTTTCTTGAGCACAGCAGATGAGGTCCCTTTCTCTTCCCTATTTTCCTCTCCTCTTCCGTACTTTATCACACTGTGTTTGCAGTGCGACCAAGATCCCTTTGCCTCAAGTACAACGAAAACAGTACTTGTAAAACTGGGACCTTCTTGTAAAGGCTATATGACTAACTCTTGGGTGATGCAGTGCTTCCCAGACTGGAGGGAAACATCTCCAAGACAAGTCCTGTATCTGTCTCAGCTTGGGCACTAAGGATTCTATTTTCCCTGACTGAGAAAGTCACAGAAGCTAATTGTTTTGTGGGAGTGAGCTGCTGAAAGGGAAGGAGGATGGCATTTGTTGTTGATGGATTCAAATGCCATATCGAGAGTAAGGTTTGCAGTTATAGGTGCAAAAGAGTCCCTGAAGAGCCATGTTTCTGGGAAACCTGTGCTTCAGTGAAGGAGTTAAACTGCTTGAACATCATCCTGCCTGCTGGCTGTCCTTGGGAACTGCATTGTGGGGCAGATGTTCTGTACTTGGGTAGAAAATACAGCTGGTTGGGATTTATCTAGGGAGGATTTCCTTCCTAATTCAGTTCGAAGAAAGCTGAGCTTGTTACATTTCAAGCAGATCAGGAGAATTACAAATTCTTTAGACTTTAGGAATAATGTTTTCTTTCTGAAGTTCTAAAAATGCATTGACTCATGTTTGGTGCAGTCGTGGTTGAACTCTGGAAGTGTTAGCTGATTTTGATGGGCTTTGGTTTTAGCTCACGCGCTCCATAGTTAGTTCCTAACACATTCATCTTTAGTTGAACTGGCCAAAAAAACACACTAGAGAGTACAGGTTATTAATTTGAAAACTGTGACAAAGTTTGCAGTAATTATACTATTTTACAGTTGCAAGTGAGTAAAATTAATGTATATACTGTATCTTTCACAGGGATCCTGATAAATACCTGTTTTATCTTTAGCTTGGATATGAAAAAGTATTTATAATGTATAACCACAGATTGAGTCAAGCACAAAAATTATGCAATAAACCTAAGAAGCTGTCATGCCTGTGAGTATCAAGAGTTAAGAAAATGAAAACCTAACACACACATCCCAGCATAAGCTGCTGGATGTAATACTTGATTGAAATTGGCTGCCAAGCAAGCACTTCTGCCTTAAGGTTTCAGTCAGCAATTGTTCCTTTGCTTCTCCACTTTCTTCCTTCTCCTCATATATGCACTTGTGTGTACACACTTCCTTTAGTCGTCATGCGTATATACATTGACTCCCAACCCTGCCCACTGGGAATGGCCAGGTCACTGTCTGGCCCTCGTGGGGCATGGGGCAGCCCTGTGCAGCGTCCCCCCAGGACTGTGCTGCTCCAGTGGGCAGCTCTCCATTTTAGCAACATCTGCTCCATCATCCTCTGCCACTTGTAATTCCCCTTCCCTTGGAGGGGAGTGCTGAAGCTGCATCTCCCGTATGTAATGTCTGATTAATTTGTACATTTAGAAGAGATTCTTTGTGTGAAATTTTAGTCTTGCAAATGTTGGGAATGATGCAGTGGCAGAAGCCGATTTCCCAGCTGGCTTTTTGTAATTAGTATTTAGTGTAATCAGGATTTGTAAGCTTTTCAGACACCCCTTTGAGGACAGTCAGAGGTGGGAATTCTTCCCTGATGTAACTAACTTAAAGTTTTTGCTCTTTATATCTAGACTTGGAAGTGTGAAACAGTTCCAAATGTGTAGAGACAGAAGTTGTATTACAGGAGCCCTTGTGCACCAAATGATGCATTTGGCTCGGTCTAGCCCCCTTCTTAATAAGACCTGTTTTATACATGCAGTTTTGCTTGAGTGTGTTTGCCCTGCATTTGTGTCAGTGTATGGAACTGGAAGGGCCCATCACCTGTGAGAGTCTCCTGGCTTGGTCTAGTGTTTTTGGTGGGTTTTGTCTGCATTTGATGCAGAAGAAGAGGTGAAATCATTTGGGCATAAGTCTTGAGTCTGATTTATTTTTTTCCCCCGTCTGTCGTGTTGGTCCCACAATGCCTCAGTGTCTGATCTGGTATTAGATGTGCTGATACCAAGTGCTTGCACATTACCTCCTTGTAATTTGATTCATACCACTTGCTTGGCTTTCCTGCTCTCCTGTCTTACCTGTCATCCTTCCCTTGAAGAACCTGATGGAGAGGGTTCGAAGCAGACCCTGATTTTGCGAGCCTTGCAGTTTGATTGTGCCCAGAATGAGAGAGGGAAAGGTGCTGATACTCCCAACTCATTTTCCGTTTGGTGAAGTGCTGTGTGCAGACACCAGGTTGGCCTCCTGGTTATCCATCTGAATCCCTAGGAAGCAGGACCTGTGCAAGTGTAAAACCTGTGTCCGAACAGATATTCCAAACCCAGGATCTTAATTAATGACTAGTTTCAGTACTGGATTAAATAAACAGACCGTATATTTCTTTTGCCACAGATTACTGAGGGTTCTGCTTTGCACTTGCTGTATTCAGAGCTCTGCTGCTATCACTCCGAGTGTACTCTCAGATTTTGTGTAGCTGTGCATGAAATGGAACAATCCAGTTTCTGCTGCACAAGAGGCTGTGGAGGGATACGCCCTGATAGGGATTTGGTTGCAGCACCGGCACATGGGCCATGAGCACGTGCCTGCTCTTCCCACTTGCCATGCTGAGCAGTGGTTGTACCTGTATTCCAGGGGCTGTATGAGTAGTGCTCTCAAAAGGGAGGAAGGGAGTTCAGAAGTCCAAGCCATGAAGCTTTAGTAACAGCAGTGTCCTAAACTGACAGGACAAATTATAAATTGTACTTCACGGAAACCAGCAAACTGTGAATCCAGTTTTTCTTTCAAACATGCCCACAGCACTGTGGGCTCTGGATCCCTTGCAACGCTGAGAAGGGCACATGGTGTGCACTGGCAGTGCCAGTGATGCCACATTCCCCCGGGTGCTTGGTCCAGCAGGTTAGTGCTGCTTAGTGCTGCTGTGGGGCTGTTCAGGGACAGCTGCCCTCTGCCCAGTCATGTCCTGTGGTGCCCAGCTGTGGTCCTGAGCCCTCTGGTCCTTGTGCTCCTTGACAACTTGGAGCCAAATCAAAGGTGTCCTGCTATGGTGCTGGCCCGGTTACCTTCCGATAATTGTAGCCCGCTTTTAGGCTCCTCTGCTGTTTCAGTGCCAGGGATTTGTCTTCGTCTAACAGTTGTTCTTGCGTTCTTCTTTTCCCAGTTTCCTTGACACTGGTTGTACTGTCCAGTTATTGCTGTGAGGAGCCCTAACACTGGCTTGTCTTCCCATCAGTCAGATGTGCACCTTGAGTGTTTGAGTCATTCCCCATGTGAAAAATTCTGGGTGAGGGAGAAGGCAGGGAAGTCACCTTTTCTCCACAGTCTGAGCACCACTTTAGGGAACAGCACAGTAAGGGAGCGATCACAACTTGGAACTTGAATTTTCTGCTAGTTTCTCGCTCTCTCACTTACTATTTTGCATTACTTAATATTTGGCAGCATTCAGATTTTTCCACGTAAATGGATTTAGCCCCTGCTGTATTTTTTCCCAAAACCTTTTGGTTTTAAGGAGTCCTGGAAAGAGTTCTCATCTTGTTAAAGGGGTCATATGAGCCTCTAATCTCTGTAAGTTTTTAAGCTCCATCAAAGCTCATTTGCCCCCACCCCTTCAGTTGGTCCTCTTTCCAGTTTTACTGAGTAACTTCAGGAAAGAAATACTCTAGAATGTAAACAAGCTACAGGCTGCCCCTGGCTGCATCCCCTGTACTGAGAATACCTGTAGCAGGGAAGGGTGCTTAGTGTCCCATCCCTTCCCTGCCCTTCTCAGTGCTGGCTCAAGTTAGGAGACTTTGTTCTTGGCTGAGGCACTTGGAATATCTGTGTTCCCCCACGTGGCTGAGGCTTGATGCCATCATCTGGCTCCAGCTGCAATGGCCACTGTCTCCTGCTGTGTGGGGCTGTCAGAGAAGGAAGGTGAGGGTGGCAAAGCTGCCAGAGTTCCTGCTGCAGTGAGAGCTGCACAGACTTGCTGCTGGATTGCAACGTGCCAGAGCTGTTTGAGTTTTGTTTGCATGGAAGAGTAGCTGTTGATGCTCTTTTTATGATGGTTTTATTTCTTCGTGGGTATAGAAGTCTCCTTTTAACAGCATGAGACACCAGTGCTCTGTTGCCATATGAACTCATTGAGGAAAGCATGGGTTCCTTTTGGATGAGTGAGACAGAGTCCTCTTAATGGAGGTGAAATTCAGCCTGGTAGGTTGGGTTTGGTTTTTTTGCTCTGTAGCCTTAAAACTTTTGAAGGCTCTCTGATTATATTAAGTAGACTAATGTGCATATTTTCATGGATTTTCATAGATCTGTGTATTGCTTTATATGGTGAAATGATCTATCTGAATAGTAGTAAAATTTATGTGAATATTCAGACTGGGTTGTACCCAATATAAACTGCTTCCTAAATAAGGCTAATGACATTCTTTCTGCACAAGCAATTTCACCATCCTTGCCTCTTATCCCTGTTAAGTCAGATCTGCTGTTGTTAACAGAAAAAATGTCTTGGGCATCTGGAGGTTTCTCTGTATAAATACTTATTTCTGAGAGAGAAATCTGCCATATGAATGTGAAACATCTCCTTGAAAAGTGACTCTTTCTCTTTTTTTTTTTCCCCCCCTAAATTTCTTGCTGTTGTGTTAGATTGTGATTCCAAATCCAGTGTGTTCCCTGAACTTGTACAAGAATAGAAATTATTCTGTTTCTGCATTTAGCCTGGATAGTGTTTTTTTAGTGGAGATTTCTCACTATATTCTTGCAGGAGGGTGGATGCCTCTTGGCCTGTTTCTTGCTCCCTGTTGCTCTGGGGTGCAGCAGATGAAGCCAGGCACTCTCTGTAGTGTTGTGCAATGTGGTCAGTGCATTTGTGATGAGACTCTGCTGCATTCCCTGGACGAGTGGGTGATCACAAAGATGGGGCAGATGTGGGCTGGGATCCTCGTTTGGTACTGGTCAGTGACTAATACCAATGCTTCTGTTTAACAACCTTTTTTACAGCTTGAATTTTGTGTTGTTTGTTAGTGCACTTGGAATCAGAGAATCTCAATATCTAATACTCCCATAAGCTGATAAATTTTTAGAGACCCTTTTACCGTTTAACCCTGAAAATAGCCACATAAAATAGTAATGCAAATGTCAGTTGAATTAGATTTGAATTAGAAAAATGACTGGGATTTGCAGTTATTTTCACAGCAGTATGTTGCAGTTTGGAATCCATGATATTATGGTTCGTGGTGGTAGTTTCATTTTCATTCGTGTTCTTTGCACATCTTGGCCTTGGTTAACACAGTGCTGCTTCCTGGGCTCTTTCCGATGCTCAGACCCGCTGACAGCTGTGGCTCTGAGGCAGCCAGTGCTGGGGCAGGGCAGGACAGAGTGGGAGGGGGGCAGCGTTGCTGACAGCAGTGCTGGTACTGCTCCCTCAGTCAGTTCCACACTGCAGGGTCCGGGTGTACACCAGGCACCTGTTGGCAATGGGGAGATGGGGACTGCGGTTGAGCCAGGCGCAGAATTGCACCACAGACTGTTCTGAAATCCACCTTCCTCTTGCCTTTTCCCTCATCTATTGTCCTTCGTGTCCTGTTCTCTGACATCACAGAAATGACCACAAAAATGCTTTTAGGACTTTATCATTTAACATCTCCACACCAACATGGCTTGTCTCCTTCATGAATCAGACATTACCTCTCCTGCTCTGTGCAGTGTTTTCATTCTCAGTTCCTGTTCTAAATGGCCTGTACAATGTACTTGCCATTTCATCATAATGCTTTTTCAGAAGTGCCACCTGACATACCAATATAATTTGAGACAATGGGTTTTCAGCTGTTCTTCCTCTAATTTTGGTTCCTACAGAACACATTTTTGGGTTTTAATTGCTCTTACATCTCTCTTTTCCTAAGGAAAACTGAATTTTGCACATAGGAATATTTTCTTCCAGATTACCTGGGACTTGAGTCAGTCAGGAGTTTCTCTTCTGTTACATTGCTGAAGTTTATATTTTATGAATTAACATTTCAGTGCAGAATTTCTTCACATTACCTGTGCATTACTGCAAGTGAAGAAAATTATTTAAGAAAAATGCAAACCTACCAAAGCCTAGCACTGTGATGTCTGTCAGAGCCTCAAAGAGTCATTGCCTCAAAGGGACAGACATTAATTAAAAAGGGAAAGTTCAGTCCTTGTATTGATGCCGGTGGCAGACATGCTGCAGGATTCATGCAGCAGGGAGCTCCTAAAAGGTTACTCCATTCCTGTCAGGTTTGGCAGTTCCTGGTATTTCAGCCTTGGGAGCACCTTGCATACTCTGAATTACAATGGTTCTGAAGATCCCAAACTCAGATTAAATATGGCTTGTCTTTGGATCATCTTGTCTCTGTCCTGGATGAGTGATAATACTTGCTACAAACGGGGAGTATCAGTGAGACAAAGAAGAGCAAGGGGAGAAGTAGCCATGGGTGAGGGTGGCTTTTTACAAAGGAGTCTGAAGGAGTGGGGCTAGGTAGCCTAAGGTGCTATGGGTCAGAGCTGTCAAACAGGGTGATAAGCCTTTGCTTTACCTCTTCTAAATATGATAGTAAAACACGTTTTCTTTGACAAAGAAGTTGAGGGTAGGGGATAAGAGGTTCTGAGGTTTCTTCTTGCCCCAGAGTAGTCTGTGGTTACAGTGCTGTGCTGGCTCTGTTGTGTACTGGAGTCCTTCTGTAACAATTACTTCTAATTAGAGCTTCAGCCTTCCAAGAGATCACGCTAATAATCTGAAAATTTTGTTCAGTGAATATTAAATAGCAGTGTTTCAGCACTGCTGTAATTAGAGCTTATAGTTTATAGGTGGATTTATGTCCTGCTGTGCATCTTTGAATCTCCAGTGTCAATTCTGCTTGACCTTTGCTCCCAGGTCTGTTATGTTGTGTTGCTGAGGAACAACTGTGTCACTTTGACTCTATTGATCTGCTCCTGATTTGGTTGTCTTTTATCCTGAACTATTTTTCTGGCTCAAAGGTATGGTTTTAAAAATAGTGTCAGGCATTGCACAGCGCCTGGGAAGCCCTGTAGCTTTAAATCCCGTGTCCTGGTCCTGCTCCGAGGCTGGAGCAGAGCTCCCCACCGAGGAGCGGTGCTCAGCCCGGGCCGGCACGCAGCCATGCTCGTCCGGCAGTGGCGCTCCGGCAGCACAGCCAGCGCTCCGGCCGGCCGATGGCCGCGGTGCTGCCCGGGCAGTGCCCAGCGCTCCGGCCGGGGCTGCCCATGGCTGCACGGTGATGTTTATGTGGTGCTGCTGTACCTGCGTGTGCTGTGAAAGGGACTTCTGCGAGCCCACGAAGGTGAGGAGCTTGTGGGGCATCACTGGAACAGTTGTAGCTGTCATGTTTGGCTGTTTTATTTAAATCTCCAGTAGAACTTGACCTCGTTTTGTGCATCAGCCTTGGAAGCACTGCATTTTTCCTCGGGGCACTGCTGTTGAATTTCAGTGGTTGCTTTTTTTAATACAGCTTTTCTTTGCTTTTGAAGCTGGGAAGCATGAATAGGCTCTTGTCTGAGTGAGTGTTGCAATCCCTAAACAAGATCAAATGTGGTGCTGCTTATTGGGATTTTCTGTTTTGGTTGTTTTGGGGTTTGGTTTGTATGATACAGTGAGTGATGAAAGAGGTGGGAGATGCAGATATAGCCCAGTGTCAGAGAGAAGTATTTGCATTGGTAGCTTTTTTAATGTGACCTCTTGTTTTGCTGCTTTTAGCTGTGTATTTTCAGGAAGTAGTAAACAAACTGCAGAACCATATTCTTCTCCAGGTAAAAAAAGAGTGAATGTGCTGCTTCCCATAGAGCCAGTGACCTTCAGAAATGATTAAGTATTTTTCTTCGGTTTCATTGGGCTGTGTAGCTCAGCACTGCCTTTTTTCAGTCTGAGTTAACAGTAAACGGTGTTTACTTCTAACAGTAAACAGGGGATCTTCCCCTCCTCCCCCATTTATTAAATACTGAAGAGAGACAGTGAGGTCTTTGATGCTCTGATCTGCAACGCAAAATAGAAGCTATTTCTCTTTGACTTGTTGCAGTTAGCTCTCCCATGCACTGTGGTCCAGTGTTTGAAGAAAAAAGAAATCTGGAGTCCAAACTGTTTTTTTGCCATAGCTGAAGGTTTACCTGGGGTCTGTTACAGTCTGCAGAAGACATGGTTGAGAGGTTGCATAATATTCCTGTTGTGTTTGAAACATGTATGTCTAATGCATTTATTTAATTAACTCACAGATTTTCCCAAAGGAAAATAGTATCTTCTATATGTGTACTTTGTTTCACTGCATTCATTAGTCTTCATAATAAAAGTGACACACAGGTGGTTCTCCGGAGAAATGCCTGTTGCTGCGTTGCAGAGGTACAGACTGTGGTGGTACAGAGCAGTAGGAAAGCCTGGGGGGTTACAGATGTTCCACATCCCGGGTTGATAGAACTGCATGCTTTGCATCTTGACACACCTAACATCAGGCTACTGCATCACCTCTTGAGAGCTGAAGAGAGGAGTAGTAAGCACAGAATACCATGTTCTGTGCTCTCTAGGCCAGGTCAGGGTAGCCTAAGCAGCTTTCCACCGTGTGTTGAGGAGATGCTGCACTGAGGGCTGTCTCTAAATGGAGTTCTCAATGAGGATTCTTGGCTTTTGCAAGAATACTGAAAGCAGCATAGTGATTTCAGTATTTGCCTAATTCAGTGTTCCCTCTGGATTTCCAGACAGGTGCTCTGTTGCCTGACTCTGCTGGGTGTTCATCATCCCTTGAATGTGTCTTCCTCTCTGATGTCTCATTGCTCAGTGTTCTCTTCCAGGTTTCCGAAGGCACCCGTGCCACGTGCCAGCAGCCCTGAGGAGGGCATGTTCATGGGCTGAAGGGACTGCCCTTGATCATAGTGCTTCTTGTTCTTGACAAGCTGAGTTTGCCACTTGGAGCAACCTTAGAGGTTTAGTTGGTGCTAATGCAGGAGCACTGGCAGCACTTGGGGCAAACATGCTGCTTTTGAACAAAGCAGGAGTCTGAAGCAGCTATACTGCGTACCTGTGACAACTGTGATCTTAGCTGGTACTACGTGTGTGTTGTACTAGAAGGGCTTCAAATAAGGAGACAAAATGTTAATAAATACTCTATGGGAATGACAAAGCAATATATTCACAGGAAGCATGAATCCTGTTGCTTTGAAATACTTAATTTGTATGAACTGTTGATTGGATAAACTTCAAGGAGGAATTTTGGTTATGGTCACATTCTGTGTTGTACCTGCAGAAAATACTGCAGCTAAAAATAAAGAAATGAAGTAAGTGTAGAAGTACAGTTGCTGGAGTCCTTTAGATTAAACACTTGGAGGGATGTGCATATTAAACCTCAGCAGAGAAGCATCCCCTGAAAAAAGGGAGAATCCTTGCTCTCGCACAGGGCTGTTCTGTGCAGAAGGATCACACAGAGGCATTTGTTCTTCCAGACTTCAGACCCAGTTTGTTCCAATGCTTTGCAAGTCAAAGTTAGCTTGCAACCATAAAATTAAACTCTGTTCTTTGCAAATTAATATGTATCATGCAATAATAATCTCTATTCATCAGATAGCAGCTTGAAGCAGAAAAAACCAAAACCGCTTTACTCTCTGGGAAGTGTTAACAGAAATTTTGTCTCTCAGGTAATGAGATGTGACTCAAACACTGGGGAAAACAGGGTGAGATAAATCAGAACCAAACAAAAACCATACATCATTTTACGTAGTCACTTTCTCATACAAGCTTGTATAAACTTGTTTCTTAATCCGCCCTCTTCTGCTGGTTCCTGTACTTAACTTTTGCTCAGCTTTACCTCATTTCCTATCCTTATTGTTGTAACTTCTGGCCTGATTGGCATACCCCCCTTGATTAGAAATCAGAAGCTGCTAAAATAAACATCCATGGATGTTATTTTGGCCGTATCTTTTGCTGTGTCATCCCTTATCACGTCCTACGAGCTCTTGTGTATAATTCAGTTCTTTCCTATTTTTCCAATCAGATTGTTGTATCCATTCCCTTGAACTTGCCTCACCCTCAGTGTTGCCCTGTTTATTCAATCAACACCGATGATTTTGTGCTTGACTCTGTAGCTTTAGGAAACCATTACTGAATTGGGTCATCAAGCCATACTTTTTTTGTGCTCAAAAATATCTTTTCTCAAGATTTCAGAAGTTTGAGGTCAAGAAGGTGGTGTCTTTGGCAGCAATTCTGTTTCTAAAAGGAATTAAAGGGGCCGTAGACAACCTCTTAAGGGGGATGTTACACTGCATCGTGTCTGTCTGTTCTATCTCCGGGATGTCAATAAGTACTTGTGGGCCAAGCTGGTGCCTGGTCCTGCATGTCCCATTCCTGCTTGAGGGAATAGCTTGTGCAGTGTTCCTTGCCTCTGGGCTGGTAGGCAGCAGAGATGCACGTGTCTGAACCACAGGTGGGAAAGGTGGAGGTCAGCTTTGTAGCTTCAGCTACCTCTTAACCAGGTAGTAAGGGAAACATTTGCTTCCCAAGAGGCAGGGGGCCCTGGGCAGGTGGAGTCAAGCAGGGGGAACATGTGGAGCCCACTGGGCTCCCCTGCACTGACAGCAAGATGCTGTGGGGGAAGCATCTGTGACCAGCAATTGGCCTGCACTCCCAAGAATTTGCTGGAGCTCCCCTGTGGGATGTGTAGTGTTGGTTATTACAGAAGCTGTCTCTGGTACAGCAAGTATGGTACAGCAGCAGGATCTTCCATCATTGCCCCCGACACCAGTGAGGGCTGCAGCTGAATACTGGTCTACTTTGGGAAGAATTTCTGCTGCTAACAGCTCTGAGGAAAAGACAGCTGGCTGCTTTAAAGCTAAACTGTTTCTGGCACTTGATGTGGCACATGTAGTCACACCTCCATTTCATATCGAGTTAGGTACAAGGCCATGGGCAAGTCACCCTGCAGCTGGCTTTACCAAATCTCAAATTGTGGTTGAGGGTTTGTTTGTGTGCTTTGTGCCATTGCTTGGGGGATGCTGCTCTTGGCCCCAGTGCCAAGTGAAGCAGTCCCAGGTCACCTTTCCCTCCGGTGGTGTTTCTGCTGTCCACTGTTCAGAGTGGCTTGGGCCTGATGGTGAACCACATTTGGGAAGGTAGTAAGAACATCCCCAAGCACCTTATCATTTGGTTCCCACTGAGCTCTCACCTTGGCTCCAGAGGCAGCTGCTGTCCCCAGGCTGTGCCCGTACAGGGTTAGGCAGGGAGCTGCTTGGCTTGGATGCCCCAAAATAAGGGAAATGCCCAACTGCATGCAGATGTGTGAAATGTTGCTGCTTTGTGGTTGCCCACAGCGCTTCTGTCCAGGGCAGGGACCTGCCCTCTCCCCTCTCTGCAGAGCAGGGCCTATGGGGCTCTGGGTTGGCAGATGTACCATCAGCGCACTCGAGTTGCAGCAATCATCACTCATGACTGTTTAACTACCATGAGTAAGGTGTAAAGCCATTTCCTCTTGGTGTTACAGTGCTGGTTCCCTGCTCAAGCTGTTGTGTGAGGCAGGCAAAGGTATTGTACTGGAATTTTTTCTTGGATATTTTTCAGAGTAATTTTTCATTTTTTGTTTTCTCACTAGTTTTTTTTTTCCCCCATAGCCAGGGTGATCTTCCCACCATTTTGAGGGTTGACCATAGGCAAAGGCTGTATAACTTTCAGAAATCCCCGTTATAATCTAAACAATGAGCTGTGCTGTGAAAAACACACAGCAAGACTTCCTTGAACTGTCCATCTGTTTGTGTGCTTTCCTTAGCCAGGTTTGATTTGGATTTAGATTTAGGAGCACGCTAGAGACAGCTCAGAACAGTTGCTGTCAAGGATGACCATAGGTTTCTGTGGGTGAGTAGCTGGAGCCTGTTAAAAAGCAAAGCTTCTGCCGCTTCCAAGATTCAATTGGTTAGTACAGTTTTGCAGGATAACTGTAGTGTGTCACAAGGAATCACACTGGACCTGTTCTGTTTTTCCATTTTCTTTTTCTTGACGGTCAAGCCAAGGAAGATGTTTTGCAGAGCAGGAGCGTGTATGCACCCTGAGCACTTGCTGAGGGAAGGTGGAAGGTGGATTAGTACATGAAACCACATGTGAGTGGGCAGTTGTCTCTAGGGGTGGTTCAGTGCAGCAGTATTTAGATCTTCTGTCTGTATTTAATGATGAGAGGTGAATGAACAGAAATGTTCTCCCTTACATATGCTGTTACACAGGATTTGCAATCATATAAATATGCAACTGGAAATAAATAGTGATCCATAGCATTGGTGGTATCAGATATGTGGCAGTGTTGCAGCAGACAGATCCAACTTTCTGTTACAGACAGATCCACAAATGTAGGATGTGGAACCTCTGGTCTGGGAGATAGTCAAAAGCTCTCTGGACATGGTCCTGGGCAGCTGGCTCTTAATGACCCTGCCTGAGCAGGGAGTTGGACCAGGGGAACTCCAGAGATCCCTTCCAACTCCAACTGACCTGTGATTCAGCAACAACCTTTAAAAAGCAAAGCATTAGAAAAACAGACTCTTAACTCTCAATCAGCTGTAGATCATAAAGAGCTTATTACATCACCCAAGTGAGTGAGGCAGGGGTCTTTGTGACACTTTTTTGTTTCCTTTGGAACCTGTGGTAAGTTGTGCCATATACAGTGACTGTGTTGGATCCAGAGGAACAGGACACTGACTGCTCATGGGACAGTGGGGCTGGTGCCACCTTGACCCGTGTGTTTCAAGAGTCATGTGCTGCAGGTGGCATGCAGGGAAGTGACTTGTGGCTGTTGATGGCATTTAATCTGTTATGGGTACCTTATAGTAATTTGTGATCTTTAAGTATCTCTTCATTGTACCTGCCAGGAATTCTGTGTGTTTATTCAAATGTGCACTTAGGTGTTTTAATGCATATCCAATGAAGTGGGGCCAGGGGGGGCTGTTACTCTGCAGATGTGGTCAGGCACAAAGAATGATGGGGTTTTTTTCTCCCTTGTGATTTTTATTTCTGGTAAGGTGTTAATTAGAGATCTTACTTACTAACAAACCAACTGTCTTGTAACTATCATCAGAGATTTTGAGTCTCTGCTCCTCTGCCTGCCTGAGGCTGGAGACCATCTGTCCACCTAGTGCGGAGGCGTTGGCCAAGTCCCCGTGCCCATCCCTGCACCTGCCATGCGCTAACGATGCTGTTAATGAGTGGTGTTTCCAAACAGGAAGTCTAAAACCTATGACTCTATGAGTCTTACAGATTTTCTGCCTGTGTGACTGTATTGTCTTTGGCACAGGGAAAAGGAAGCAAAACAACTTCTGAATGTTTTCATGGTTAGTTTTAGCTGCCAGTCAGGTGTGCAGTCACTGGGAAGGTGATTAACCCAGGCACCTCAGGTGCTCTTAGCTCCCTTCTGGGGCTGTGCAGTCTTCACTCTGAGCTCCCCTGTCTCACTTTGCCTTGTATGTGTTTATTTTAAGTAGCACAATTTTCAGTCACACTTGTGAAGCTCCAGTCAAGGGAGGAGGAAGCAGGAGTTGCTCTCTTGCAGCAGGCTTGCTCTGAAAGCTGCTGTTTGTTTATGCCAGCTGTCCTGAGTGTTTAAAAGCAGCAGTCCATCTCCTTGGTGAATGACCGGTATATGCTTTTACTGGAGAAGTTTTAAAAGGGCGAAATACCTTTAAAGGAACTGCTGTGTTTAATCTTCAACAGCACCAAAAAGCAGAATCGTGAGGTGTTTTTTTGGGCCGTGTGCTGCAGAATAGACACTGGAAAGCTTGTACAGGAGGGAAAGCCTGAGAGCATTAACAGTGCTGAGAATTTGGTAAGATCTTGAGAGAGAGAAAGCATAAGGCCCTCACATGATTTCATCTGGTTTGTGGCATAGTGCCAAAGCAGTTCTCAGTGTACCTCCTGGTGGGAGGGCATGCAGCTCCCTTCAATCTGGACTGTCAATATAGTGGAAAACTGTATTGCAAGGGAGATTGACTATTGAATTGTAACCCCTATTCTTATCCAAGCATTGATCATTATAGTATTTAATTTACCAGCATCTTTCCAGGACAGATTGACCATCATCTCAAATTCAGTAGTATGTCATCAGCATTTCCCAGGGACCCAGTTTGTGCTGAGTCTTCCCTTTACAAAGCCTTGTCGATATGGACAAAGTACTTAAATTATCTCTGTTCTGTTCCAGAACTGCACTTTGCACAGCCTTTTCCTTTTAAATTGGAAAGAACCTTTCTGTTATTTCAGAATAATATCCACACAGCTGATAATTATAAAGCAATTATCCCAACATGGTTTATTCTATTACTGCTGTTCTAGTTCATTTTTTACCACAGGTGTAGGGAGATAACCTGGGCAGATTTGCTGAAGTCAACTGACTTTAGAAGGGGGGAAGAGAGAGTTTCTACCAAATTTTTCTCTCACAAAACTTGTGTCATGAAAGGAAGAGTATACTACTAGTGTAATTTACAGTAGTTATCCATACACATGCACTAATTAGACTAAACCTGGAGTAAATTAAGCTGATAGAAACTCTTTCCTGCAAAGTAATGTGGAAGCCCCAGTAGTTCTATGACACTGATCTGTGCAGTTCTCAGCTCAGAGCCTGTGGGCTGCAGAAAAACTGGTGATAAGCAGTTGTTTGGTTCTGGGACACCAGGTCAGTCCACACTCACTCACCCTTACCACTGCCTAGAAGAAAATCAATTATGAAAAAGAAAAAATAAGTTCTATCAAATTAATTGGTGAAAGTTTTGTATCAAAACTGTGGATCTTTCTCGTTTTCTTCATCTGCCATTAATACTAAAATGTCCTTGCTCTGGAGGAGGTAGAGATTGTTACGAATGGATTGACAGTGTTCTTTTGAGAAAGCCCTTGGTTTCTCAACAGTTAACAGTAATAAGATTGTCTTGGTGTACTGCACAGACACACTGTGCTCTGCTGCTCTTGGGGTGGCAGCTGGTTGGCAGAGCTGGTCTGGGGGTGAGGCACAGACCAGCTGTGCCATGGGTGCTGGCTGTTGCTCCCAGGCCAGGCATGCTCTTCACAGGCAGGGTGTTTGTGTTCGTTTAGGCCACAGGGAGAAATCTGATCAGATAGCCCTGGAAAAATCTTCATGAAATTACAAATTCCAAGAAGAGGTATCTTTACAAATGTATATTACTTCCAAATGCATGTCCCTACATCTCAGAGACAGCATGTTCTCTGTGCAGTACTGATACCATGCATAGTGTTGGTCCTGCTGATTAATATTAATTCTTAGCACCAATTTTCCATTTATCTATCCAGAGCTCCAGGGTTTCTACAGCTAAACCCTCTTAAGAGAGCAGCTGATATTTCAGGAGTCACAACAGACCAAGAAATTATATTCTATGGTTTCCAGCAGCTGAACTCCTCTAGAAAATGAATCAGTTTCTTTCTCAGGTGTTTGGTTTTCCTGTTGATGGGATAGTGAACAGAGAACCTTAGGGTTATGGGAAGGAGTCTGTCTGATCCCCGGCGCCGGCCAGTATTGCTGCCTGCGGGGTTTTTTGCATTAAACATGGAATGATGAATCGAGAGAGAGGGTACAGTTAACTGTAGCAGCACTTTTTGTTTTGTAAAGCGCATATTCACAAACACGGACGTGGTTCTGTGTCTGGGCAGTAGGTGTGGGTCAGCTGGCAACTGTTCCAGTGGAACGACCCGGGGAGCTGCCGGCCAGTCCCCGCCGAGCCGCGGGAGCGGAGCGTGCGGGCAGCAGTCACGGCAGCTCACGAGCTTCGCGCCGGGACGGGGGCCGCGGGATCCAGAAGACGCGTTCGGTTTAAAACTCATTAATGGAGATTCCCTGCGGGACGCATGTGGCTGAGGCTCCGTGGCTCCCCGGCCCGGAGAGGCCTCCCTGCCGCGAGGGGGCGGACGGGGCCGGGCCGTGCCGGGGCCGGGCCGTGCCGGGGCCGGGCCGTGCCGGGGCCGGGCCGTGCCGGGGCCGGGCCGTGCCGGGGCCGCGGTGGGCGGGCAGGCGCGGCGGGCGCGCGGCCATGCAAGGGCAGCGGGCGGCCGGCGGGAGTCATGCACGGAGAGCGGGCGCTGCTGCCCCGCCGGGACAAGGTACGGCGGGGACCCGGGCCGGCGGGGGGGGCCCGCGGGCGTTCCTTCGCCGGAGGACCCACTGTGGCCCCGACCCGGCGCTGGCCGGGTTCGGAGCCTGGTGTGGGGCTCCGGGCAGGAATGCCCAGGTCAGGAGCGGCCGGTGCGGCCGCGCCTGCCTGCCCGGTTCTTCCCGGCTTCGCGGCGGGTACTTGGCGGGTTGGATTGCGCTGAAACAGCGTTTAATTTAGGTTTTTTGGCCATAAGTGGAGTTTGTCCTTTGAAACTCGCTATTTTCCTCCCGCTCGGAGACACCTGCTCGCAGGGTTTGCCGCGGCGAGACATGCATGCGGGTGCCTATCAGGCTCCGTTTTTCTGTTAAAATCACTGACCGTAGTAGATCGGTTTTGTGGTAGGTTTCGCTGTTGCTGCTGTTCAAACAGGTGAAACACTAGGAATGACTCGGGTGTGCTGTACTGTACACTTGAACCGTGTGGCTTCTGCTCTCAGTTACCTTGTCGGTCTCTTCACTCTCTAGCTAGTTGAGCCCCTACCCTTGTACTGACATCTCAGAGTGCTCGGTCTCCTAAGCTCAGGTGCCCTGTTGCACATTTGTGCTTGAGTTTTGAATTGTTTGAGGCCATTCAGTGGAGTCAAGTATGAGGGATTTTGCTTTTTTCTCAACTTTTACTAGATGTCTGTAGAATACATGAAGCTCTCTTGATTTATACTGCCCCCTGGGCAGCTGAAAAAAGGTGCATTTTTTTCAGAATTACAATTCTCAGAATTACAATTTGCCAAGTTGGTTGACATAAAGAAGGAAAGGCTTTCTGTTGGTGAAGCTGCTGATTAGCACTCATGTTTCTCTCTCTCTGTGCTTAGATTGAGCGATTGGAAGTCAGCAGCTTGGCGCAGACCTCCAGTGCCGTGGCCTCCAGCACTGATGGCAGCATCAATGCGGACTCTGTTGACGGGACCCCAGATCCGCAGCGGACAAAAGTGGCCATCACACACCTGCAGCAGAAGATACTGAAGTTGACAGAGCAGATCAAAATTGAGCAAACAGCTCGTGATGACAACGTGGCAGAGTACCTGAAATTGGCCAACAATGCAGACAAGCAGCAGAGTGCCCGCATTAAGCAAGTGTTTGAGAAGAAAAATCAAAAGTCAGCCCAGACCATCTTGCAGCTGCAGAAGAAACTGGAACATTACCATCGAAAGCTGCGAGAGATTGAACAGAATGGGATCCCTCGGCAGCCAAAGGATGTCTTCAGGGATATGCATCAGGGTTTGAAAGATGTTGGAGCAAAAGTCACTGGCTTCAGTGAGGGAGTGGTAGACAGTGTAAAAGGTGGGCTTTCCAGTTTCTCCCAGGCCACGCATTCAGCAGCAGGAGCTGTGGTTTCCAAACCCCGGGAGATTGCCTCCCTCATAAGGAACAAATTTGGGAGTGCAGACAACATTGCTAATCTGAAAGACTCCTTAGAAGAAGGCCAGGAAGATGGAACAGGAGGCAAGGCTCTAGGTGTTATTCAGAACTTTCAGTCAAGCCCAAAATATGGCAGTGAAGAGGATTGCTCCAGTGCCACATCAGGCTCAGTGGGAGCCAACAGCACAACAGGGGGCCCTGTGGGAGCTTCCAGCTCCAAAACAAACACTCTGGATATGCAGAGCTCAGGGTTTGATGCAATACTGCATGAGATTCAAGAAATTCGAGAGACACAGGCAAGACTGGAAGAATCATTTGAGGACCTTAAGGTTCGCTACCAGAGGGATTACACACTGATAATGCAGACCCTGCAGGAGGAGCGATACAGGTATGTGCTGTGGTATTTCATTTCACAATCCAATGCTGTGATTGCAGAGCACCAGAGTTGGAGTGGTAGTGCTCAGCAGGCTGTTCCCAGCAGCCTGAGTCAAATGGATAGTTCTGTGGTCTTCTCAGGACTTTTCCCTCCCAGTTTTGCCTTTTATAAATATTGCTATCTTGCTGCTCATCTCCCTCTCTGTACAAGAAAGAGATAATAAGGAAAAAGGTTTATTTCAAAGTGTTTTCAAGATAAAAAGTCAAGCCAAAGAGGTCTAATAAGGTGTCCCAAACCCAGGAGTACATTGATGCAATTCCTGTTACCAGACAGTGCTTTGCCCTGCAAAAATCCTGAAGAGGTCTGGGTCAAGGCAAATGAACTAATGTGGACATGACTTGACTTTGCCTTCTCCAACACTCAGATCCATGTCTAGCAGAGAAAGAAACTTTCCAGCTTTCTTCAGGTTCTCTAAAAAGACATGATCTTGCCCGTGTGCCAAAACTAAGATATCCCTTCCCTTCTCTGTTCAGCCCACAGTGGCAGCACTCAGGGAAATGAAGTTGAATTAAATGTCAGATACTGACAGTGCTCTTGTCGTGGAGATTATAGGGCTCTGGAAGCAGGTAACCCATGTTTCCATCAGCCTTCCCCTCACTGGAAAGAATGGAAAGGTGGAACAGTTGCTGCAGTACTGCTGATCCCTGATGAAGTCACAGGGGAGAGGTGACAGTGGCTTCAGGAAGGCAGCCTGGCAGGCTGCCCCCACCGCCCTGCTGAGGAAAGCTGCCCATGGAGAGGTGCTGGGTGGGAGAGGCTCTTGGCAGGCTGCCCTGTGCTGTCCAGCAGAACACCTAACATCCTCCTCCTCACATGCTGGGAGCAAGGGCTTTACCCCAGGCTCCGAAGGGAAGAGTTACTAGCTGCCCTTCTGCAGGCATCCAAGACAGTATAGTCTAAGTCAACAGGGTTCTTAAACTTTAAATAATAAATGCAAGGCCCAAGCCCTCATTCTGGTGAAGGACAGCAGGCTGTTGTCATGAGGTTCTTTATGGCCTTCATGACTTTGCCAGGATGTGAAACACAACCTGGAAGACACAGCAGAGCTGCTGGAGGCGTGGACAGACTTGCTGAAGTGCCCTGTGCCACTTGCTGCACTGGTTTGTGCAGTGTAACATGGGGTTACCCTACAGCTCTTTAGACATGCTGATGCCAAATCATTGGAAAAACTGTGGAAAAGGCTAGCCTGCTACGATCTGGTAGAGACAGCAGGCTTTCTGTGTGCTTTGCAGAGCTTGGGCAAACAAAGCCAGACCAGCACCACTTTCTAATCCCGCTTTGCAACAATCAGCAGTTTGACTGAAACCAGCACCCAGCACAGCAGCTTTGGTTCCTAGTGCCTCAGTGTCATCAAGTCACATCCCAAAGCGACATGGAGCTGGATCTTCTGCTCCGCAGCAGAGAGGTGCTGTTGTCTGTTGCTGTGTAGGTTGTTGTTTCACACATACAGTAGCAGACCTTGGGGACTGATGTGTGTTGTCAGCTAAACGAGCTGGCTACTGCCCAACACCTCTGGGCAAGGTTCATGTGGGTCCCATACTAGCACACCATGAAGTCATATCTGTCATGTGTTGCTAACCTTTGCGGAGCACTCCCCTGAGGTCAGCCCAGACCCCAAGCACTAACCAAGGCAGCCTGGAGTGAAAAGCAGGGAGAATCTGCATCTGGCTTACAAAAGCTTAAGACAGTAATTTAGACCTGTCATTTGGAATGTTGATGCAAATTAATTAAAGGTGTGGCCTTTAAAGAGGACCAGTTAAACTACACTCAGTGCCCTTGTCTGTGTGGGTAACTGCATGATCAGCAAGAGCTCGTGGGTTAATCAAATGCAGATTCTTGTTTCTATAGCTTCTGTATTTTGAACCATCGCGATGATAAAAGCCAACATCACCCTAGAAGTGGAAGGTGACGTGATGTGTCCAAGGGCAGAGGGTGCTGCTGCCTTGGCAGGGAGGGGTGGCACCTGTTCCCCAACTGGAACCCCTCTTGCTCCTCAGCTCTCTTCAGAAAAAGACTGAAAGAAGGGAAAGGAGGTTGTGGTTTGATGCTGGGAGGCTGGAGATTCAGATTAATCATAACTGGCTTTAAAAGCTGTAAATACTTCCTAACGCTGCTCTGTTTATGGGAAGCTTTCAAAAACAAACACAGAGTTGAGTTAGAGCTTAAAAAAAAAGACATTTTTGGAGAAGCCTTTTGCTTGTCGGGTGACACTGAGTGTTTGCATTGTACCTGGAACAAGGCACGTGCCATGACATTTTCTCACCTGGTCTTTGTCCATTTCCTCTTTCTTAGATCATCTACTGTTTTGCAGGTTCTGATCTTCTTTTCCCCTCTGTGTTTGTGCAGTTTCTGTTTATCAGCCATGGCTTGCCTCACAGGTTTTCCATGACCTCCTTCATCTCCTCCCTCCCCTCTCCCTGCCTCCAAATCTTGTCTATCACTCCATGTGGCTGCTGGTTTGCTAACCATCTCTGAGGCAGGGACTCAGTTGTCCAGTTGCTCCAGTTCTCCTGCCCCGGTGCAGGCTTGGCAGCAGCATGGCAAGAGGCCAGGGTGGGCTGTGCTGCCCGGCATGTGCTGGCCCTGGAGCACCGCTCTGCTCCGCTGGGGCTGAGCCGCTGAGGAAGGAAGAGTCTGATGGCACCTTGACTGTCATTGTTTTCTTCAGCACCAGGAGCAGGCGCTGAAATGGCTTGTTGCTTATCTCATCATTGGAAGGTGGCACTTGTTTACTGATACGAGCAGGGATTTTCTGTGCTGTTGAGACTGAAATAAAGTTCCTGCTGAGTTTTTTCATCTTGTGTGTCCTTTTAGGACCCTGTTTGTACATGGCAAAATCATAAGCTCACATATTTGGAGAGTGATCAGTGTAAGGGTTTGGGTTTCTTCCCAAGCCTGACAGCCTTGGAAAGGCCATTTAGGTCTCCCATGCTCCTGTCAGAAGAAATCCTTCAGCCAAAAGGCTGGTCACTAGTTCTTCCATTTGGGTTTTGATGTAGTCTAATTGTCTCATTCCAGTCTGTCCTCATGATGTGTTTTAAAATAGATCAAAGGAGCTAAACCTCTGAGGTCTGGGTGGGTTGGCAAGGCTGTTCTGGAGTGTGGCTGGGCAGCAGAGGCAATGTTGGTGCTCACTCAGCCAGGACAGCACCAAAACATCCCTGCAAAGCTGTCTGTCCTCCTTCCAGGGAGTCTCAGAGCTAGAAGTACAGGGATGTGTGTTGGTGTTGTAAGCAGCTCATGCTCCCTGTCGGGAGCAAGCTCTGTCCTTCATGTATCCTCTAGATAGAAGACTTGGAGCATACTACAAATAACTACTTGTTTTAGCTGTTTACTCCACTATTGGAAGCAGTGCGTTCAGTAGCATAAAGATGTATTTAGTGACAAATAAAGATTACATTAAAGTTTGTATGACATAGCTATAAAAAGAAAAAGGTCCATCTTGAGAGACATCTGAAGACAGGTACTAAACTCACAGTCTACTGCAGAGGTCTTTGTAGCATTAGTTTGGTCAGAGTTTCTTTACTCACCATAGCACTGAGTGCAGATCAAATGTCTTTTTTTTTCCCTTCCATATGCTGTATTAGCTGTGTATTTTGCAGCTATTACTTTAAAATGCCTTTAAACCATTTTTTACAAATGAGATGGTCATAATTGTGTTTCTGAGCCTTTTTCAGACCACTTTCCCAATTCCCACACAGTGAGCCTCAGAAAACATGTGGAATTCCAACATGGCTATTTGAAATGAAGCATCCCAGCGATTTACTGTGTCCATAGGAACAGCTCTGATGATCTTTGTGATACTTGTGACGGGTAGCATTGGTCTGCTGCACAGAGAAGTTTCTGGGCTGGAGCTTGTTCTTTTAAGGAGAAATGTCACATTTTAACTAGTAAAAAAGTAGTTCTTGAACTCCAAAGAGTAGTTTTCCATACATGACATGAAGTGGGATTTATTATTCAGGGCACTGCTATATCACAGACAAGTTTAGTTTGTTCAGTAGACCCTGGCACTCATGAGTTAGAGGGATGTATTTCATCTTAACCCTTTTGACAGGTGGCCTATCCCTTTTATTTCTTTAATACTCCCACTTAAATGCAAACCAGCTTTCAACAGGGAAACCCTGGTTTTGGGCCCTCTAAGTCACATAAACCCTTCCTTGCTTTTTAAATTTGAACACCAATAGAAAGCAGCAGGAAAAAATTAATTTTCTAAATTGTAGATATTGGGACAAGAAGTGAAAAGAAGCTGAATGGAGGCTGTGTCATTTCAAAAATAAGTCAGGGTAGGTTAGTGGGGACAGGGGTGCGTTTTTTAAAATAACCCAGTTATAGCAGTTGCCTGACACAGTGAGTTCTGGAAGCGCAGGTGGTTCTTGGATGCAAACTGCCTCTGTTCCGGGGTTGAGCAGGGAGTGAAGTGTGGGTTGGGAACAAGCTGGTTGTTCTGCAGTCTTCAGGCCAGGAAGATTGGAGCCAACCCTTCTGCTAATCATGTTCTGTTTAAACTCATAACTATACGGATTTGCAGGGTTTCCGTATGTTTCCTGTAGATTGAGGTAGTTTTGAAGTTATTAAAATACAATTGTTTCTTGTTAGAGAATAGGATTTAAGCTGCTTGGCAACAGCTGCTTTATAAAAGGCGTTTATGTGAGAGGAGGTTAAAATACACAATCATGCTATTTTCAGAAATGCTTACGTTTCTTGTTGTATAGTAAACTCATTGGACAATTTTGTAATGTGTGAACAAACTGAATATATTTCAAGTAATTGATGCTGCCTTTGGAGCTTGGAGTGGGTTTAGTTGTGATTTTTTGGTTGTTGGCAAGTTGTTGTTGGTTTAAGTTGTTGGGAACAAAGGACAGTATTAATTATCTGGGCTCCTTCTTCATTAGCCAGTCTTCACATGGCCATTCCCTTGTCAGTCTTGGGAAACCATTTCTCTGGTGTGTCCTGGCACAGTTGCACAGCTCTTCTGGGACCTTTCTGGGCTGAGCCATGTTGGCTGGCAGTTTTCTTGGTCTCATTGCTGGTTGACCACATGTGTTTTACTGCTGCAAATTGTCATGCTGTGTCTGACTCCTCCTTTCTTTAAAGTAATACTGCCTTGGGAACATAAATGAAAATTCTCTTCATACCTGTCTGTTAAAAGCAAAACCCCAAGACTGTTTTTAAAGGCTAGCTTTTGACTTCAGATTCTGAAACACCAAAAAAAAATCTTGAAAACAACGAGGAGCAGGATTTGTGTCTTAGTTTCAGAAGTTGCAATTAAATTCTTCATTCTCGATAAATAGTGCTTATTAATATTGTGGGTTTTTTGTAGGAATTAAATTCAGGTGGAGTCAGAAGAAAATGCCTTGTTTAAATTTTGGTTATCTCTGTGGTTAATTCCTTAGAAATTTCTTGGTTATTAGTATCAAGATTCAGATGATAAGGGCTGTGTGGTAAGCTTTTTTCCATCTGTTACGAGTAGACAGTGGAAATCAGAGTGGGAAAAGCCCAGTGGCCACCATAGCTGTGCCCATACCTTTGTTACCATCAGAACTATCATTTAAGTTAATTTAAAACTCCCTTAGGGAGAAGCAAAACTGTATCTCTCAGAATCGTTGTAACTCAGTTTTTTTGAGCAACCCTCTTCCTCAGGACTACCCCATGTCCATTCACCAGGAGCAAACTGAAAAATAAGCCTGCAGGTTAGTGATTCATGTGTCCTTCTTACAAATAATATGATGGTATTTGCTTGTTAAGTTGCATCATTCGTGGGAGATAAAGGAAAAACAAGTCAAAGATCCATATGACTTCATGCAGAGATCAGACAGTAACAGCATGTTCTGTGAGGCATCAGTCACATGTCATTTCCTTGTCATTTTTATGCCCATTACTGTTCCAAGTGTAGATGCTTAAATGCTTAAGAGCTTATGGTATTAGAAGGGAGCTGATTGGTTTACACAGAAGTTTGGGGAATACCTTACTCTGTTCTCATTCTGTCCTCCATTTCTTGCATCACTTGACAGCTACCATGTAATTTTATGTTTTCTCCAGGTTAGGATCACAGAGTTGACCTGGTAGAAAGGACTAATTCCCAGCAAGAGGGTATTAGTGCTAGAGCATGCTGTGTGCTGGCTGAGGCAGCCGTGCTGGTTTCAGTACACAGGCCATGGTGTTCATTGCTTGGTTGTCACTGGTGTCATTTTGCCGTCCTCTTCTCATTAAAGCCATTGTACCATGTGTTGTCATTTCTAGATGTGAAAGACTTGAAGAGCAGTTAAATGACCTCACTGAGCTCCACCAGAACGAGATCCTCAATTTAAAACAGGAGCTGGCCAGCATGGAGGAAAAGATTGCCTATCAGTCTTACGAGCGAGCCCGGGACATCCAGGTGGGTGACAGAAACAAGGACCCAAGTCCTGCCCTCTGCCTGCTCCCTTCAGGAACTCATTCACTTTTGAAGTACGCCTGCGCTTCAGTATTTGATTTTAATCCTTGTAGCTTTATTGCTAAACTGCTGCATTCCAAAAGGTCCTTATTCCATCTCTGACCCTCAGGTATCTCTCCAGGTAACCTCCTCTGTAAAGCAGGGCTGTGGCCCACACAGAGGGAACCTGCTTCTCAGCTGGAGCAGAGTTTGTAAATCAGTTGTAGCAGGGGAGGAGCCTAAGCCCACTCTTTGTGCAGGCCTTTGCATTAGAGACTCAGTGGGCCATGACCCAAACACTTTTTTTACAGTAGTGCTCCCAGTATATGGGCCCTGGGGTGTAGTTCTGTGTCACTAATTTTACAGCAATGGTCTGTAATACATCTAAGGAAAAATGGCTTTGTGTGTTCCCTGCATTCAGTCAGGAAACAATTATTTCTGTTGGCTTTGAAGAAATAAGGAGGTGTGTGGGGTATGCCCAGCCCCCGCCCTGGAGGGACGTCTGCTGAGATAAGGAGAGTGCCTAAACCTCCCAGCAGAACTCCCCTGGAAAGGGAACTACTCTTCAGTTACGGCGAGAAGACAAACCCAGAATCCTCTGGGAGACCCTATGCAGATCCTTTGTAACCCATTGGCCCTCACCCTCTGATACCCACCCCCTGTATCCCTATAAAGCTAGCCCTCTGCCCCTGCGAGACAGAGAGATGTTTGTCCCTGGCCTCCCCTTCGCTGGACTAATAAAGCTCCCTCGTGCAGAACAGCTCTATGGGCCTCTCGTCTCTCTCTCTGGTCTGGCCTGGAGGCTGCCCTGCAGAGCTGAGCTGAAATCACGAGCTGACAATCACTGAAGAGCTGACAGCTTCTGCACAGGCCCTCCAGCCAGCGGCTGAGGGAAGACACCGGGCATCGGGAAGATGATCTCTTTTAGGACCATCTCTCCGGACCAGTCACAGCTTCCTCGGTCAGAGCTACTGACCCCACACCAGCTGCCATAGAGGTGTTTTTAAAAGAAAAGTTTCTTTTAGTATGTAAAAAAAGCTGTGAAACGGAGGTCTTGAAGTTGGAGGCCCTTCTACAAAGCAAAGCAACTGCTGACCCTTACAGAGAAAGGCCTATTCAGAAACAAGTCTCTTGTCCATTTTAAGTACTTGCTGTGCTAGTTTTAACAGACATCTCAGTTCTGATTGCTGATGGGAGATATTTGTAGTGTGAGCAGAGATTGTAGGAAGAGTTCTTTCCTTTTTCTTCCTGAGGTGTTTGAGACGGGTGATTTCCTCTGGAGACCAAGCAGGCTGTGCTGTTCACACACCTGTAGATCCAGCTGCAACTCCTGTTGCATCAAACGTTCTTCCTGGTCATTGCTGTTGGGGGCAGCTCAGCAATTCTGCCCTGTGCTTTCAGGGGTCTTAACCAAGGAGAAGCCCTCATGTTTCATTGACCTCCACAGACATGATGCAATGAGAAAGGTAACAGGTGACAATGACCTTGAAGTTAAATTTAATCAGTGTCTGTGGACAGTGGTACAATGGCCCCTGGCAGTGTAAACAGGAGGCTCTCCTCTGGGGGCGTGTTACAACCGTCAGGTTTTGTTCTCCTCTCTAAATTCAGATGGCAGGAAGATTGAATTGAAGTGGGGATTTCTCAACAGCTTTTTTTAATCTTCACTTTATGATTCAATGCTTTTAGTGTAAACTTGAAAGTTGGGACAGCCTATTCCTCAGCAGTGCTGGGGAAAAAGGAAGTGTTAAATTTTGTTGTATGAAAAACTATTTAAGAACATGGGCTGATGTTGCAGAGGAACAGTCGTGGTTCCTTTTTTGGTGATCAGTCTGGGAAAGACTGCTGCAGACTTGTATATCATATTTGCAGTTGGTATATGTGTCTGAAAAAGGTGACTCTGAGGGAAGATTACTGGAAATATTGTGACTTGTATCTTCAAGAGCAGAAGTCTCTCTTTGTGTTAACTGCCTGGAAACCTCTCTCCTTCTCCCTAGCCCCATGTTGCATGTCACCGATGTTTTAGTGCAGGTTGGGTTGGTCCAGCTGGGGTTCAACCTGGTGAAAAGGTCTGACAAAATTCCCCAAGTCAGTGGGCCATTAGAGAGGTGAATTTGTGCAGGGTAGTCTTCTCCTTCCACCTCCTTTCATTTTGCCTCTACCTGTAGGCAGTTCCATAAACGTCATGCTTCTTACCCTTCTAGACATCTTTCCCCAGCCCTCGCATTGTGAGCTGGAGCTGTGCCAGTGCCACAGCTTGTTGCAATAGATCTTTCTCCTGCAATGGTAGCTGTGCAGTCCCAGCCCTTGTGCCCCTCAGACCTTTTCCTGAGCTCACAGCTCACTAAGCAAGCAGAACGCAGCTGAGCCTTTGGTAGTTATTTTTGTTATATTTTGATGGTAGTTACGTTTTCATGTAGTTTTCTGCGAGGTTGCCTAGTTTTCTACAGAGGGGTCAGATAAGCACAAGTGACTGCAAGGAAGGTGTTGGAATTTGAGGTTCTGGGAATGCACATCCCAGAGGAGGATGAAGATTTCTGGCTAGGCACAGCACCTTTGTCCTCTCAGTGGCCTCTTGGAACCAAAGCTGAAGTGACCACGTGGCTGGGTAGCTCCCCCTTCTGGGCAGAAGCTGTGGGGTTGCCCAGCCTGGCATGTCCACATCGAGCCTTCCGGGTGCAGATGAGGTGCTGTGGTGTATTGCAGGCTGCAGTGCCCAGTCGGCAAGGGGCTGCTCACCTTGGACGTGGGATATGGCACTGCTTTCTCTGCTCCCGCTGCAGGGCAGGAGCTCGGTGCATGAGCAGTGTGAGGTGTGGGGATGGTGGTCCTGGCTTGGCCCAGTTGGTGAGGTCACAGCTGTGCACTTCAGTGACCCAATATGTGCTCTTGTCCACAGGAGGCACTGGAAGCATGCCAGACGCGCATCTCCAAGATGGAGCTGCAGCAGCAGCAGCAGCAAGTGGTGCAGTTGGAGGGGCTGGAGAATGCCACGGCCAGGAATCTACTGGGGAAGTTCATCAACATCTTGCTGGCTGTCATGGCTGTCCTCCTCGTCTTTGTTTCCACTGTGGCCAACTGTGTCGTGCCCCTGATGAAGACTCGCAATAGGACGTTCAGCACTTTATTTATAGTGGTTTTCATTGCCTTTTTGTGGAAGCACTGGGATGCCATCACTGGCTACTTGGAACGATTCTTGTCTCCCCCCAGATGATGGCGGCAGGAATGGGCTGCGCCGCTCCCTCCTGGCGCTCTTGGTGAGCAAGTGTGGCAAAGATTAGTCAGCAACTACTCCGCTGAAGTTTTAAAGTGTCTGAGTGAATTTGTTTACATTTAGAATAACGTTTTTTCTCTGCAAGATGCATTGCAATAGTATTTTTTAGATTTTATTCAAGAACTCTTTTGGCGAGAATCCTGGATAATTTTTATGTAGCATGGTTCTCTTTGGATGCAAATCTTAAGATTCTTTAAAGTGTACAAAAGAAATGAAAAAAAAAAATTTGGAGCATACCAATGGGCAATTTAAAATTGTGGCTTGAACTACTGTACTAAACCTGTCAGGAAGAAGAGAACGTGGTTAGCTTAAGATGAGCAAAGCTCAATCTAGTGCACAGCCTTGAATGATGGTACCACAGCAAACCTGTAACACTAAACTTTTACTGTGAAGTCTGCTCACATTCCATGTCCAAGTGTATGCGTTGAGTGGTTTCTTTCCTTAACAAGAGAAAAACAACAACGTGTGGATCCCTCTCCCAGCTCAGCATCTGGGTTCGCCATTTGTGCTAACCTGACTTCAGTAACTTTCTGTAAGGCTGGCTAACTTGGCTGAGTGTATGGAGTGGAAGCCTCATGCCATACACAGTAACTGCACAGTCATGCTACACTATTTTGAAGTAGTCCTTGAAATACTTATCTTTAAGCAGAAGCCCTTGGTCGCACTTTTAAGGTTTTTTTTAATATATGTATATTCGCAGATTTAAAAAAAATCCGAACAGCATACTTGAAGAGTGTAATACTCAAACTCTCAGTGCTTCCTTATTGTTTCTAATAGGATTTTTTATTATTATTATAATTATAATTATTATTATTATTATTATTATTGGGGGTTTTTTTGGAAGGGGTTGGGAGGGTCATTACTTTTTTTTTCTTTCAAATAAAGAAGTGATGTTTTTAAATGAAGAAATGCGTGAATAATTGTGAGCCGTCTTGTCCTGAAGCAGTTCTGAGGAGGGCAGAGAGTAGTTTCTAGTGTCAGCCTGTCGAACACAGTACTGTCCATATGCCATTTATCTGTCCTCCTGAGCATGCAGATGCAGCATCATGGAAAACATCTGTCTTCTCCACACCTTTTTGTCATGCAGGGCTTTTTTTTCTTTTTCCAGATGTGAAGGATAGTATGCTTATATTTTTTGTTTGCATGTCGTCTCCCATTCCTGGTCTCAGGATAAGAGCAAGGAATTTCTGTTCATCTCTTCCTAGGGAAAAGACAGGTTCTTTTAAGGAAAGAAATACTGACTCAACAGTCCACTTAACAGAATGGTTATCTCAAAAATAGCTCTAATTGAAAAGAAAAAAAAAAAAACCTGAAAAGTGAAACCAAAGTTTTTCTCCTGTCAGGCTCTGGTAAGATCATTTGTGTGTCTGTGGTGTGCCATCCTCTTTTTCAGCCACAGGGGCCAGCACTTGGTGCAGACACCTTTGCAAATCTGTAAAGGAAATGTCAGCTTCAAATGTAACCCCAAGTCCTTGCAATGTGCCATTGCTGGTGACCTGTTGGTACAGGCAAGAAGCCCTCAAGGAATTCCCCGAGGAATCTGCGTTCATTCTGTGCTGGTTTTTAACTGCTGTTCCTTTCACCATAAAAGTGCCAAGAGTCATCTTTTGTCTTCGTGAAATCTAAAAACCTCCAGGATTCTGTCAAAACCATTTATGGCGTTTAGTTAGGTCTTACTGTTTTCCTTCCTTCCAGGATCAACTTCCCTCTAGGAACCAGATGTTGCCCAAGTGACCTAAACCAGTTGAAATCATACATAGGCATGTATGAAAGATGTACATCATATATACACACACACACACACACATACATGGGCATTGTGCTGTGATTCAGGTCCCAGGTTCTGAGAAATTCCCTCAAACAAGGTTAATACCTTGGTGTTTTTTGACTGCCAGCAGAGGCAAGCCCTCCACTGTCCAACCATCTTTCTTCTTCCAAAGGTTCTTTTCTTCTGTAGTCACAGGAAACTCAGGTGCCCTTCCCCCAGGGATCCCAGCACACCTCTCTGTCACCATGTGCACTATACTGCTCCTGTCCTAATTAAAACACAGATTGCCATTTGCAGCTGATTCAAGCCAAAATTGCTTGTGCTTTCTGTAGTGCCACAGCCAGAGCAGAGGTACGTGGCCATTGCCTCCCTTGCTCCTGGCTCCAGTGAGGCTCTTCTCTAGTGACTCACATTCCTTGGCTAACTATCAGCTTCCCATTATGCAGGTTTTGTCAGAAACAAATGTGTGAATAACAGTAAGAACTTATTTGGCACATAACTGAAATGCTTTGATGCCTTTTTTTCTGAAACCCAGCCTTTGTACCTCTTTTTCTCAGTTTTGTTCACACTTAGAATTGCTTAAGGTAGGTTTTTATGTGGTCGAAGCAGGAAGGAATTAAAAGCCAGTGGCTCTGGACACTCAGTGCCACTTGTCTGTAGTATTTAAGGAAGTGTTTGTCCCTCTTCTTTATATCCTAATTTCATTTATTGTCTCAACTCTGTCATATTCAGTAAATACCATTTGCTCGTTTGCCAGAAGGTGCAGGCTTAATAGAAACTGACATCTCAGAACTCTTTGGTGAAGGCCATATATATATGGGTCTGGAAAAAGTGTCTGTCTCTTTCTCTCTCAACGGTTTCTTCCATTCCAGAAAGTTGTCTGCAGTAACGTCATGTATGATGCTGCATCCACTTCTTATATCCTAACACAACTGCCATGTGTTTTGCCTTTTGCACTAGCAGAACGTTTTGGGGTTTTCCTCCCTCTTCAAATTTGAAGGTCTGTGATGATTTCTGATAGCTTAATGATGATGTTGTTGGAAATGTGATTCTAGCTTTAAAGCTCCCTTTCCTTGTATATGGTTGTGTTTGCTTTCCTGATGGAGTGTTTCTGGATGACATGTAGACGACAGTTTCCGCTGTGGGTGTGAGTGCGTGTGTGAGTACCTTTAATAGCCTCCTTTGTAGATAAAAACTTTCAGTGACCATCTCTGAGTTGCCGAATGTTTCCCCAAAACATTTTGTATTTGGAGTCGAAGTGATTCAGAAATTGCTTAGATGTGTTTAGCACATACTGCCTTGGCACTTAAAAAGGGAAAAATATACTGGACTGTGTAAGTTCCAAGAGCAGCACCTCCTCGTTAACATTTGAGGGTTCAAGTGAACCCTCATCTGTTTCCCCCATTGCCTTCAATATAAAGAAGAAAGAAAATCTTGATGCAAAAAAATTTACTTTTAAAAATTTTATAAAGTTCTTTTTTCTCAGCCTCATTAGTTTCAATGATACTCAGCATGCTCCCAGCAGTTACTCTATTGGTTTATTCCAATCCCATGTGTACTTAGGTGGGATCAGATGAACTGTTGACTTGTGTATGTGTTACACTGGGACAGGAAAGCACTGTCTGTCAGCTTGAAAATACACATTTTTTTTAATTTAAAAAAAAAAAAGTCATTATAACAAAAGAAGCCAAGCTACAAAGGGTTCAAGATTGGGTAGTTTTGCCAGTTTTTAAGTGAATTCTGAAAGTGGCTGAAGAGTTACAAACCCTGTGTGTCTGTGTTGTGTATGCCAGGTGGTATAGTTGTAGGCAATTGACTTAGCTGTAAGTGTGTTTTAAAGGTGTAAAAAAATAAACAGAAAAACTCACTTGCACGGGTTGAAAAGTACAGAAATGACACTTGTGAACGTAACACTGTAGTTTATAGATCTTAAGCTGCTAATTGTTGAGAGAGATTTACATTTGTCTTGTCTGATTGTCGCAGATTTATCTGTGACACTTTTACTGTATATAAAAAACTTTAAATAAAGACCTCAGCTATTAACATTGGTCTAGTTTGGATGTTTCCAAAGGGCAGGGGGAGGGAGGCACTGTCAGGGAGAAAAAGAAGGGTGTGTTAAAACTGCTGAGCCCTAAGAGCTCAGAATGTGAGCAAGTTTTCCATATCTCTGACTGTCAGACTTTATCCTACACTCAGCCATGCACCACCAGGGCACAACGAGAATAAACTGGTGTCAGTGTCTGGTCTCTGCAGTTGGAGGAGAGGAGCAGCAGCATTGCATTCATCCTCATTGATCCCTTCCAGCCCCCTTGTGCCTGGGGCAGCCTCTGGCAGGCTCCCTGTGGGCACACAGGCTTCAATGCATCACGGTGTCTCTGCCTCCCTCCCTGCCACACTGTGACTCAGTTTGCAGGTGGGTGCAGTCAGATGAGATGACTTACCCAAGAACTGTCTGTCTTGGAAGGACCAGAAGTCGGTCCTGTATTTTCCCACCTCTGGTTTGTGACCTGCCCCAGATGAGAAGGGTCCTTGTTTCTGTTGACTTTGTCCTTCAGGGATTTCAGGGCCCACTGTGTGTGAGCTGCATATTTAGAGCCAGGTGCGACTGTAGCCTCACCCATGTGTCCTGGGGAGCTCGTGATGGAGCAGTCCCAGGCCTGGCTCAGCTTGGAGGAGGAAGGCTGTAGCTGGCAGGACAGCACTCCCTAGCAGAAAGCTGGTTCCCTCTCCCTGAGGAAAGGTAAGAGACTAAAATGTTGGTTGAGCCACTGCTCTAAACAGGGGTATTTTGTCTACCATGTTTCACAGAAGAATTTCTGAATCCTTTATTATTTGTACAAACTAGAAGTGACTAGATTCTTCACTGGTGTGGAGAAGATACTTGTTCTCTTGGGTTTTGGTCATGTGGTATCAGGAACAAAGAACCAAGAATGGAAAAAACTTTTAAGGAGAAAGTACTGAGTCCTTCTCTCTGTTTTCACAGAGATGCAAGTGCTGTAAAACCAGCAAGAGATCAAAAAGCAAAAGCAGCTGTTCGCAGGACTTTTCCCCTATAATCTCCTCACAACCAGAATGCAAATTCCAGCAGTTTATGGATGAATTGCGTGCATGGTGCTGCTTTTGCTAGAGCTGTCTGGCTCAGGATGGGACATGGTTGTGAGGGTAAATGGTTCTGCATTCTTCTGGGGCGGTCACCTGAGAGGTACTGGCTGTGGCTCAGGACCAACAGGGGGGCATGATGACCAAAGGTGAAAGCACTGGCCTACTCCCATGTCAACAGATTTAATCTGATAATTTAGGGGATTAGGTGGTGTTACTCATCTCTTGGTTAGTCTGTGGGAAGTGGTTTGATAGCTCCACCCAGGTCCTGGGGAACAAACGGGGGTATGGCAAGGGTACAGCCATGCTGGGTTGCAGTGGTGGAGGTGGGGAATTGGCTGATGTTTCTCACTGGAGCAGTCATTCTCCCCAACCAAATAACACCACCTTGATGTGCTAATAGTGGAAATTTGGGCAAACAGCCAGCTCCCTACCACAAAATACCTGTCTTCAAGTTGTTCCTTAAACACCAAATCCGCTTTTTCCTTTAAGTGTTGATGAGTAGTTCATCAGCCTTAGTGGATCCTCCCTTGTTGACTGGAGTTAGAAATGGGCAGAGGGTTCTTTGCTGCCTGAGTTAGCATGAAATAGAATATTCCAGGGCAAACCAGCTCTGCTGAGTGGCTCATACCCTAGCCAGATTCCCCCTGAAATTAGGAATGAGAGTCACCTCATATGTGTTCTTTGCCTTTGTACCAGCCTTGTGCCAACCCTGGCCAAAGGGGAAAAAATAAGTAAGAGTGCCTGAGGAGAAAGGCCAGAGCAGGATGGGAAGATGCAATGTGTTTTCAGCCCTCCTCCCCAGTGCAGCTGTGCCTGTAGCCCTGCCTGTTTACAGCTGATACTCTCCTTGCCTTGCAACCAAGAGGTCTGAAGGCATTCAAAATTTCCTCCACTACACCCACAACAGCATTCTCAGACTGGGGTCACCTATCAGATCTCCGTTGTGACAGCCTGGGGACACCCCTGGCTCCAGTTCATTGTCTGAAGAACACCTTTATGCCTAACCCTAGCTGTGATCTGTAGGGAGGAGGACTGTCTGGCCAGCATGGAGAAGCAGATGAGTGTGACACCACATTGCTCTATCTTGTCAGTCAGTTCCTCAATTCCACCCGATTCTGGCACTGCTGACACATCTGCACATCACCCACGTGCTTCCCCAGTCCCTGTGTGTGAACAGGAGCTCTGGGCCAAGCCAATGCCCGTTCCTCCTCAGGTCTGCTGAATGTGTACCTGGAGGGGATGGTGCTGACACAGATGAGCAGACTGAGAGGGAGGCAGCTGCTTGGTTTGCTCTGGGAAGGAGCTTGTGACCAGAAAGCATGGCTCATCCTTGTCTCAGGCACACCCTGAGAACTAAATGGGGTATCTTACAAATTAACATCCTGCTTACCTGGGCAAAGGATCCTGAGAAGAGAACAGGGGTTGTATGAGGAGCAGGTCACATTTCACTGATGGAGCACTCCTCAGCAGAAAACATCTTCAAGGAAGCAACATCCCCCGACCCTCCTGGTCGTTGTCTCACACATCTTGAAGCCGCTACGATCCTTGGCACGGGTAGAATAGTCCTGTCCCACACTGCTCAGGAACGTGGGGTATGTTCCTCCAAAAACGTTTCTTTGAAAGATCTTTCAGATCAGCTCTCCTCCTCCATAGGGCACATCGGCATTTCCCTCCACCTTTGGAAACAGACTGTCAGGTAGGTATCAGCTGGCATTCCGTCTGTCCCGTCCATTCCTTTCCCAGCTGGCAAAAGCCGATTGTTGCTGGGAGCAGTCAGACTGGCCCAGCAGGGGCCGAGTCTTCGCTACCCCGAGTGCACAGAGCCGGGCCAGGGGGTGCCGGCGGCTCCTGCAGTTCAGGCGGGGGCAGCTCCCGGCCTGCGGCCGGATGCAGACTAAACCTGCCCTTTTGAACTGCGGGAAAGACCCGTGCTCTCCGCCGGAACCGGGGCTGGAGCGGCCGGGAGGGAGCGGAACCGCCTGCACCACACAGGGGCGCTGCTCCTGCGGAGTCGCAGGGATGGGATCTGTACCGGCGGATGGGAACCATTTTAATCTCAGGGTTAGCGGAGAGGCCCTGACGGCTCCGACGGCTCCGATCCGAGTGACCCGAGCGGGTCCCGCCGCACCCTGAGGGGACTCGCGGCCCCCTCGGCTCTGGCGCCGCCTGGCGGCGGTACCTGGGACTGCACGCGCGCGCCGCCTGCGGTCTCAGGCGACCCCTGGCGGCCACGTCCGGGCAGCGCGGGCGGAGCCGCCGGGACCCCCGAGGTGCCCCCGTGTGCGGGGCTGCGGTTCGGCAGCCGTGCCCCTGCACCCCCGCACCCCCGCACCCCCGCACCCCCGAGCTGCACCTGGCAGTGGAGGGAAGCTGCGCAGGGGCCGTGGAGACGGGCACCGGGAGCGGCTGTGGGGGCTGGCACAGCTCAGCCCGCCCACCTGCCCTGCTCGGTCGGTGCTGCTGTATCCCGGAGCAGCGCTGTGCAGCGGGAGGGGACGTGGAGACGCGGACCTGCTGGGTCATACCAACACCTCTCCGAGGCTGCCCCGGGCTCCGGGGCATCCCGGACGTACAAACAGCCCGGCCATGCAAACGTCCCGACCGCTCCCTCTCTGGGCCACCGGCAACAGCTGCAGCAGCACATCGAAGTCCCTGCGCTGGCTCTGTTGCGCTGGACACCTCTCCCCCATGGTTCCTCATCACTACAGCAGTAACTCAGTGTTTTTTACTGCTTGGATCCAGTCCTGTATCGTGTTGGCTCAGATGAGGAAGAGCCTCTCCCTGCTCAGGCTTTGCGGTCCCCCTTCCGATCCTGCACGGAGAAGCCAGGCCTGCACTCAGCTCCGTTGTCTGCGTGGAAGGGGAGTACACAGACACAGGCTGCAGCTCTGCAATGCCTCATTGCCCCTGCTCTGGAGGGAGCCATTCCGAGGGGTAATTGTTCATGGGACGTGCTTGATGGCTCTCAAACCAGCAGTCACATAAGGCTGAATGCTCTGCTTCTGTTGTTAAGCATGGCTGGGTCTGTGATTACAGTGAAAATCAGTCATTTGGCTGATCTGGACCTTTCCTCTCCTCTCCTCAAAGTGGGGCTGGAGTCTACAAAGATTTGCTGACAAGCTCCTCCCTGCTTCATCCACTGCAGCTCTGCTAGGCGCCCAGGCCTGATTTCCTGCTGCTGCCTCTCCTGTTCCATTTCCATTATGGTGTCTTTGCTGGCAGTTCTTGCTCTAGAGGCTTAGTGTCTTCTCTGGCTCCCAGACAATGTGCTGTCGTGCTTGCTGGCTTGTCCCAGCAACAAAGGGGAAACCGTGCTGATCAAGGCTCCCCAAAGACCAGCCTCAGCCCTACTCTGCTGGAGTGGTGTCCCTAGCTACAGAGCTCAGACAGAAAGGAACCTTTTCTTGGATGCAGGGTGGCTTCCTAAGAGACAAAGAAATTGAAAAATCATATGAGATTTTGAGGTGCTTTGAGAACAGGACAGAGAGAGCATAGGAACATTGGTAAATTCCCCATTTCCTAACACAGGCCAGGGAAGGAGGGAGCCCTGCAGTAGCAGCACTGCAGAGTGATGGAGGCTGGAGGTGGCAGACAGGCCAGCTCAGCAGGCACATGGTAGTGCAGAGCTGGCAAGGAAAAATTGCCTGTGCCCCTAGGGTAAGATAAACCTGTGGAGGTTCAGCCTGAAGATGTTCTCTCCTATTAGCAAAATGCCTGTCGTCCATGTGCTACATCTCCCTCCGAGAAGCTGCCAAGAGCTGCCCCTTTCTCCAGGTGTTATCTTTGTGGTTAATTACTGGGGGCAAGGTGTGGCCCCGGATGAAAATAGGGAGGCTGCGGAGCAAGGGCTGTGGGGACAAGGCACAGCTGTGAGTTGGGAAATGCAGCGAGCTGGCTGGGAAAGGGCTTTTAACTGAGCTGTTAAAATCCTTCCCCCTCTCCCCATCAGCAGAAGGTAGTTGGAGGTTCTGCTGTTCAAGATAATCTTTTGTTTTGCTCTGGTGTATGGGCAGTTGTGGGAGCTGCTTGTGGAACCCCGTGCGGGAATTCAAGGAACTTAAAAGGTGAGTGAGCCGGCGTGTCCCATCTGACCCTGAACAACTCAGGTCCTTCTGTGGGGAAAGTTCAGCCCCACAGCGGGTTGCCCGCATAGCGGAGCCTTGAGCCTGGGGCTGGGACTTCGCTGCTCTGGTGTGCAAGGGCACAGACGGCTCATGCAAAGTGTGGCAGCAGTGTGGCCGGTGTTCGCAGGGAGCCTGGAGCCAGCTACTGCGGAGGGCTGATACATGGGGACAGCCTCGGCTTTTTCTCTCTGCCGGCTGATAAGCGCCAAGTGTGTGCAAAGGAGCAGCGAAGCTGGCCTTGCCTGGTCTCCATGCCTGTTACAGAAACACGTGTAAGGCACAGTTTGTAGGTCAACAAAATTGCCCTTGTTAGGCTTACCTAAACGTGCTTTACACACGGATGTACCAGCGAGCAGGAGTGATAATGGCAGCAGAGTACATGGATTGCTACTATCTGGGTTACAAAGGGCTTTTATTTAATTATGCTCAATTTTCTTTTCCTGATGCTGAATTCCTGCGCTGGTGCAGGGCTCGCCAGTGCCCACTGCCTCAAAGTGGCAGCAGGCAGCAAGGCAGCAGGTGCCCACACCCCAGGGATCTGCCCAGATGCCGCGCCGGGATGATTGGAGCAGAGTCACACAGGCACCAAGCCCAAGCTCAGTACCGAGATGCCAAAGGACCCCTTGCATGCCAACCAGCTTCCCAGGGGACTGTGGGTGGGTGAAGCCCCTCCCAACTGGCTTGGCTCACACCTCATGCTGGTTTTATTGTGACTGTAGCACCTGGCAGAGCTGGTCCACACTCTGCTGCCTTCTATTTTTAAGATTCCCCTTGAAGCATGTGCATGGGGTATCTGCTGTCCCTGCAGATCTCGTCAGGGTGATGGTGAGGCTCAGCTGGTGGTAGACCACTGCCTCCCCCTGAGATGAAGGCACTGAGGAAGGTTACAGGCCCAGAGACAGCCGAGGCCAGCCAGGACTGATAATCCTCCTGGCTACACCACTCAGACCAGAGGCATCACACTGGGGTTTCCCCTTGCTGAGGCATCTCCCCACACTGAGACCAGGGACAGGGTGGAACAAGGTCAGTCCAGGGTACCCCTGCATAGTCAGGGAGCAGCCCCGCTGAGGCCCCAGTGCTGTATCAGCCACCAGCAGCTCGGGGAGCCAGTGCAGGAGTGGGGCGGATAGCGCTGGTGCCCCAGGTGCCTTCCCCCAGTGACACCGGCCACATCCAGGCTGCAGGCATAGACTGAGCACCAGGAAAGTTCTGGTGGCCACCGGGGGGCCCTAAGACTCACTGCCTGCCCCACTGGCAGTAGCACTCAAGGCCCCACCGTACGAGTCCCCGTTTGCTTCCAGAGGTGGGAGGTCTGGTGCAGGATTTGGGCAGGGAGAGGGGGCAGAATGGAGCAGGAACTGGCTGGCTTTTCTTGCCATGCTTCCTCTTTCCATTGCCTGTGTCTGTCCCTCCTGTCTGAGACCAGACCATGGTTTTTAAGGGTGCTGGGTTTGCTTCTCTGTTAGCCTGCTCCAGCCCTGACTCATTTCCTTTCCCACTGCTGTGCCGCTGGGAATGCTGAAGGATGTCCTTCTATGCACTCCCATCCTGGAGGCTGGCAAAGCAGAGACTGCTGTACTTTGCTCTGTTTCCTTCAGCAGTCTCAGTAACTCATCAGATCACTGACGCAGGCTGAGGTTCAGGATATGCCGGTGCTCCCCTAATCACGGTTCCCCCCATGGCCTCTTGAGGAGGAACAAGCCAACACTAATCAGTGATTGGGTTTGTTTTGTTTATTGTTGGCTTTCAGCTTGTGAGCTCTTGCCCAGGTTTGGTTTGTTTTTGCTGGAAGCATCTGGAACCCCTGAGAATTTCCGACCATGCAGGTAGCTGTCACAACATACAGGTCATGACAACCCATCCCTGCCCTTTCAGGGGAGGGTCTGTGAAGGGCTGAAGTTTTTCACCAAGAAAGTTTCTAATATATGCTTGGAGCCCTGGATAAGAATGCATTAATTAATATTCAGGGACTCCTGCCAAGCAGCCTGGAAGGCCAGCCCTCCTCCAGCCAGGCACCGGGAGGTGAAATGATGAGGTTTCTGATGGCATTGCCTAAGGTCTCTTGGAGAAGTGGGAGAGATGTTGGAGCACCTGCCATCCTTCAGTGCATCCCCTTTGTCCCATGAGGGGCAGACCAGTTTTTGTCATGGTCAGGAAAAAAAAAAAAATCACAAAGCCTGGTTGCTTTTCCACCTTGAATTACTATCAGCTTTGACAAGCTTTGTCTCTTGGCTCCCAGGATACTGCCAGCTGAATCTAATGCTTTTTGATTTGATAATATATCTAATCTGACTTTCTTGAAAATGCCCAGTATATCTGAGCTTCTGTTTTCCTACTTGAACCATCTTTCCTCTTTGCCTTCTTTCTCTTTCCCAGCTGGGGCCAATCTGTCCGGGAAATAGTCCAATTAATTTCCATCTGATGGGAGCGGATCCCAGCTCCATTCCTTCCGTCTACTTCAGAGTTGAAATCAGCCTAGGTCATTATTTTGAAATCCCTCCTTTTCCTGCTCTGCATTTTTGCTGCAACTTTTCACCCTCATCAGAGGCATCTGTGGAAACACCTCTAAATATCTCTTTCTGAGGGGTCTTCTCAGAGCAACCAGCATGCAGTTGGCATGATGTGGATGATTGAGGTCCAGACAAGGTGTTCCCCACATTTTAGACCTTCCCGTGGTCTTAGGAGAACCACCAATATCCCATGTTGGATAAAACTTAAACTAGCTGGTCTGGGCCAGGCTTCAGTCTTTCCGCAGGCATTCCCTATGGGTCGGGCCACAGCACTTTCTATCCTGTGGCTCTCGTGGCTGCCGGTCACCACGTGGGCCAGCCGGGTCTCCGTTACTCAGCAGCAGGTGGTTAAAGGACCTGTCTGCTTTTGCTCCTGAGGGGATCCCCTGGATGGGCCCTGGATCTGGCATGTTGTCCTCACGGGCTGGTGAGGGTTCTGCCAGTGTGGGGGCTACCCGTGCTTCTCCCCTGTACTCAGTATGGGGAGGAACTTGCTGTTCTGCACCACTGCCATCCTCCCACTTGCCATGGTGCCTACCTGGGGCTGCAGTTGCACCTCTGAAATGGGCACTGAGCTGCTTCTAACTTTGTTGTGGTGACAAGAGAATCACAGCTGAATTGTCCAGTTTATGGATTCCCCAGTTAATTAACTGTGATTGATAAGACACTGCTAGAATGAGCCACACTGCAGGCTTATCTGTGTAATCCCTGTTTGTGTGTTTAAAGACTGACAGGAGAGCCAAAAAAAAAAAACCAAACCAAAATCCAGGCAAAAAGATAAGCTCTGAAGATGCAGGGTGGTGTCTTGAAAATTTAATTTAGCAGAGAAAATATCCCTTCTAAAACTGCATTATTAACTGCTGTCAAGTGACAGCCATTTGGCCTTCACGTGCTGTGGATGATTTCAGACAAGTTGTGTCAGACTGCTCTGAAGTGTGGTGTGTGCCATGACCCAGACCCTTCCCTGGGCTCTGGGTGCATAAAATCTGCATGATTGCTCTGCAATGGGGCTTGTCAGCAGGGACTGCAGCTGGGTTATGAATCACTTTAATTTGTCATGTGAGCTGGTTTCACACCAACATCTCTGGAGGGAAAATGCTGGAAAAGTGGGGGAGGAAGGAGAGGGAATGTCAGATGCTACCCACCCCCCCCCCCCCATCCCCCAGCCCCTCAGGCTTCTTGATGGAAATTATTTTCCCTTTCCACCAGCTAATGACTAGTCCTAATTTAATTGAATGGAGTGAAGTGGCCAATATAAAATGTATGTGTTTTGTTTTCACTTCTGAGCCTGACGTGGCCACAAGTCATAGTCTGTAATGGTGGGGGGTGTTATCAGTCACACAATCTGACATTTTGCCAAAAGGTCTCTTTTGTCTCTTCTCTGAAGTGTGAAAACAAGGGATGCTGTTTCTTTCGTTCTGTAAAGAAAAATGTGGGTTGCAGAGCCTTAAGGAGGCATTAGATGAAGAAAACCAAAGAAGGAAAGAAAAGTCAAGACCTCTTTCTTCAGATAATTACACAAATACTGGACCTCTAGGGACACTTAACGGAAAACATTTTAGGAAGCACCTGAAAAACTGCCATGGAAATTTCCCATCCTGGCCATCGTATTGTCTCCTGCATCCTTTATTGGGGTAATATTGAGAAAAATCAAAGATTCAGATCATAATTTGATTTTTCCTTTATTTCATATTTACTTATTCAGTTGCTGTTAAGGACAATAAAAATGAAATCACCCACTCCTGACTGAATTCCCGCAACACTTAGGTATAGTACAGAATTATACAAAATGTATATTCCCACTGCATGTTATCCTAAGCAGCAAAAGCATAAACCAAACATGAGTCCCTCCATGGAGACAAATTATTCACCCACCAAAGAATTATTCACTCTGGGCAAGTAGACTTTTACAAGGTTGATTTTTAAGTGTGCAGATGAATGTTACAGCTGGTAAGAATTCATTAGTAATGAATCTGCAGCAAAGGAAAAGATAAGGAGACAGAGATTTGTTTTTCTTAAGTGGAAAGGGTCCCATATTGTGATGCTGGAAAATGAATGCTCTGGTATCTCTTCCTTTCTCAAATCAGAAAAGTGTTTGGTTGTCTGTTTTAGCTTTAAGCTCACAATACGACCTCCTGAAATTAAAGAATTACTTATTTTCTTCCATAGAGTTGTATCATTAGACATCTTGAGAGACATCTGCTCCCTAGAGAGGGGCAGTGAGTGCAAAGGTACAATCCAAATGCCTTTTTCCAGCGCTCCCCCTCAGCAGGCTGCTGCTCCTCTCCGGCTGTGCCCAGAGCCGGGGACCTGTGTGGCCACTGTACAGCCTGTCTGGTTTGTGGCTCTGGGGGCACCTGGCAACATCAGGGCTGAGAAACAAAATCCATCTCCTCCTGGTCTGGGCCAGCCAGTCAACACCGCAGCTCTGCCCAAAAAATTGTTAATCTGGCCTTGCAACAAGCATCTCCTCACAGCAGCATGCTGCAATCCTGGTAAACAACATATGTGAGGATGAGCTGGTGGAGCTGCCATAAAGACTTTTGCTTCTTCCAAGTTCTGGCTCCCACACCACACACAGACCTGCTGTTTGAGCAAGCAGAGCCCACCTCTTGGCAGTGTGAACAGGGAGGCTGAAATCCAGGGTCTGTGTGTGTGGTGCCTGTGAGTGCCCAGGTCCCTCTGGAAGGGTGGATCAGGTCCTGCAGCAGTACAGCACACCTGGCTGTGCCTGCCTGTGTGCCTCGTGCTGAAGCCTGTTCTGTGCAGGCTGGTGTGCTCACCTGCCTGTGTGCAGTGCCTTTACCACGTGCCGTACAGATGTACTGCTGCCCAAACTGTGATGAGACCAACTTCCTCAGTTACTTGGTATGTCCTAAATCCATTCATTCTTCTGCTGCTTTTTCTGATGCTTCCCTCCCCCCTTCCTCCAAGACTGTGTCTGTGGAGGATGAACACATGAAAGGAAGGAAGACTTGGCCCCTTAGGGAGGAAGTAGACATTGGCGCTTTTTTTCTTTTTTAGTCCAATTCTGAAACAAAAAAGCTCCAGCCAGGAGCTGGTCTGATTAGGTTGTAGGGTGAAACAGATGCAAAGTTTCATGTGACAAGTAAAGTGGCACATGGAAATTGATATATTATTACATGCTGTTGTTCCCCATCTCTTGCATGGGATCAGAGCTGTTAGATCTGAAGCTGATTAAGTGTGAGACCCAGCATAACAAAAAAAAGTGTTGGCTACCAGTTTCTTAATGGTCATTCTGGAGCTGGAGTGTAATATTCCTTTGAAATAAAGACCACAAACAGGCTCTTCCCATTTTTAAACAACCCCACCCCTTTCTATCTTAAAAAGAATGAAAGGAGAACAGGTTTCCTAATAGTTCCAGATCTGGAGCAGAGGTGCATTTACATTCCAAAACCTGCATTAGCATCCAACTGCAAGAGTTTCCTAGCAGGGCAAAAGCCAGCAAGACAAAGGAGTTGGACAATTACACTAATTTGTCTGCCTTGTTCTCATTGAAATAATTCAGGCAAGGCCAACTGTGTCGCTTGGATTCTCTAAGGTATAATTTAGGCATGAGATGTTTATAATCAACTCTCATTTGCATCAACTGTGAGAAAAACACAGGATTTATTGGTTATTTCAACTGGTGGGTTAACTACTAGTTTAACCACTAATATTTATTCAGCCTTCTGCATCTGAACAGCCCCATGGCGGGATCCTGCACTCTAGGTACCGTGCTTACTCTGCAAGTTTCCTGCAAGTGAGAGAGGGCCTGCCACTGTGGTTTGAGTTTTGCGGAGCAGAACTGGTGCCTGACCCATATGGGTGTCTGACTGAGAGCTCCAGAACAGTCAGAGCTGTTGGGAAGCACATGCACATCCTTTTTCAGTCCCAGGAACAAGCTAGAACAAAGATGCTACTTGCCATGGGCCATGCTCATGTCCCTGCCAGTGGTGGTTACAGAACTGCTTAGCAAAGAGCTTGATAAAATCAGTGGGGCCATTTGTGAGCTAAGAAGCCTCTCCAGGTGTGCCAGGAGCTTGGAGACTGGCCCCAAGACTCCTTCGTGAGTGCTGCACAAAGAAGTCTAAAAACTGCTAAGCAAGGCTCCAATGAGCAAGGCGACAGATTGACAGTTTTGATTGAAACCAATAGTAAGTTTTGCTGGTTTTTTTTTAAACCTAGGCTTAAAAGACACCACTTAGAAGAGGAACATCGATCAAAAGATAAACCCAGTGCATGTGAGGAGCCTGAAGGTAAAAAGTACCATTAAATAGGTTAAGGGAGCCTCTCCTTTCATGACAAGCTGTTCTCTGTGCCAGAGGACAGAGAGCACCAAGAAGGAGATGAGATTAGGAGGTCAGATTCCAGGCTACAGAAATCTCAGCGGCTCTGTCCATCTTGGGCACCTCTGCATGGCTTGCAGGGGAAAGCCTAATGATTGCTGGCCGTGATAGCTTTGGTGCTGCTCATACCTCTTCCCCAGGAACTGACCCAAGCCTTTCAGCTGATTCCTGTGTGCCAGTGGCTCTCTGTGTGGGAACAAATCTTGGGTATTTAGCTGCCTGGCCTGAAAGGACTTGCTGTTAGGGAGGAGAAAGGTCCCATATTTCATGGCACATCCTAAAGGCACCTAGTGAAATGCATGTTTTCCCATTGTGACCCTTGACAGATCCAGGGGTCACCTCCCCCAGCTGGCATTCACCAGGGGGGAGTTAAATAGCCCTGGGCTGGAGCTGACCCCACAGAGTGAGAGGGGGACCGACCCAAGTCCTGCACTGGCTGGAGGTTATGCTGGTGATTGCAGGAGGTGGGAATCCCAGGTTTGGGTCTTGGAGGAGACAAAAGCGGACAGAGCCCAAATCTGACCTGTTGGTGTGTGTCACAGGATTTGCCTCCTTCCAGCCTTGGAGGAACAAGTCCTGCCAATCCATACCTCAGCCCGAGAGGCAGAGGAGCTCAGCACCCAGGCAGTGCAGCACTTGCAGCTCGTCAGTCCTTGTTGCTTATTAGAACTCATTACTGCTCTCTGAACAAACACCATGAAGCAAAGGGTTGCTGCTGTTCCCCAGCCTTTGCAGGGCTAATGGGCCATTTAACCCACTGGAGATACCGCTCTGCACCCTGTGTAAGCAACGTCCCTTGCATAGAGCTCAGTAGGATTGCAGAGAGATTTGTATGAGTCCTTCTATCCCTTGTGGAGCAGGGTAGCCTGAGAAAAGGGACACCAGAGACACCCATAACTCCTGAAACACACTGCACAGCTGTGTACAATGTGATACTTTGATGTGAAATAGCACAAAGACGACTGCTTAGATAGAAAGGTGGAACAGCTGAGCTGGCATTCAAGTGTTAAAAGTACCCCAGTTTCTAACCGTGTGGTGTTTAAAACAGAGTGTTGAAAGGTCATTTTTACTCCTTAGGTTGTTTGATTACCTTTTCCACTCTTCTCAGGCGTATCAGCTGAGGTTGCTTCACTCCCTTTGCTTTACCACTACTTCTGCTCAGTTTCAGGGTCACATTCACTGGTGGGTAAAATACTTGGGGTGCCAATTCCACTGGGTTATCTGGATCACAAACTGGTTTCAAGTGTATAAAGATTCATGTGACTGTTTCCATCAGCACACTGGTAACATCACATATTTCACATCCTTGAATTTGTGATGAATTCAAATTTTTATTTTGAACACAAATACCTATCTGTGCACAGAAACATGGGGATTGTGCAGGGACAGTATCTTTGCAAGGTGAACTGGAACCACCTGAGAACTCTCCTTCTATGCTACAAAATTCAAAATGCAACCAAGTCCAGCACAGGGCTTGCTGACATTTTAAATGTGTATGTGCACACGTCTTTTTTATACATGTATGTGTTTGTGTGTGCCTTTTGATTTATATCTAAGATTAATGAATGTGTTGCCTGTATCTGAGAAATATGGAAGCCTTTAAAACTGTTGGGGTCACTGTTGGGAAATGTTGAGAACGAGATCACATTTTCTGCATACAACACATCCAAAAACATACAAGCCAGCTCAGTGCAACACGGTATACCTTTTAAAGCAACAAGAAATATTAACCAAAATGTTTAGGATTGTATTAAGCCATACAAAACAAACAATAAATTTACAATTAACCACATTTAACCCTTTCACTTCAAAGCACAAAATGAGCATCAATACTGAAGGCTCAATAAGCTCAGTGAGCATGGGAGAGAACAACACTGAAGCCACTGAGGTAAGTCAAATTGGTTGGAATTAACAAGGGTACTGTGGGCTGTAATAATATATTTACAGCCTGATGATTATGCCGTGGGAAGGAAGGGAAGGGGATTAAATCCCTGTTTAGTTTAGGTTGCATTTTAGTGCAGCCTGTTCTTCAGTAGTACACAGTTAAAAAATGTAGTCTGTCAAATCCCACTGACATATTTTGGCAATAGATATATCCTCTAATTGAAAGCAATTGTTGTGTTGTAAGCTTTCCCCTTTTCCCATTTGTTTTGGTTAACGAGTAGTGGTGGCCTGTCTACTTAAACACGTATTGAGCAACTGCTCTCGGCGAAGTTAGCATATTGCAGAGCAGGCAGCACAATCCTGCCTGACTTCATAAGGAAAACTTCCTCCAGGCTTTGGTGGAAGATGTTTGAACAAAGCTGGTAGTATCAGCCTTGCTGGTTGTTGCTGCAGGGCTTTGCTGTATGGGCCAGCTGGGGCTTCCCTGTGTGAACCCTGGGGTAGGAGTCAGGCTCCCTTCCAAGGCAGCCAAGCTTTGTTTTGAGCAATCAGCATGGCCCCTGCTGGGAATCCCACGAGGGAATGCTCTGCTTTATGTTGAATTTGCTTCCTTTGCTGAGAGCCAAGTCCTGCATCCTACATGGCTGGCAGGCAGTCAGGACACGCAGGGCCTGGCACGGATGGGACGTGGACAGTCCCGTTGTGCTGTAATGCTGTGGGCAGTGCCCCACGGCTCTGAGGGGCTTAACAAGCTTGGGCAGCCCGTACAAAATGCTGTGAAAACCCTTGTTACCCACAGAAACCCTCTAAGGCTGGTGCTGCCTGGACCCAGCTGAAGAAGGGCCCTGTTCTGCCATGAGCACCTGCACCCGCGCCTGCCTGTGATGCCCACGTCGACAAGAGATAGGTATGGACGAGAGACCGTCAGTGTTACTGGGGTGGAAGGGACTGTGCTTCACCTGGCCACCACCTCAGCACAGGCTGAGCTTCCCATAGATCAGAACTGGAGCTGCATTTGAACTCCTGAGCCGCATCTCCAGCCCTGACCAGTGTGAAGCTGGGATAACTGAGTCCTCCCTAAGCCTCTAGGGAAAATAAAAGCAACAGGTCACCAATGAGGTCTGGGGAAAACTGGAAAACCTGCTGCTCTTGCATCCAGTGAGGGCCCAGGTGGTGAAAGAGCTTCTCTCCACCCACAGGGCCCAGGTGAAACCCAGCACAGGCTACCAAAGATACATGTCTTTATTGCCTTGTGATAAACCTCCCAGTCCTGGCATTACTGTGTGTGTGAACTTTCACCAGCACCGAATCTGTCATTAGCCCAGAAAGAAACCCTTTTGTGCTCACAATCTCTGTCTACACAGCTCCTCTCTGGAGGCAAATCCCTCATGGTGAACACGTCAGCTGGCTGCATGCTGCAGACAAGGTTATGACTGCATTACACATCCAGACGAGAGCAAGGCTCTATATTACACTGGGAAAGGCTCATCTTTGAAAACAAAGAGGCTCATGGAAAAAAAGGCTGGTTTTACTCAGAAAGTGGCTGAGGTCCCCATAAATCCCGCTCGTCCTTGCTCAGACAGGGCTGGGGGCCAGCAGCATGGTGGCAGCAGAGCTTGCTGTGACCCTGCGGTTCCTGTTACCGCTGCCTGCAGCGGAGCCTGGGACCACACTGGAGCATGTGTTTAGATTAAAGGACACCGGGGAAGTGACCTTGCCTTAGTCTTTCTGCTAAGCACCTAGCAGACTCCCAGTGTGCTAAATCATTAGTAAAAACAGTAATGACAGTCTCCCCTCCTCCATGAACAGTGTCTGCAATACAGATTAATAACAATAAAATAGGGTCTCGGTCCACACTCATCCAAAAATACACTGAGGATTGCTAATCGGTCTATTTCCAAGCCCACTGTTATTTCTGAGTGCCCTGAAGTGCCTGAGTGAGCACTAGCCAATGTATTAAGCCTGATGATACGGGAGACTAACAGCTGAGTGTATCAGGGCAGGGTAACAGGCACAGCTGGAAAGTGGTGATCAGAGAACAGCTCTTGTTTGGGCAATGATTTCTCCGTGTCCAAGTGCTTCTCGGCTCCTCCTCATCTTGCCTTGTGTTTCCCTGGTGAATGGCTCTTTGTTCAGAAATGCTACTTCAGGGACAGCCCTGTTCTGGCCATCTCTGGGCTGGGACAGCGGAGACCAAGGGGACTGTTCCGCTTTCTCCTACCTGTTTCATTCTTCTGTTGGATAACCGCTCGTGGCCTCTGACAGGATGGGGAGAAGACAGGGAGTGGACCCTTGCTCTGATGCAATACAGCTATCCAGTGGCCATTTTCCATCAGTACAGGTTTCTGAGACAGAAAGCAAGCGACTAAAGAGATTCAAAACATGCCTGTAAGTGTTTGTGAATTCACCTTGTGGTCAGCTGCCAACCTGCTCTGCAATCGTATAGAAATGACCCAAATTGCACGCTGAGGGGCAAGGAGTAAAGGAAATGAGAAAAAGGGGGACTGGCTGCCTGAGTCAGAGCAGAAGCACCTTCTGATCCATTGCACTGCCAGTGCTCTCCCACAGCAGCTGTGGGGTGGTAGCTCCTCTGCCAGGGTGCTCTGTAGGCCTTCTGGAGTGACTGACCCCTGGGTTTTTCTCTGCAGGACCACGTGGGGCAAAGGAGGGGCAGCTGCTTTCTGCAGCAGCATGTGCTACCCGATCAGGCCTTCCCGATACACTCAGTGTCAGACACAAAGACATGAAGCACGCTGCTCTTCTCCCAGGTCCCTGGGGGTCCCTGCCACCAGGCATTGAGGTACCAGTGGTCCTGCACGCCTGTCTGGTGCACAGCACCTCTGCTCCACCCTGCCATGGGCTGCCGGTGCTGGCCCAAGAGCTGCCAGGGCAAACCTGGCCATCTCTGGCTGTGAGGGTGGACATACTTCCCAAATCCACAGGGCACTCTATGGGTACCTCACAGATAACCCCTGCTAAATAAATAGATGTTTATACTCTCTGTATTAAAGTCATGAAATCCAGGGGTTTGACAGTGTTGAGTCAGTATAACCTGAGTACTTGCATGAGTAACTCATGTTTCCCCTAAAGGGAAAGTGTTCTTGTGTAAATACATTTATCAATAATTAAAGCAGTTTTGAGTTCCTGTGTGCACAGCCCCTCTCCCCCTGCCCCAGCTGAGACGTTGGTATCCTCAGACCTGCACAGGAGTCAAACGGGAAGGGATTTTGTCAGGGGGTGATGCTCTATGGCAAGAGGCTTGTGGTTTAATTTTGACCTTTTTCTCTTCCTGAACAAAAAATAATGGTGAAATCTGTGTAGGAGATATTTAAAAACCTCTACTACTCCATTAGGAGCACTATCCTGAAATACTCACTGGAGCTTGTAACAGCCCAGATAATAGGGGTGGGAAATAATTTCTGGAAAATAGTCCCCTCAAAGCATCTTACCAGAAAATTGTTTCCTAACAACAACAATAGCAATAAAATCTATGTCAAATAATCCTTCAATACCACAAATATTTTGTCTTTAATTGTATCAGTGTAGACAAGTGCTTGGCATAGGCAATAGGAGTCAGAGCTCCTGGGGAATTTTTTCTGACAGAGCCAATACTGGATACCTTTGGGTAAGTCACACATTTTTTCAATGTTCTTTGGCTAATTTTTTTTTATTCACTGTAATCTGGAACCTAATTTGATATGCCTTAAAAGGCTGATTTCACATGGAAGATGCTCTGCTATCAGGGTAAGCAGCCATAAGAAATCCTCAAATAGGCAGATTAAGGGTTTGGGATCATGGGGGTTTATTTCTATGCAATTAAAGACATGATCACATTTAAAAATTGCTAACTTGTAGTTTAAGAAAAAAAATCCACTAACGACTGGGAGTCCCACATTTAAAAACAGCTAATAATTCTTAATTAAGGATATGATTAGCAAAGACAATGAGTTAGATAGCAAGAAAGCACAGCATTTAATTCAATGCAGATTTTCAGTGGACATGGCATGGCCAAGGCAGTCATGCATTAATTAGTGCTCTGAAGAGGGTGAGGAGGACAGGAAGGGAAAAGGAAAATTGGCAGGTGTAGAAATGAGATTAGACAACAACAGAGGATTTTTCTCTCCAGAACAGAAGTCGTGCAGAATCCCCATCAGCTTCACTAACATGTTTTGTAAAACTAAAGTTCCATGCCACAGGAATGGGCAGGGCACTAAGGCACAGCCTGGGGAGAGGGAGGACAGCTCTCCAGGGCTCGCCTGTGCAGCTTTTCCAGGCAGTTGTGACCAAACACCAGCTTCCATTTCCCACCCTTGTTTTAAATGCTGCTAGCTATTTGCAGATGGTGAGATGCCTTCATGCTCAACCCCCACAGTTATGCTGATACAACTGCTGCAACTGCACAGCGAGACCAAGTGCTGACTTTCCTCCAGTGCACCGGTGCTCCAAGCGAGATCTCTGCTCTTGGTGGAAACTCAGGCTGGAGACAAGGATGCTGTGCCCACATCCCACAGCCACTCCTCTTGCCTGTTAGCTCTGCCAGTGCTTCAGCTTGAAACATCCACATAGTGCTGACCCTGGCATGTCATGACCCTGGTATTTGACATGTGCTGGAGCACACCCATGTCCCCTCCTGCATGGGGACCTGTGTGCGCCGCCCAGGAAGCCAAGCTCCTGGGTGACCTCTGGGGGTGCCCTGTGTCCCGATACTGTGGCAGGAGGCCAGCACTGGGCTGGGTAATTGCTCAGGGCTGTTTCATGAAGCCTGCAGGGACATGAGCTATATGGGCAAACAAAGTATCTGCTGCAGGATGCATGGCCCTGGCTCTCCGTACTGCCTTGCCCAGGAGTGCTCCTCAGTCTCGGACGTGTCCCCTCACGACAAGGAGTCAGTTGACACACCCGCAGACAGGGAAGAAGGCAGCAGCGTGAACCCGCTCAGGTGGAGCGATCCCACGGGATGGGGCGGTGGTTCAGGGGCTATCCCCCACACCATCCCAGTGTGTAATTTGGGAAATCACTTTTTTGGGTCTTTCTTGCCTCCACAGTTAAAGCGGCGCCCGTTGGAGGGCAGAGGAGACGCGCAGGCCGGTCTGCGCTCCACTTTGGATGAGTCGTCCGAGCAGAGCTGCTCCAGGGGTGGGGCCGCGCCTCGCACCCCGCCCGGTCCCCGGGCAGCGAGACAGCGGGTATTGTTGGGGAAGGGGATGTGTGGGCTGCGGGGGGTTGCAAGGGGGCTCCGTGGGGGCTGTTCCGGCTCGCCGTGCTGTTCCGCAGCTAGGAAAAGTGCTTTTTCCCCCGCCCCTTCCCCCCCGGCCTGTCCTGCTCGAAAACGCGAAGGAGGCGGAGGAGAAGAGTGGGACAGCCCGGAGCAGCCCCTCCCGCGGCGGGGGGACGCCCTGTCCGGAGCCGCCCGGTGCCGCCCAGTCGGCGGCGCGGGGGACATCGGTAACTTCACCGCACGCACATGACGGGCCCGCGGCACGGGGACGCGGTGAGTACCGGTGCGGGCGCGGGGGCGGGCGCGGGGGCGGGCGGAGGGCGGGGGCAGGGAGGGGGCGCGGCCGCGCGCCCCGCCGCCCCTCGCCGCCCCCCGCCGCGGCCGCCACTTCCCGCGGGCGTCGCTCGGCGGCGGGCGCTGCCTCCGCAGGAAGCGGCCCCGCGCCCGCCCCTCCCGCGCCCGGCGACGGGCACATGCACTGTGCGGCGCGGCGGCGGGATGGCTCCGGCTCCGGTCCTGGCTCCGGCGGCAGGCGCTGAGCCGCGGCCCCCCGCGTTGCTGCCGCTGCTGCTGCCGCTGCTGCTGCCGCTGCTACCGCTGCTACTGCCCGGGCGAGCCGCCGGCCTGGAGGTGCAGCGCAAGTTCCTCTCGCCCACCCTCACCAACAACTTCGCGCTGGACGGCCCCGGCTCCCGCGTTTACCTGGCGGCCGTCAACCGGCTGTTCCAGCTGTCGGGGGGCGAGCTGGCGCTGGAGGCGGAGGCGGCGGTAGGGCCGGTGCTGGACAGCCCGCTGTGCCACGCACCGCAGCTGCCGCAGGCCTCCTGTGAGCACCCCAGGGTGCTCACCAACAACTACAACAAGATCCTGCAGCCCGACCCGGAGCAGGGCGTCCTTGTCGTCTGCGGCTCCATCTATCAGGGCCTCTGCCAGCTGCGCAGCATGGCCAACATCTCGGCCGTGGCCGTGCGCTTCCCGCCGGGCGGCAGCGACTCGGTCACTGTCTTCCCTAGCATGCTGAACGTGGCGGCCAACCACCCCAATGCCTCCACCGTGGGGCTGGTGCTGCGCCGCGGCGGTGGCGGCGGGGCGCGGCTGCTGGTGGCCGCTACCTACACCGGCTTCGGCAGCCCCTTCTTCCCCCGCAACCGCAGCCTGGAGGACCACCGCTTCGAGAACACGCCCGAGATCGCCATCCGCGCCCTCAACGCCCGCGGCGACCTGGCCAAGCTTTTCACCTTCGACATCAACCCCTCCGACGACAACATCCTCAAAATCAAGCAGGGCGACAAGGCGCGGCACAAGCTCAGCTTCGTCCGCGCCTTCTTGCAGCACGGGGCCGCGCCGCCCGCCCGCCGCCCGTACGCCTACCTGGCGCTCAACAGTGAGGCCAACGCGGGCGACAAGGAGAGCCCGGCGCACAGCCTACTGGCCCGCATCTGCCTGGGCGAGCCGGCCGAGGCCACCCTCAACGGCAGCGGCGAGACCAAGAAGCTGACCGAGTCCTACATCCAGCTGGGGCTGCGCTGCGGCGGCGCCGCCGACGCCTTCACCCGCCTCGTCTCCGTCTTCCCGGCGCGGGCAGCTTGGCGCAGCCCCGCTGCTCCTCACGGCCCGGCCCCGGCCCCGCCGCCCCCCGAGGAGCTGCTCTTCGGCGTCTTCGAGCGGGCCGGAGCCGGCGGCGGCCGGGGGCGGCCGCAGTCCGCGCTCTGCGTCTTCCGCTTCGCCGAGATCGAGGAGACGATCCGAGCCGCCCGCAACTCCTGTTTCGTCAGCCCGGCCGCCGGCATGGTTACCGTGCTGGACAGCGTGGTGCAGGGCACTGGCCCGGCCTGCGAGAAGAGGAATATACAGGTATGGCGAGCGGCGGGCACCTGCCGGGGCGAGGGGGCGCGGGGAGCCGGTGGTCGGCGGGGAACAGGGGCCCCATCCCGTCGTGGCCCGTCCCGCGGCCGCTGCTGTCGCCACCTGTCCCGAGCTGGAGCGTTTCCCCCGGGTGGGGGGCTGAGTCCTACACCCCGCTCCCCTCCCTGCTCTCCCCGGAGACCCTCCCGCCTGCCCGGGGACAGCATCGTTCCCCTAACCTGATCGCCGATGCCCCACTTCTCGTGGGTGCCCTGCGCGGCCGGATGTCTGTGGGCATCGCCAGCCCCACGTCTCGTACGGCGGCACAGAGCCCTGCCAGGGACCGCACACAGGCTGCCTTGGCTCCCCACGTTTGTGGCAGAAGTTTGCCATTGTCAGAATTTGTTACCGAGTGGCCGTAAATGTTAGCACGAGACAGAGTCGCCTGTTTCCCTTTTCACTAAAAATATACGATGCTTGGGAAAAAAAGAGAGAAAAAAGGGCTACTTTAATGCTGCATTTTTCCCTTCCTCTGGGACGGGTGCACAGCTCGGCTACATCAAAGATTGTGAAAACATCTGGTTGATTTCAGAGGCAAGATAGAGCATTTGGGCTTGGGCTTCCCTGTGCAATGCCAGTGGCAAAGAGAGAAAGGTTTCCCATGGTAACCGGAGTGTTTAGTGTGGCATCTCCACTCTGTGGTAAAATATGTAGTCTTAATGCACTTGGTTCATAGACCTGCTCTTGCAAAGTTGAACAGTTTTTCCCTGGTGGCAAAGTACAAGCTGTCTGACAGCCAGGAAATCTAGTAGTTGGAGTTAATTCCACAAAGACTGGGTGTGTTAAACAGTGGGAGCTTAGTCCTGACATCTTGGCATGGTCACGGCTCTCAGAGGACTTACTGGGAGTCAGGAATCCTATTTACAGGATGTGAAGGCACCCGCAGTTCTTGTTGGCTGTGGCTGATGCTCAGCATCCTTGCGGAGCAGCCCCGCAGCCCCGGGCGGGATTGGACTGTCTCTGCCAAGGCGGGCCAAGCAGCAGCGTCGCGTCTGGGGCTGCTGGAGGTGCTTGGGAAGTGAATAGCCGGTAACTGAAAGACAGTGGCAGAAGCACCCATCACCCTTGAGCTTCCCCAGGGCTCCAGGACTACTGTGGAGATACTGTTTTTTTCTAGCTTTTATTCAGTGAAGAAAATAATCATGACTAATACCAGTCTGTTGATGTTGAAAGTATCAAGTGTAAGATACTGTATCCAGTAAGGTATTTAGACAGCTAATTCACGAGTGACTCAGGGGAGACCAGGCACAAATGAGATTTCACTCCATCTTTGGTCCCGGCCTGTCACGCTGTTCCCCTGTAACGTGTGTCCCTGGCAGCACCTTCCTCTCCAAGTACTACCTGGGTAGGCAGGGAGGGTGACCAGGAGCCTGTTGTCACTGATGCCATAAAGGCTGAGAAGGATGCTGTGTTCTCAAAGGGATGAGCAAGAGGGGATGTGAGGGTCAGGGGAATGAACTAGAATAACTGAGCACTGCCAATCCATTGGGAGTCAGTGGGAACCCTCCATGTTTGCAACTGTGGAGAGATCAGGCTGCAAGAAAATTTTTTCATGTGGAGAGAGCAGTAAGACTGGTGGCGATACAAGATGGATGGAGAGTCTGGGTTCCCTTACCAACTGACATTGCTGCTGGGTCACTGGCCTTGAACCAGTCATTTAACCCGAGGTACCTCAGTTTCCCACATACTCCTGTATTTATTGTTATTCAGAAACCCAACTCATGTAGCATCAGATTGCATTTGTAAAGCTGCTTTGAGATCCTTTGATGTCAGGTGCAGCAGGATATAAATGAAGCATAACATTAATATTTGTTCATGCCTAGTATTTCTACACTTTCCACTTATTTGAAGCATATTCCTCTAAAACCGCTGACCCAGCCTGGTGGGAAGCCATCCTGCTAGTCAGGAGAGCCTTCCTTTTTTTTTTTTTTTTTTTTTTTTTTGCCTTTTACTTAATCTTTAGAATTGCCAACAAGTTAATAAGCTGGTTTTATTTTCAAGTCCCAGAGTGCCACTGTCAAGAGAAAAGTTGTAATAGTGTGTTTCTTTGAGCTGCAAAAACCTAACATCAATTTCCACCTTCAAGACAGTGAAATACTCTAATATGTTTTGTGTCCCAGACCTGGAAACGTAGCAGTAAAATGTATTAAAGCAGCAGCTGGTCTGGCAGAGCAGATCAGTATCTATCTGTCTTCCCGTTGTGAGCTCCACTTCTCCTCCTCTTGGTGAGTTTCCAGTTTTCCCATTGCGTGTGCATCACTGATAGGGGCTCTGGTGTTCGTAAGTGTGGCTCATTAGTTGTTCCTGCAGACCAGGTACTTGGGTTTTAATATCCTTTTGGAAGAAAAAAAGCTCTGATATTGGCTTGATTCATTCCAAGCGTGTGTTCAGCCAAAGTAGTCAGTTGTTACAAGTCTGGACCATGGGCTGTTTGGTGTAATGCTGAGTGAAAGGACCGCGTTACCTTGACCCCTTGTGTGCTCTCCAGTCTAATTGAATGCTCCTCTCCGGCAGCACTTGCTTTGACTCAGCAAGGGAGCTCCAGCACTTACCCTCCAGTGAGGGGTTTTGGGAGAGGGCAGTCAACACACCAGCCCTCCCTGTCAGCCCCCACAGTATTTCTGCTCAGCACTGACTGATGTAGGGCAGGGCTGCTCCCCACCCAGTGCCGTGCTGTGAGGTCTAAGGGAGGCTGGCACAGAACGAGGGGCTTTGTCCCTGTACAGGTCAATGTGGTGGCAGCCACTTGTTTGGCTCCCACTGTGACCGTGTGGGGTTGGCCACACGAGGGGCTGTGGAGGGTGGATGAGGCAGGTGGATCTGCCAGCTGGCCCGTTGGCCTGCATTCCCCAGGCTGGGCAAGGGGAGCTGCCAGCTTGGCCTGGAAACGGCCCCTCTCTTTGATGGAAATGCTTACTTGCAATTAAGCACATGCTTAACAGCTTCGTGTGAGACGAGGAGAAAATAAGCAGAGGAGGATGGTCTAGGTCAGGAGTGGGGGCTGTTGGTGCTTCTCATGACTTGCTGAAAAGTCATGTACGGAGGAGATGAATTCACAGCAGCAGCTCAGGGAAGGAGGATATGTGAGGGAAGGATTTAGGTTGGTTGGGTTCTTGCACCAACAGTGAGTGGGTGAGCTCTAGGATTGCTTCCCCTCAACAGAAATAGTTTTTTATAATGAATTTTGTGTCAAAGGCAGCTAAATTGGAATACTTGCATGGAACCATTGCGGTGTTTTGCCCACTCAAAGCCCGTGTGGAATTTGGACTCGAGCCCCCAGAAGGGAAGAGGAGTAGAAGCTCTCTGGAGCAAACTGCCTGTAACAGTATTTGCAGCAGTGTGCTGACAGAGCTTATCAAATTCTTGGGACACTGTGTGGGTTTATAGCTCATATTTGAGCTATTCTTCCCCAGGAGGATCATGGCCCAGTGGGTTTGAAGGTTATGCTGGCTGCATGGCTGGAGCGTGGCACAGCTGTGGGATGCTGAAGCCGTTATGAAAGCAAAGCAGGCAAAAGCCCATCCCCAGCTTCCGTCTGGCTCCAGAGCAGTGGCTGTGTGGGGCACCCCAGGAGTGTCCCCCTCAGTGCCACTGAAAACAAAGATCTGCCTGGCTGTTCCTTTGGTTAGGCTGCATCACAGCCGTGTCCCAATGTAGCAAAGCCCCCACAGTGTGCTCTTGCCACTGCCCCATCTCTCGATGGTTACTTTGGCAGGGGGCATGGCCAGGCGCCTTTGTGTGCACACTTTGCTGTGATGAGCAAGCTCATTTGAGGAAAAGCTGAACTGGAAACCCCATCCCATGCTCCCAGCTGCTCCAAACTCAGTGTCTTCTGTGGTTTCTGCATGAGCCCCATGGTCTCCTAAAAACTCCTGGAGAGTTACAGAAAGCAGACTTACATTCATGAGGCCTAGATTTGCTGGCCAGGGAACTACATCTCTCTTGGGAAATGTTTTGGGGTCTGCAACCCAAAAAAGGCTGAAAATCCAGTTTGTTTCCTCTGCTGAAAACCATAGGCATAGTGGCATGGGATAATGAAACGTTTCAGCATTAATTCTCAAGTTTCTGGCTCTTGTGGCTTTGTGTCAGATCCTGCATGGTCACTGAACACCGTGTTTGGGGGTGTAATGATGAGATACCCACCACTGAGCTGTACTATAATGAATTGTTAAATAAAATGAACTCCTTGGGTAGACTATATAAACAGTCTCTGTATATATGTGTGCCTGGGCATGGAAATGTGGTTTAAAACCAGTTAGAAAATGTTCCCAAAGAAAAAAATCTCATATACACGTGGGAATATGACAAAGCATCTACTTACTGTCCAAATATACTGTGGCATCTCCATGGGACTGGGTTTTATAGGAGCTGAGTTACTTTGAAGTGCTGGTTTATACTGATTTAGAAATTCCAAACATGAAACTAAATGTGCTCTAACCCTACATCTACTCAAGTAAATCCGGAGGATTAGCCACAGAAAGGAAACTGGGAATTTACACTTAATTTCTTCATTAAAAATGAGGCAGAGTTCTTGTAGCAAGCCTAATTTCTGCATTTTGCAGTGTGGGCTGTTTAGAGTTGCTGGCACCACCCCAAGGTGTCACTGCCCAGGTACTGTAGAGCAGCACTATGGTTGTTGTCACCATCACGTTTTGCTCTAGGATGCAGCGTTACAGATAGTGGGAGGTTTCTGGCCCTCCAGCTGCCCTGCAAGGGCTGGGGATGAGGGGCCAGGCTGCCCATGGAGAGGCCGGTGGGACCCAGGATGTCCCAACGAGAGGTTTAAGCCACAGCCTGAGCTTTCCCTGGCTTTGGACCCAGCCCAGAGCACTATCTACCTGTTATGTCTCTCACCTGGTACTAGTGAGTTGTGGTCAGCTGTTGGTTAGGTTTCCTTGGGAATTTATGTGAAAATACAACCTGCTGCTGCAGTCAAGGTGCACACAGGCAGCTTTGTGTTGCTTGTTGGGAGCTGTGTGAACACCATCCTGCCTGGGAAGGCAGGCTCAGCTCTGTGGGCTGCCAGTGCCTGGGGGCTCTCCCACTGCCAGGGCTGGCATGGCCATCATGTGCCGTGCCAAGCAGGGGAGTCTCCCGAGGAGCAGGTTGGTGCCCCCGAGCTGAAGGTGGGTGGTGGGAATGGTTTCCTGGGGGCCCCAGGGCTCGTCCCTGCTTTGCATCTCAAGCTCAAACAGGTCCCAGATTGCAAAGGGAAATTCGGTCAAAGTGGCAAAAGTTTTTGTGCCTGGAAACAGGAAGTTGTGCCGCTTTAGGGAACAGAAACTGGCTCCTGATTGTGGTACAGTGCCTGCCTGCTCTGGGAGCCCAGTGCTGCTGGCTGGGCAGGCAAAGCATGTGCTGGTCGTTTGGCAGGGCAGGGGGGTCATGAGCACGCTGCCGGTTTCTGGAGAGCTCTGCCAACAGCTGGTGTACAGACCTAGTCATTCCTAGTACCTGGATGCTCAGGCTGGATTTGATTCACTGAACTCATCAGATCCCCTGTAACTAAATAACAGGTTAGGTGGAAAACAGGAAAAGGGTCATTTTGGCTAACGCCAAGGGTTTTCCAGGGCAGGTGTTTGACTCCTCCATGTGAATGTGAACCCACACCCCAGGAGCCACAGTGGATGCTCAGATGCAGGGTCTCGGTGGATGGAAATGAAGGGATTTGCCATCTCTTTTCTGCTGTTTCAAAGTCTAGTTTACAGTGATTGAGTGTTGGGGCTGAGGGCACCTGGAGAAGAGAATAAGGCACTGTGAGATGGGTAAGGGTGCTCAGGGATGCTGTAAAAACACCTTACTATGCCTTGTAAATCCCCACAGGTGTCTGTTCAGCTGCACTGTTTTGACACTCTGATGCCCTCTCCCAGCTAGGGGTTGGAAACATAGTAAGTCTGAGCCCCTGGCTGTGGTAATTTAGTGGAAACACCGGGCAAGCTGGAAGCGGCGGTGGTTAGCGTTAGCCACCGGAGTGCCACCACATGCTACCTGCAGCAGCGCCGCTGTGCCTCGCCACCAGGCTTGTGCACGGCGTGTGCTGGGGCGGACCGTGGCTGCCAGCGGCTCCCTGCTGCAGGGGCTGAGCCCCTCCGCTGCACCAGTGAGGAGAGATGGATGGGGCATGTGGCTGCTCCTCTGTGCTGGGAATGGGATGGATGGGGGTGTGACTGCTCCTCTGTACCAGGCATGGGATGGATGGGGTTGGAATTCCTGATCGGAGGAAGAAAAATGGCTCCAGGGGTGGGTGGCTGTTGCATTGTCCCCAGTGCCCTGCCCCAGGGCAGTGTCGCTACAACCCCATGCACTCGAGGTCCGTTTGGCATGGTGAGCCCTGGGTACAGTGCAGCTCCTGTGCCCAGGCAGCATTGGTGTCCTCGTTTCATGGTGGGGAGGTGGGTGCTCAGGTTCCCCAATCGATGTCTCTGATCAGAAGAGTGGCAGTGTCAGGGTTTGAATTGAGGTCCCAAGTGTTTCTGTGTGACTGTCCCCAGCACACATCTCTGGGAGCACAGTGTGACAGGGGACCAACAGCAATGTCTGCAGGAGTGATCCACTTTGCTGTTTCTTTTTTTAGTTTGGTTGGATGGTTTTGGTTGGTTTTTTAGGTTTTGATTCCTGTTGGGTTGGTAAAGAAATGATTTTAAGTCATTATTTTCAAGTTGGGCTGTAGCACCTTGCAGTAGGTGGAGGAGGTGGCAGGCTATCTACCGCATCTCCCACTTTGAGAGGCCAGTAGAATTTATTGACGTTTTTGAGCAGAGGGAGCAGTACTAATTCCTAACATCTGGAGAGCAGCTCTGCTGGCAGCCGCTGTTCCAACAGAGCGAGGCTGGAGGGGCGTGGGACAGCTCGTGCCTGGGAAGGCCCAGATTGAACAGGGCCCAGATGAGCCCTTGCCAGATGTGATGTGCTAGTGAGCAGGGTGGATAGCAAAGCCCATGATGATCTTGCCTTGATACCCACTGAGTGTCAGTGGGGCTTGTCCAACACAGAGAGTGCGCACTGGCTCCTTACACAGGTCTGTGAGGGTTGGGATGAGGATGTCTCCAAGGAGCAGGGATGTGGTGGCTGTGGCATCCTGCAGTAACAGGGCTGTAGCAGTGATGGCACATGGTCTGATCTGCTGTTGCCAATCCCTGTGCCTTCCTCTCCCGTTTATCCGACCTGTGGATAAGCACAGCCTTGCAAGGTGGGACAAGAGGCTGCTCAGCACAGGCTTTTTCTCCAGTGGGCAACATGATAGGGGTTAACTTGGACAGTCAAGCTCTTTTCCCTGTCAGGGGGCTTGTTCTGCTGTGCCCCTCCTCTGAAGGCAACATGGCCAGAGCCACAATCACGGGTTTGCTGCCATGCTCCTGAGAGTGCTGCTGTGGGAGCTGTGGAGCTCTGGCGGGGTGGTTGAGCTGCGGCACCAGTGTAAGTCCCAGTCTCCAGTGAAGCTGCAGGCTCATGTTTGCATCTGCAGCCATAGAACCCAGCCGACGCTGTGCCAGCTACTGGAACAAGGCTGTCTATTTTTGGGCCTGGACCACTGGAAGGTTGTTGCTGTGACAAGACGTCTGCAAGTTATGTATTTTAAGTGGAACTGGAATACAAATCTTTCAGTTCTAACCCAGAAGCAAAATTGCCTGGAAGTTTGGATTCTGAAAACGTTCCTCTATTATTTGAAGAAAATTTGGAACTTGCCTTTCTGTTTCTGTCTCATCTCTGTTTAAGGTATTTTGCTGCTGTGTACAACTCCCTTCTGGAGCAGGAGCCCTTTGGTTATTTGGTTTTCATCCACTGCTGCCCGCTGCCAACATCCAGCAGGCTGTGAGCTGCTTGTGGCCACGCACCATCTCTGGTGGGTCACCTAATTAAAAAGGGCTATTGTAAACCTGGCATGTGTCCCAGACGTGTGTGGAGTGATCATTTTAGGAGGGGAGATTTTACAGTATGATGATAGCACTTGATGAAGAAGGGGAGAGGTGAAAGATGAGGGGGTTTAGTGGAATATAATTCTGAACTTGTTTGGCTTGCGAGTCCCTGTCATCCTTCAGTCTGTCTCATAGACCTAGGCATTGTTGTTCAGAGGCACCAGGACTGTTGTGTTGTTGTGCCTGGTTTCCCAAGGTTGAGAACTGCCTTGTGCAGGATGGGGGCTCAGGTTGGGCTTTTGGCAATTGGTGTAGCACATCATTAAATGGGGAGGAAATTGGGGCTAAATGTCTGCTTGAACAGACAGAAATCTGTGTCTGGAGAGCAGATACAGGTAATGTCTAGTTTTATGTGTATGGGTCTCTGGAACAAGGTAAGGGGTAAAGGGTTGGGATGGATGTTCCCCATGCATCCCTGCTGGGTTTCCCAGACAGGACACTGCTCTGGTCAGCATGATGACAGCCTTGGTGCTGGGGCTGTTTGTGGAACTGCAACTTGGCTACACTCACATAAGCTGCTGGAAAAAGATGTCAAGTGTTGGAACTGGGGTTGCAGTGTTATGTCCCTGGGATCTCCTAACTGTAGTATCATTTTCTGCTGAAATTTGGTGTCCCAGCAAGTTCAGTGGGTCTTTCCAAAAAGCTTTGAAAACAGCAGTTTCTACAAATCTTGAAGACAAAATATAAAATCATAGAGAAAAAGAAAGCCTTACATGCTTAAACCAAATCAGAGCAGTGCTCAGTTGCTGAATCCAGTAAGACCATTGATTTGTAACAACTTTTGAAATTATTCAAGTTATGTAATTATTATGACCCTAATTTCCTAACTGGGAGGGGAATGGGTAGGGAGTGAGGGCCTCCAGAGATGAAACTGTGGAGGTGTCAACAGGCACAGTGCTTTCAGAGTGATGCCTGGAGAACACCTTTTGCTGTGTTCAGGTGCTGCCTGTGAGAGGAGACAGGATGTGAGTGTGAGGCCACAGGCCAGAGGAGCCTGGCTCACATGTTCATCCTTTGCACTTCCATAATCATCTGATTAATCTCTTTACTTGAATTTCTTCTGTCCCCAGAATGAGGGCAGGGGTTAGAGGGGAGGAAGGGTGCACTTGTGATCAGGGCAAATGGTGTGTCTCCTGTAGACTGTGTTTGTATGGCTTGGTTGCTTCTGCATTTGAAGTGCTCGGTTAATGAGCAAAAAGGGTTTTATTAACCTTTCCATGACAAGCTTCTTTAGTGGGCTGTGTCCTCAACCAAGGAGGTTTTATTTTTTGGACTCTGGTGCTGAGGCTCTTGAGCAGGTGATGCGTGGGGGGTCCCCAGAGAGGGACAGCACTGCAGCACAGCATTGCTTCTCAAAGGCAGGTTTTACTTAGGATGTGTAAAAGAAGGGTAGAGTTCTGCTCATTATCTCAGTGCTTAATTGATTCAGCAGAACTAATGAGGAAAATACAGGAAAACATTTACTATAAACTATTGCTAAATGAAATAGATTTGAACTGACACATGCAAAAGACCAGTTGTGTTAGGAAAGAAGTTGTTACTTTAATGGATGCTTTTTTCAGCTCTAACTTGCACAGATATGCCTTCAGAGCACTTTGAGCATGTGAAGTGCTAAGTGTTAGTACTAGCAATAATAAAATAGTAACAACCAAAGATTGAGGAGCCAAACTCATGGTTCACCCGGGACTCTTCCCTGTGGAAGAGAGTTTGAATAGTCTGAGGTTGGCTACTGAAGCCAAACCTTAACGTAAATGAGAAACACAGGCTGAGTGGTGGAGGGGGGGGCTCTCCCAAGGAAGGAACAGCTAAGAAAGTACAGCCGAAATAAACCAAGTGCCTTACTCTGAGCAGTTTCGAAGGGGGAGGTGTCTGTTGGGCTTCTGAGCAGGAGTGGGTGTCCTTGAGATGAGGCACGCTCGGCTGATCTGCTCAGCCCCTTGTCCCCAGGGAATGGGAAGAGGAGCTGAGTTTCCAACAGGGGTGAATTTAAAGGACGTACAAGCTCTTGCTGTTCAAACACGTGCTGTTCCAACTGTGACAACCCCTCTGGAGCCTGTTTGTTAATCCCTCTGCTTGCCCATTCCTGGTGGATTTGATTGTATAATCTGAAGTATTGTATTTAATGCAGGATGAAGGCTAACATAATAAGCTTGACCAGTTTTCCTGGTGGCATGAAGGATGTGCAATTTTAGTTTAAAAAGTGTTATTTTTTCATGTTTCTCTGCTTCAAGCAGTTCCCCATGCTGTTGCACTTGCTGCTTCAGTGCCCTGCTGGGGAAAGCACTGATGGGTGCCAGACCCCTGACGTGTGTGGAGCAAGGAAGGCAGACCCATGCTGGGGCTGCCAGGGCTGGGGAGGGTGTTTTGGAGGAGGGCTGTGCTGGTCCTGCCAGTCACCTGTCCACATTGCCTTCAGCTTTCTTTTCCAGCTGGGGTCAGCGTGGTGGGGTTGGGGCTGCTGGAGTGATGGTGGCCGTGAGCTGCGCCAGTTGTGGCTGGAGGAGGGAGCAGAGGAGACTTAGAGGGGAATCACACTGTCAGTTGCAGGCATCCAACTTTGGTGCCACTGCTGGACCTGAGGCTGGAGCCTCTGAGGACTCACAGCAGCAGGTGGTTGGATGTCAGTAGGGACCCATGGCTGTTCAAGCTGTTGTCAGGCTTTGGCCTCACTGTAGCAGACTGGCTGTGCCTGCAGCCCAGCAGTGCTCTGATCCTGTCCCAGTCTCTGTGTCCTCCTGCTGAGGTGCGTTCTGGCAACCAGCAACCAAGTGGGCATATGTGCTCTCTGCCCAGGGCTACCTCTGCCAGAGAAGCAGATGGAGTGTAGGTTTTGCCCTCTGAGGTGATCTGAGATACTGAGAGCCTCTTCCAGCATTCAAACCCTCACACCTCTGGTGGTTTGAGGTCTGTGGCTGTGGTGGAGGTGAATGATCATGGCTGTGGCTGCTAAGTTGCAGTGGTTTGGCCTGACTTTGGCTGTGCCTTTCCCCAGCCATCAGTCCTGTGCTTGCTCTGCCCTGCCTTCTAGCAGTCCACTCTGCCCTGTGCCCTTCCTTACCCCAGCCACCAGTCCCATGTGAGGCTGCCAAGAGTGAAATTTAGGAGCTGGCAGGAAAGAAAAGTTTGGAGTCAAGAGTAGAGAGAGGGAAGAATGATAAGAGATTCACTCCTAGATAAGATCTAAGAGTGATAGATAGCTCCCTGCAGGGACATGGTCCAGGTGGCTGCTGGGAGCAGAGGGATGTTGGGATAGACCATTACTGGTGTGTCACATCAGTGGCTTGCAGAGTACCCTAGCCCCAGGGCTGGCATTGTGCAAATGGGCAAAACAAGGCAAAACACAGCACAACTGCTGCCTCCTTGCCTGAGGAACTTGTGGTCTAAGCAAACAGTGAAACCAGAGTGCAAATCTCATTTTTAGCCTTTTTTTTTTTTTTTTTTTAAAAGAATGTCTGCTGTGCTGCAGGGGTCCTGTGCTGTTGGTAATTCTTGAGAAAAATTTGTCCATGTTCACTTTGTCAGAGATTCTCAGCCTGAGTGCTTTCACTGGCCACAAGCACACATTGATTTGCCTCCTGTTGCCTAAAACATATGATGGGAAGTCTAAGGAGCTCTGTGCTAATGCCTGCCCTTGAGCAGCACTGCAGTTGGAGGCTGCTTGGACACATCTCAAGTGCCTCAACAGTGGAGTCCTCTTCTGAGGATGACATTTTCCTCCAGGCATCTCAAAAAGCCTGGTTTTGACAGGTCTGGTTGCAACACTGCAGCAGATAAACGCGTGATTGTGTGTACAAACTGCTGGGGGCGGGGGAGCTCTGCGGGGATGCTGGGGGGTGTTGTTGGTCTGGACTGTGCCCAGCACAGAGCAGGGCTTGTACTCTCCTTTTGCATAATGCAGCCAGGCTGGCTTGGCATCACTGGCTGTGTCCGTTCTCCTATGCAGTATTTCCCCATTGGTTTTTAGCCTGTCCCTACTGCTCAGTGAGAGTCTGTGTCCTGGTATTCTCCTTAGACAGTATCCAAATTATTCTGAATATTCTCTCTGCAGTCAGAAATTTCCCCGAGTCATACCTAAATGTTAATAAAAGCCTAATGGCTTATGTTAAGGAAGGCAAGAGATAAAACTAGAGTCCTTTTATCACAGCCTTTAATGGCCTGAAAATGTCATTTGTGTGGGAGCAGCTGCCAAATTTTGAGCCTATGAAGATGATGGCTAAGTCCCACAAATCAACAAGTTTGGAGCGGATTATCCGGTGCTGGCTGTGTCATTTTCCCAGGACTCCAGGCATGCTGGAAGCCAACACTTTAATCCTCTCTGATACAAAGTCTGAAAGGGGCCGGGCTCCCCTTCTCACTCCGGAGCTCTGGAGCTGCTGCAGCGCAGCCAGCACAGCCTCGTGGAGGGCAGGGGCTCAGGGCTTTCCTCTGCACCGCAGCTTCTGAGTCACAAATTAGCTCCAGCTTTACTTGAGAACTATTTTTAAGGTCACAAACACAGGATGCAGAAATCAGCGCATTTCATGGTTTTCCTGAGAGCTGCCTCACCACTCCTCTTCCTCCTTCTGTTTCCAACAGACTTCCTTCCCGAAGGGACATCCTGCATGCCCAGGGCTGGGGAGCTGTAATGGAAATTCTGGGAAATCGCTTTTTATGCTCCTTGTAGGCCTGTGATAAAGAACTGAACTCACACTGTGAAGACAGCTGAACTCTTGAGCTCTGATGTGGCGGGAAATCTTTTATCTCTGTCCCACTTTGTTTCTGCAATCTCACTCAGGGGTTAATCTGACTAACCATCGTCTTAGCTGTGGCCCCTTGATTTGAATTAATTCGCACCACTTGTGAAGTTTGCAGTAACAGCACATATTGCAGTGTGCAGGGGCACAGCAGCGTGTCCCCCTCGTCCTGGTGGTGCGTGGGGCTGGCAGTGCTGCTTGGCTGGTGCTGGCTGCACTGTCCCCAGCTTATGCCCAAGGAGGCTCATCATCAGTGAGAGTGGCAGAGGCAAACCTTTTGTGTGCAGAAGGTTTTGGATGTAGAATCAGCGCACAGTTCTGAGAGTTACTGAGTATCCAGAGCGTGTCAAAGAAAAATAGAGGCAATACAGTAAATGCCCACGGGTTGTTTTAAAATGCAGATTATAGAAAGAGATTGGTTTTGAAAGAAAAGTTAACATTTGTGCTTTTCCCACTTCAGGATAGGGCAGCTTGATTTAAGAAGGAGGGAGATTTAACCCCTTCCACTTGGAGATGGCCTTCTATTCCAATCATCCAGTGCAATTCCCCAGCTGTGGTGACTGCCTGGTGCCTGCAGAAGGATGTGACTTGGCTGTATCCTGTTTACTGTAATGTGATGGAGTTAGCTGTCCCTTTGGTGCTGTGGGGTAAAGGCAGCAGCAGCACAGCATGTTGTCCCTTCTTTGGACCTGGGAGAGGGAAATACCATATGTCTCCTACCCATCCGTTTGTTGGAAGATCTGATGTCATTTGAAGAAAGGTGTTTCAGAGGAAGGATGTGTGCAGCCAGAATAAAGCTTGGCCTGGGTTAGAATAGTTACATCCTGTTTACTGTGGAAAACACTTCGCACTGATATGAGCTCTGAAATGCGTGATTTATAAGCAGGCAGGCACTGCAGATAAGGGACTTCCCGTGATTTTGGCCACCTGTGAGAAGAAAGGGCCATGTCTTGCAGGCTGGAAGGCAGCAATGCTGGTCCCAGCTCCTGCGCAGCTGCCGTAGAGAGGAGGTGCTGAGCATCCCTTGAGGTCCCAGGTGGCTGGAGGTGCCTCTGTACCTCAGCTTCCCTGCGGAAAGGAGCCTTGGAAGCTTCAAGTGGTGATATTCTTAAAGAGTAATGAAGAGGAGCTAGAGAAAATCCATAAGACAAGTAAATAAACCCAAGTGAATTTCTAAATATCTGTTTGTGAAGGGAAGGAATTGTTAAACCAGAAACATGAATGGCTTGCCATGTCCTCTGTTTAGTATAAAAAAGTTGCGTGGCCCAGTTACAGGGCAAACATACACACTTAAGAATTTGGTCTGTGATTTTACTTTTTACTAGAATGAGATGTGGTAAAACTGCAAAATGCATTTAGAGGATACCTGCCACTGCCGGGATGCCAGCCCTGCCGGGGAGTGTGACAGTGTGGTCACAGCCTCTTGTAGGCTAAACCTGGGGTAACACTGTAGATGATGTGGTATTGGCCCTTGAAACGTGCCCGTCATTTGAACGGCTCTGGCTGCACCCGCTGCAGCTCAGAAAAGCTGCTGCAGGAGTGACAGCAGGTGAATTGTTGGCAGTGAGACTGTTGTGATGTTCAGGCATTGTCGAATCCATCCAAGTTGTCTGAGCAGAAATTACATGACAATCTCAGGGGTTTTGGAGTGAGAGGGTCATAAATCTTGGGTGCGTCTTGGCAGGGTAGCAGGAATACAAGACATCAGTTGCACATGCAAATGCTGCTGTCATGCAGCAGATGCACTAATTAATTTAGCACAGGAGAGTCAAGTCTGTTGTCTTGCTTTGGGCCAAACAAGTCAAATGCCTGCTCATAGACACAGGTCAATGACAAGTCCTTAACCACTGTCCTCTTGGCACCTGACAGTGAATGGATGTGGGAGCCCTGCTGTCAGCCTTATGCCCCATGTGCCAGCCCTTGCGGGTCAGCTCGTCGTCCAGGGCCAGTTGCATTTTCGTGTTCCATGACTCAGCAGTGAGGGGCTCTAGGAAGGCAGAGCAGGGCTCTGAGAAGTCTGTCCCCACTGCTCCTGAGGGAGGATGGCAAGGGAATGTACTGAAGTTTGTGCAGCCTGGTTATATTTGTGTCTCTCCACAGCTGCAGCCGGAGCAGCTGGACTGTGGAGCCGCACACCTTCAGCACCCACTGGCCATCGTGAACCCTGTCACAGCCACCCCCATCTTCACCTACAGCGGCCTGACTGCGGTGGCAGTGGCCAGTGTCAACAACTACACAGTCGTGTTCCTGGGCACGGCCAGTGGAGGACTCCTGAAGGCAAGTGGGGCCCAGCAGCACCAGCATGGGGCAGCAGATTTGGGGACAGGGTGGGTGTCGGGGCTTCCCCTTCCATCACCTCTGTTCTGCCCAGAGGATGACATCTGTTGTCCACTTGGTTTGAGCACCTGCTTCCATCAGGCAGTGAGGAAGTCTTTGGGTACTGCCATAACCTGGACAGTGATACATGCTGCCTGATGACTGGTGGCTGTTAATCACTGCTCAGGGCTGCCATGTGAGCAGGATGTTTTTGATGAACCCTAAGCTGAAATGCTATTGTAGAGCATTGAATTATTAAATATTTTTATTAAACGATTTTGTTAATTAATATCATTGTAGAACAAAACAATTATATACACAATATGATATAATTTTAACTACAATGTTTTGTTATTATTTTACTTGTTGAAGTTATTAAAATTATTAAAAGATCTTCTAATAAATTCTCCCTCTGAGCTGCTGGCTTTGAAGACTCCGTGCAGAGAGGGGAATCATAAAGAGATTCTTCTTCACAGCTGAGCTCAAAGCAGGTGTGAACCCATGCTGGAGTCTATTCTAAATAACATGCCAGAGGTGAAGCAGGGTGATGCAATGCCCCAGATCCACAGCCAGGATGCAAGGCCAAGCTCTCTGTAACCTTAGTGCTTGAAGTTTGCCAGAGAAAGTTTTGATTCCAGGCAGCCACAGCAGTCTGATAAACTCCCAGTATCAAAAGTCCACAGAGAAGAGGGGGGAAAAGGCCTGGAGCAGAGACAGCTGATACCTGCTTTATCTCTGCCTGGGGGGACTGGTGCATAATGTGGGATATTGGATCAAAATACTTGGATAGAAGAAAACTTATCCAGTCTCTTCCCTTGTGTCTAAATGCTCCTGGCAGAAATGTGGGAACAATCACAAAGGAACTCCCTGCTTTGATTTTTGCCCACAAGGGCAGGTAATTTGGGAGGGTGGGAGGGGAGCTGGCATTGGGCCAGGTGCAGCAGGCTGGGGGGCACATGCCACACGCAGCGCAGCCTGTTCACACGGCATTAACAGCTCTGCTCCATTATCATCTCGGAGAGCCCAGCCTTATCTGCAGTGCCTCCATTAGGGAGAGGCTCCTGGCTACCCTGTGCTGGGATAATTTGCTCAGATAGCTGTAATCTAATTCCACAACACAGCTGCATAACCAGAAGCCCTCCTACCTTTGGGGCTCCTTGCTCTTTGGCACGGGACGCAAGATGTTTTGCGTGAGCAAATCATTCAGATTTGTTGCCTGAGAAAAGACAGCAGAGGGGCAGAAATAGTGCTTGCCCAGCTCCTGCCAGCAGTAATTAGGGCTACCAGGGGCATGTATGGGGAATTAATGCAATTCTGCGGCTGCAGACGGGCATTTGGTGAGGGCCAGTCCCACATCTAGCAGTCGTGAGAGGGACAGCAGTGCTTGGGCAGCATGGCTGCGGTAAGACATGCCAGGGTGTGGTGCTCTCACGGGTAACGGTGGGCGGGAGGGTTCTGTCCTGACAAGTCCCACATGTCCACATCTGGAAGGCTGCAGACAAGTGCTGCAGTGGGGTTACCCGGGACTTCACTCACTCTGCTCCCACCAACACCAGGGCAGCGCTTGTCCTCCAGCCCACCCCAGCCTGCTAGCCTGCTGCACCAGGACCGGTGGTCACTGCCCCCCTGTGCTGCTGTGACGGCTCTCCCCCAGAGCCTGCAGCCCCCTGGGATGTAGGGAAAGTGCCTGTGTGAAGAAGGTGTAGGGTAAACGTGCCCAGGAGGCAGAGGGACCGAGGCACAGGTATCTGTAAACAGCCACGTGTGGAGCACCTCTCAGCAGTGAGGGAGAGAGGATGGTTGCAGAGCTGCAGCAGAGAATGTCAGGGCTCAGTTCATGGACATCTTGGGTGATCCCAGGGAAATAATTTAGCTTCTGGCTAGCCAGCTTTTAAAATGAACACAATGATAGTTCCCTGTTTTTTCTGCACAGCTCTCAGTGCTTGCATGTGATTCTTAGCAGAGAGAAGCCTCTGCTTTGAGCCTGTGCTGTCATACTGGGGTGTGTCAGTGCTGCTCTAGTGTAAGAATTAGTTAACCTATGTTAATTAATTAATCCACACTTTAGAGAGCAGAGGCATACTTGGTCATTACAATTATTACCTTCCCTTGCTAGTAAGGAGGCAAGGATTTTCCTCACTCCCTTTCTGTTTTAAGCTGAAAAGTGGCTGTCACAAGAAATTGTGTAGCCCCATTGTTATTTCCTCTCAGCAATGCCACATTTAATTTACTGTATTTTCAAGTCAAATTCCAAGACATTAAGAGAAGTGAAAGGCAGGCTGATGCTGTGCCCCCTCCTCCATCACTGCCAGCACTTCAGCTGGTGATTCATGAGGCAAGGTAGGACTTGGCACTCTTGTGGCAGCTGCTGTGGTCTTCTGGAGTCAGGAGGGATAGAAGCTTCTTCTCGCTGGGAGTGATAACACTTATTTTTCAAATATTCAGGGAGCAGGGGATGCCGTGCTGTACAGCCATGTTGCTGATTTGCATTGGTTTTCATTAAGTTTTGGAAACTCAATGTTCTCTGTACAGAATGTGCATATGTATGGGATGAGGGCTGAAGGCTGGTGCCACTTGCATGAGGGTAACACAAACGCTGCTGTTCCTGCTGGATGCAGCTGTGCAGGGGTAGAGCCTCCAATCAGACACTTTCCAGAGGTACCCCCTCAGAGGGACCAGGGACTGTGAGGGTCCTGCGCCACTGAGCAAGGCTGGGGTGCCTGTCCACTGACACAGAGCAGAGCTGACTTTCCAGGAAAGCTCTGTGTGTGCAGCCTGCAAAGTGTGCAGGGATTCACAGTGCTTGACCATGTGGGGCACCATTGTATACCACTTTGGTTTTTGTTTATAACCAAGGAGAAATAATCTTCTCCCCTTAGTGTTTGAAAATGGTCTCAGTGAGTGGCTTCTTCTCTCTATAGATCAACCTGGACAGTACAATGAGGGTTATTAGCAGGAGATCCATTTCAGTGGCTTACGGAGAGCCTGTCCATCCCATCATGCAATTTGACCCTTCTGATTCCACCTACCTCTACCTGATGACCTCTTACCAGGTGAGATCTTCAGTCCTCAACAAAACAGTTCTTGGAGCACATCATGCATTTGATTTAGCTCAGAGCTGGGAGCAGAAAGGGACAATAAGATTTTCTTTAAGATTAATGGTCAGAGCCAAGATGTTCAGAGCTTTGGCTGTCACCAGGCTTTCTGGGGAGGTGCCTGTCCATTCTCCTCTGCTGGGTGAGAACACCATGCAGCCCAGCTTATCAGGTCTATGTGGTGGTCAGATAAAAAGGAGAGTGAAAGATACTGCAACTGATTACACTTATGGGAATGCAGAAATAAGCCAAAGTTGTTCCTGTACAGAAACCCCAAAATAACAGTACACGGTCTTTAGGAAGGCTTTCAGGAGATGCTACAGGCAAAAAGTCTGCCTGTCAGAAGTGGTCTCTGGGGAGGTTTCTGCTCAGCCCTTGGCAGGAGGGCTCTGCAGAGACCTGGAGAGGTGCAGCAGGTACAGACAGACGGTCTCATCTCCATCAAGTTAACAGAGGAGGAAGATGAGAGCTGAGCGCTCCAGGCACTGGTGGTTTGTCCTGAATTACGTTTTAATCTGCCAAAACAGATGCGCAACCACAAATGTTACATGTTGCATTTGTATTTTCCAAGCTCTAATTCCCTGCAGATTGGTCATTATCATTTCACAGACCCCTCCCAGGATGCCTCTTTAGCTGATGGCTCCGACTGTCTCATCTCAGCCCTTCACTGGGCTGTGCCCTCCACTCGAGCTGATCAAACACCCTGTGTGGTGCCTCCTCTGACTGCTTCTTTTCCAATAAATCTGATGAGTTAATTTTTCTTTGGTGGAGTTAGCATCCTGGGAAGCTCCCCAGGAGCTTGACAGGGTTGGGGTGGGATTGCTGAGCCCTGCAGAGCTGGGGAACAGTGACGTCCTGTGAGTGAAGTGGGGCTCCGGCCAAGGAGCCCACAGCCCGGGGTGTGCTCCCCTGGTGGGAGCTCAGGGCTCTTGGCACCTCACATTTTCAGTCCCCACTGTTCCAAACCACTCAGGTTTCCTTCCCAAGTGTTTAGAGATCAAAGGAGGAAAGAGTAGAAACCAACACATGCTTTCCCTTCCAACTGCTCCTGCCAAGTGAGTCCCCAGAGGTACTTTGATTTTTTTACAAATCAAGGTTTCTAGAGTGGTGCTGCTTTCTGATCTTTGTGTAAACAGCCAGAGAGTGCTGGGCTCTCTCTGAAAAGGAGCTTTCTGCAGGATTGGGTGAGAGCTTTTCACAGAGAGGGACAAGCTGCGAAGCCATCTCCATCTGACACCTCTGAAAGGTGCAGTGTCACACTCTGTAACCTGGTCATCACATGGCTCCTGCCATGGCGCCAGCTGAAAAGGAGCAGCTCAGCCCAGCCTCGCTCAGCCCAGCTCAGCTGGCTACAAACTCTGTGGGTGCCGGAGCCCTTGGGCATCCTTCCTGTCTTGGGGCTCATGGCCCCTGGCTTAGACAGGCTCTGGGGGCCCCCAGTGAGCAGCAGACAGCTTCTTGGGCTCGTCCCCATGCCGAGTGGCTGTGGCACAGCTCCTGCTTCCAAGCTGTGCCAGAGTCTGTTCCCGTGGCATGGTGGGTGAGTTTGCTCCAGGCTAAGGGGTATCGCAGCCCGAGGTGCTGGTGTCTTGTCTCCAGCTGCACGTGGCCGTGCTGGTGTGTCCCAGTTGGGAGGGTGCTCCTGTGGGGCTGTGACAGCTTTGGAAGCAGCTGTGCTGTTGTTGTGCAGATGACGCGGGTGAAGGTGGCTGCCTGCAGCCAGTACTCGACATGCACGGAGTGCCTGGCCGCCGCTGATGCCTACTGCGGGTGGTGCACGATGGAGACCAGGTAGGACCAGCCGTGTCTGGTGCGCTTCAGCCTGTCCTTTGGCCCTCAGCCTGGGCAAGAATTTCTGGCACGTTTTGTATTTCCCCACAGTCACACTACCAACAGTCTTTTTCCATTCCTTACAAAATACATGCTGTTAAAAACAATTGCATCTGGCCCAAAGGGTTGGGATGTTCTTCAGAGCCAAAATTTCACCATAGCTGCATTGTCATGCCACAGGCAGCTGCCAGTGCAGAGAATCTTTTGCAGGTGTTAAACCATGGGACTGGGAGAACCCATACCCTATGAAAGTCCATCTTTTGCCCCTGCAGATCTCATCTATCAGCAGAAGACAATCACACGCAAACAGGGATATTCAAAATTAGATTCCACATTTGCAAACAGAAGATGTTGGACAAAATGTCATCCTCTTCTCCTGAGTTTGGGTTCAGACTGGCCTTCCCCTGCCTTCCTCAGTCCCGGTGCTCCACTGGTGCTGTGGGGGTACATGCTTTTATCATGGCAAGCAGACACTTTAAACCTAGCAGCAAATATTTAGGCTTAGCTGCATGGATGAAGGAGAAAGATACAGACACAGGATTTTCTCAGGATCTTCCCTTACAAGAAATTCAACATTTTTATCAGCTGTTTTAAAACTCATGAACCGTGAGCTGTTCCTCTGTTCGTTTCAGGTGTTCTCTGCAGCATGAATGCACCAACTTCACAGGGGCCAACTTCTGGGCGAGTGTGAGTGAAGGAGTGCAGCAGTGCCCCTCCATGACCATCCTGGAGCCTGAGATCAATATTGACAAAGAGAACCCGGTACGTTTGATGCCAATACCCAATCAATCCCCTGCAGCATCCTTAGAGCCGTTGCCTGTTCTCAGGCCGGTAACTATCTGTGCTCCTCCCGTGAGCAGCATGGCTCCTTGTGGCTTGGATGTGGGGATGCTGAGCTCTGCTGCATGCTGCTGTGTCAGGCCAAGGCTCTCGGGGAGCTGGGGGTGACCTGCTGCACCCCAGAGCCTGAGCCGGCTGGATGCCAAGTCTGCGGGCAAACAGCACCTAGAGCCGAGTCCATAGGCAAAAAAGACCTGGAGCTGCTGCACCAAACACGCAGGGGAGGGTCACAAAATTTCAAATACAGACAATCAGCTGCAGACAGCTGAATCAACTCATTTCCTGGTTTTGTGTTGTTGCTATTTTTATATTTTAGTTATATTTTAAAGGTTTTCATCAAAATATTGTTTGTTTCAAGACAGACCCTGTCTGTGGGCTTGTTTTGGAGTTGCCTACCTCTGAAAAGCTTCTAAAATGTTGAAAATTTCTAAATATAATTTTCTGTGATAATAACTGACTTTTTTGTCTCATATAGGCCCTAATAATACAAATAAATGGAACTATCCCAAACCTGAATGGAACAAATATTTCATGTGACTATGGAAACAACATCCACACAGTAGCCAGAGTTGCTGGGGATTATGTAAACCAATTTATTTACTGCAGTTTGCTTCCACACGAGAAATATCCAGCATTTCCTCATGACCAAGGTATGTAGAGGCAAACAAGCTGCGTTCCTTCTGACTGCTTTTGTGGACATAGTTTTTGATAGGCTTTATTTCTTTTTTCATCTGTATGCACAGTTAACACATACAGGGAAGAAAAGCCCAAAGCTGCTTGTGTTTTACAGGGCATATGACTCCGAAGCGTAGGAGTTCCACCATCTTTACATGAATTGATAGTATTTTAAATCTATCAATTTTTGTTTTAAATGTCAGAATTTAAATGCCAGTTCATGTACTTATTTTTATCTGGTTCAAGCTTCTGCTTTAGATTTAGTTTGTACTAAGCCAAAAATGTTTTAGCCCCAGGCAAATAATGTAGTTTTTATATTGATATCTCAATTGCTGTGTTTAGTTTCCCTCTAAAACACATGCTGCCTTTCAGGAGAAGTTTTGGAGGAAGAGCGAGTGGGTACCTAAAGGAGCTCAGGAACTCTTAGCCCCCATTTTGCAATCAAAACCCAGACAGAGATGTCCAGTGTCCCCTGTTCTCTGATGGTACCAAAGGGGATGCCTGTCTCGAGGCTGCCTTTGGAGGAGATGAGCGCCCGTGGATGAGGCTGAAGTCAGCTGAGCTGCTGGCTGAGCTGACCAGATCTGAACTGGCCTCTTAGTGATGGAGTCAGCCACTCTCAGTGTGTTCGGAGGAGTTTGATGCTTCATTCCAGACTTTAGTGCTTGTTAAATTTTCATCCTTCAAGCCTGGAGTGAATGTGCTGTTGAAGATGGCTGACTTGAGTAGGGGGAGAATTAGCTAGTCCTTTTGAAAATTCCACTTTTCCTAGGCCCATTTGTAAAGCTGCATTGCTTTTCTCCCGAACTATCCAAAGAATGGGAGATCATTAACTGCTCTGTATTGTTGGTTACAGCAATGTCCAAATGAATTTCTGGAATCCAGTGCGCTGATTTATTGTCCGTATTCTGAAAGAGGCATTGTTTCTTCTCCCTGGTGCTTATATGGCAAAATTGCAAAGAAAAAAAATTAAGCAATTTTGGGGGGGAGGGAAGGTAGCATGGTGTGTTGAGCAGCCAAAAAAGGGATTTCCGCTCTCTGCAGGTTTGTTGGCATGGGGAAAGTGAGCGGGACTTTAAAACATGGTAACTAACATGTTTTAATTACCACATTTTTAAAAAACATAATTTGGCACCAACTGTATGTGAAGTCAATAATTAAATCTGCTAATTAACACTTGCATAACATGCTGGAATTTTGTGCCGAAAGACATAATGTTCTTTTCTGTGAGAGTAATGTAAAGTGCTGATTTAGGAGGGAAGAGCTGAAGGTCAGAGGACAAAAGATGACTGGTCCAAGCTCTGAAATGCAGCTCGGAGGAAGCCCTAGAGAAAACAAATCAGATTTAGCCCTTGTTTTCCCAAGGCGTCTCTCTTGTCTACTGAGTGTGAGTGTGAGCAAGGGGCTCTTGCAACCCAATATTCTTTGGCTTGATTTTCTCAGACCACGTGGTCGTTGAAACCTCTCTCCGGGTCAACAACAAAAACATTATCCGGGCCAATTTCACCATCTATGATTGCAAAAGGATTGGAAACATTTACCCAAAGAGAGCGTAAGTGACCCCAGTGTACAGGCAGCGGAGCCACCACGGGTGGTGGCAGGGTGTGGGTGGCACTGGGATGACAAAAGTGGGGTGGTTTGAAGCTGGGAGGGTGCAGCACAAAGCTGGATGAGGGTCCTCCCATGTGGGGTTAATGGGGGAGCACAACCCCTGCCAGTAGGCAGCTGAGGGCCTGGGCAGGATTTGGCAGGATTGTGGGAGATGGGATGCCAGAGGAAGGTCCTCAAACCATCTGGACATGTTGGGTTTCTTTTAAACATGAATAATATTTTTATATAAAGCTTGTTCTATTAACCCTTCAGCAGCAGAGGTGGCCTCCCCAGCAATCTGTAGGGGCATCTGTGGAGTGTTGGGGAAGGGAGGGTCATGCTCTCTTGGTCATTCCAGCCCTGGGTGGGAGCCCCATCAGATTGATGGGGACTCTGGTGCCACACACCAAAACTCATCCACCTCTCAGGAGCATAAGAGCAGGACCTGACCACAGGACCCTCCATGGCTTCACAGCGCCCGCCAGTGCTCCCATGTCTGTGTAAACAGCAGGGAGAGTCTTTGTCAGGTCCAACACATCAGGCTCCTCAGAGAGACAGATGAGGGGAAAGAGCATTTTTTTGGGGAAAACCATTTTTTGTTAAGCAGGGGATGGTGGCTCCCAGTCTGCTGTGGCCTGAGGCCAGGCAGGGATGCCTGGGGGTGATGGGCTCTGGCCACATCCCCTGCCAGCTCCCAGGGAGAGGAGAGGGAAATCCAGCCTCTGCCGTGGGTTTTTCTAGGCACCATTAAAGGCTGAACAGTGTGAAGATGGGTTGCAGGGCTGAGGTGTGGCCCCTCTGAGCAACCTATACTCTGCTTTTCTCACCATGCCTTTGCCATTTCAGGTGCACCAGCTGCCTCTCAGCCAGGTGGAAGTGTCACTGGTGCCCCTCCGCCTACACCTGCGTCTCCAACCACTCACAGTGTGACGACATGCTGCAGATGAAGGTGAGGCCCCTTAAACTGCTGCTCAGGCTCTGAGCCTCCTCCAGCAGTGGCTGGCACTCGCTGGCCGTGGCTTGTGCCCTGCTGGAGTTGGAGCACCGTCCTCAGTTGGAGCTCAGGAGGGGGATGTGTGGGGGCAGGTAAGCTGCAACTGCAGCGTGCTGCGCCGTGCCGAGGCGTGTGTGTGAGGAGGCTGGCAGCTGGCTAAATGACTCAGCTGTCCTGGTGCCTCCTGTGGGCTCCATCCCTTGGCTCTCCATCTCTTCTCATACCTGGAGCAATGCTGCTCTTTCTCCACATCTTGGGCCACCTGAGTTTGAGTACAAGAAGAAACAGCCACACCACCATTCCCTCAGCTTTGACTAGAGGTTGCTGTATGTTAATAATGTGCTGGAGCACCACTGGTGGTGCTCATCTGGAGGAGAAAATCGCCCCTTTCCAAGTTGCAGGTTTAATGCCCAGAGGCTCAGAGTGTTCCTACTACTGAAATTTAAATTTAAGTTAATTTAAATAAAATGGGCCTTTTAGGAATCAGTCTGCTCTAGATCCAAGCCAAACTTTTGCACTGTAAATTGAATATCCTTTTTGCACCAGTGCTCTGCTCTTAACTCAGGTCTCCAGCATTCCCCATGCTCATCATTGAGAGGAGTTTGGCCCCGTGTCAGATGTGCCACCCTCACTCTCAGGCTGACCCTAGAGCCAGCTCTGGCATTTGCTCTCCTCCAGGGGGAGGAGGTGGGTGGCTTTGAGTGCAGGGCATGGGGGTGAAGCTGAAGCCACCACATTGCAGCTCCACGGGGACCCTGTAAATCCCTGGGAAACAGGGATGGAAAAGTTCCTGCCGGGTGGCAGCTCCCAGCAGCACGGGGCAGTGTGTTGGGATCAGCTGTGCCTGCCTGTGCATACCCAGGTGTTTTGGGGAAGCAGCCTCTTCTTTGTCCACTTCACGAGTTTCAGTGACTGGTGTTTTCTCTGGCTGTCTCGATGGGTGCTGGGAAGTTGAAAACCATCCTGATGGCTGCTCCTGTTGGGTGTCTGTCCTGTGCCAGGGCCTAGGGAACTCTGCAGGGGTCTGGCACGTGCCAGTCTGTTGGGGCAGTGGGTGCTCATGCTGTGTGTGCTGCTGGGCACTGCTGTGCTGCTCGGGCCAGGGACTTGGTGTCAGTCTCAGCAGTGATGCTGGGTGACATCAGGGCTGTGGGGTCACCCGGGGACTGCCCTGGCTTAGTCCTCAATTAGTAAAGGACTAACTTCATCTCGTCAGATCTCCTGCTCCAGAGGTACAGTTGGGCTGGATGCTGGCCTGCTTGGGCACGTTTGTTTTCTCTCTGTGCCTCCTGCTGATCTCGTGAGCAGGTGCAGGAGAGGTGCTCTGTAGCCCTGGAAACACGGTGCTTTCATCGTGCAGTCGGAGCTTTTGGTAAACAAACCATTGCTGGTGCAGCTGCACCTGAGCATGGCTCCGCAGGGAGAGCAGCATCGTACAGCTCCATCCACAGCATCTTAAACATTCTGCCCCTTTCCTCTGACCCAGATGGGAAGGCTGTAGTCAGCTGGAAGCTCTATTTCTTGTCACTGGTGAACAGCAGGAGAAGGGGCTGCAAGATGACAAGTTAATCAGTCCTCTGAAGTGTATTTCTCTGGGAAGCTGTGCCAGCTGTGGTGACATGCAAGGACTCACCAGGCCATGGGAGGTTTTGCTTGAAATTTCAGTTTTAGCTGTGCTGGTTTTCTTTTAACTCTTTGGATTCCCTTGGAAGAGGCTTGGGACTGAAATCTCTCCCCAGTCGTTTGCTTTGTTGTTTTGCTTCCCTTATCACGTTCATCTCTGTTATTTAATCTCCTTGTTTAGGCAGCACCAACTGTGCTTTGTTAAATGAGTGTCCTGACAGAAGTGAAACATTTTTTCCACAGTCAAACAGGCACTTCGAGGTAGTTCCCTGACCCCTATCTAGGTCTGGGGAGGGCAGGAGAGAAACCTGCCACTTGCTACTTGTCCGGTCCCAGGGATGTGTCCAGCTGCAGGGATGTGTCTGAATAGGCATCATAGCACTGGAAGGGCAGGCTTGGCCTCTCCTTGGAGCAGCAGCAGCACTGGCATCAGTGGAGCCACAGCAGGATAACCTTTAATGCAAGCAAGAGGAAATCTTGCCTGCTGCAAATGATTCTGCATAATGGACCAAGTATTTTGTTGTCTTTTACCCCAATGGCTCCACTGTCACAGGCATTACTCTGGATGTACCCTGGGGCCATGCAGAATCTGGCTTCATTTTTGCTGTAGTTTCGCAGTGTGATTTACATCTCATGAGAGAACAGGACGGGTTTGTCACATAGACTGGAATTCTGAGTCAGCTCCAGTGTCTGAGACATCAATTTAAAACGAGAACAAAAGTAGGGAGACAGATGACCTTTTAAAATCATTTTTCAGCTTCATTTAAGCCTTTCACTGCAGCTACCCTACTACTGCAGCCCCCTCGCTGAAGCCCCTCTGGTTCCTCATACCCTCTCTCCATGCACACGCAGCCTGTGCACTCCGCAGTGCCGCTGTGCAGGATGGAGACCCTGGAACACAGACTCTCTGCTGGCCAGAGTGAGCAATGCAGGGGGTGGGAGAGGGTCACACTAATAAATCTGCCATTGAAGGTGGCAGTGCCATCTTTCAGAGTCATTCTGGTCCTGTCACTGCCGGAGTGGCAGCTGAGGTGCAGGTGCACGGTCACTGTGCATCTGGCAGTACCTGTTTCCCAGTGAAATGAATCTTATCAAGGACCCTGATGGTTCCTCTTCCCTAGTTGCTGAGGATGCTCAGCATGCACCCAGCTAACCTCTTTTTTTTCCTTATTTTTGTACCTAGCAGAAGAAAATTGACTGTCCTCAAATAGTACCTGCCCCTTTGGAGCCGATGCCCACAGGTGTATCTCGGGACATCATGATCTCACTGGCCAATGCAACTTTCTCTAAGGTAAATGAGTTCCTCAAGGCATTGGGAAGGTTTGGAGAGGTGTTTGGGGAAAATAAAACTTCCCATTCCCTCGTGGGTGTTTGCTCCACCATGGAGCATGCCAGTGTCATGCTCTCCCAACACCGCATGCTGGCCTGGCCCCAGTGCCCACGCTGAGGAATGAAGGACACAGCTCCGAGTGGCAGGCAGGGAGCCCTGCACTGTCGGAGCCACAGTGTTTGAGTATAGCATGGAAGCATTGTTTAACTTCAGGTCATCACTGCAGAGCTTGTTTGGTGTGAAAAAGCCTTTTTTGTGAAATTTTCTGACACACAAGCTCTAAAAGTGAAAAGCAGGAGTGGACATCAAGTGGTGCCTTCGGAGATGTGCTGCATGCCAGAAAGAACCAGAGGAATTTGGGGCAAAGAGGCTGAGCACTGGGATAGTGCTTGAGTAAGCTCTGGTGTTTGTAGAAAGCTGCCCTGAGTGATTTTGGCTCAGATCAACAGGGCTCATGGGGCCAGGTTTGCCTTGTCCCTCCTGATGATTCCAGCATGCTGGGCAGCCAAGTGGCTCCTTCTTCTTCAGGAGAGGAGAGTTTTGGAAGTGCTGGTGGAGCTGTTCTGGGGTGCTGGGGGGTGCTGCCAGGGACTGTGGAGGCACCACTCCCACCACACCTTCTTGCCCTCAGCACAGCAGCAGAGCAGACCCTCGTGCCTGGATGGGGTGGCCTTTTCCTGCACAGCTCCAGCCTCCAGGAAGGAGGCTGTGCCCTCTGCAATCAGAAAAACAGGGTGAGAAATCCTTCTTCCTTTCTGGATGCTGGAGGTGGCTGAGGAGGAAGCAATAGTGCGTGGAACCCACAGGAAATGGAGTCAGCAGGAAAGGGGCAGCAGCACTGCTGCTCTGGGGCAGCTGGACAGGCTCTGGCAGTCTGGCTCCCTTCCACCACCTTCTGCTCTCTGTCCCAGGCTGCTGGATAGGATTTCGTCTCTTTCCCTCTCTGGAGGAACTCACGAGTGCTGCTGAAGTGGGAAGCCTCAGAAACATGTGCCCTGACCCCTTTGCTGCAGTAGGGGCACTGCACAGGCAGGGACGTGAGGCCAGGGGTATGGGGAGCCTGCAGAGCCAGAGCTGCCTTGTGCTCCAGTAACACACTGGGCAAGATTCTCCCTGTGTGTTTGCTGAGCCAGCAGCTGTCTGCCAGGAGTCTGGTGCTTCCTTCCATGTCTTTTATCAGATCTGCCAGTATTCAAAGGATAGTTAGACCTCAGTAGTGGTGGAGCATCAACTGCTTGGAGATAGGATTTTTTCCTGCAGAATGTGGGCACAGCAATAATTTGGTGCAGGATATCATTTCATACCAGGAAAACAGGATGGAAGTCTGTCTTTGAACATGTTGTCAGCTGGGTCCTCATTTGAATTAGAGATTTGCTCTGTGTAGTCATTGGGAAGAGGAGGAGGAAGGTTACTTTGAGCCCAAGTCACGGGCTGGTTTGGACAAGGTGGCCTGGGACAATGTTGGCTCTCAGTCTGCACTGCAGCATGAGTTCCACACACCCTGGCCCACAGGAGCTATCGTACCCCGCTGTTGGGGTTACAAGAGCTCAGCCAGGCACAGCTCCTGGTCTGTGTGTCCTGTGGGCCAGGCACAGCTCCTGGTCTGCACCTTTAGTGTTGGGTATCATCTCCTGTTTGACTTGGACAGAGCACAGGTGCCAATGGCAAAATCAAGCTGGGACACAGGCCCTGCCGATCAACTGACAGACAGAGAACTGCACCAAACAGTTTTTGCAGCCATTCTGCCCTTGTCTTCCCTCTCCTAGGAGACAGCTCTGGAGTGCCATTTTGGGACAGACAGGACATTTGAAGCCCGGTGGGTGAACTCCTCTGCCGTGGAGTGTGTACGTGTGCTGGTGAGTCGAGGGGTGAGGCTGCCAGCCCTGCTTCCCCCAGGCTGAGGTTCAGGTCCAAGGGCAGGCAGGGTCTCACCCCCAACCTCCCGCCTGGCAGTGGGACACCACTTGCTCTCTTCCCTCCATCCCTCACTCCTGCATTCACCCCTCTGGCAAGAGGCTCTCTGCATGTGCTGATGCTGGCAGGGCGCAGACATGTCACCGGTGCTCCCAGTTCCGTGGGGATCTGCAGTGGCTTTGGCCCCTGCTCCCCTGGGGCTTGGGAAAGAGCTGCTTGTTTACCTTTCTAAATGGAAAGAGTTCAGTTCAGGCAAAATTATTTGGCCACCTTTCAGGGTTGCTGTTTCTGTAGTTTTTATTTTGAACAAGGAATTGGCCTAAGAAAATGCTATGATACTCACTGGAAAGTAGTGTGTGGTTGTCAGAGGGCAAACTGCACCTGCAAAATGCAGCAAACATTCGGGCTTTCACCAGTAGCAATATTGCAAGTGTAAGCTGGAGAAGAGCACTTTCCTGTCACGTCACCTGTATCACAGCCCCGCACTGAGAATGTGCAGACAGGCCAGGCTGTTCATTTTCCTGTCTGTTTCTGCTAAAAATAGCAGCAATCCAGGGCTCTGTGCTCACCATGATGTGCCCTGTGTCCTGGTGCCCTTTAGTGGGACTTCAGCAAAATGATTAAAACAAAACAGCCGTCCCCCTTCTTCTGCTAAAGATAAGACCCTCGTGTCTGGAGGAGCAGTGGTCAAAGAAGCCTCATGAGGAAGGTTAATCCATGTAGTGTATGTGCAGAACTTCCTATTTTACTAAATTTTGTAAGTTTTTGTTTGTTTTTTGTGTGCAGCTCCACACATCAGAAAAAAGCCATCACTTCCCAGTGAACCTCCAGCTGAAGGACAGACCAGACAGATTTATCGACAGTCCAGAGATGATGACAGGTCTGAGTTGAAAATATTTTTATGCTGCTCTCATCTGGTTGGCTTGAATGGCTCTCAAACCTGGGCAGAGTTTATGGCTGCAGGAGAGAGACCATGGCTCCACTGGGCACAGCGCAGTTCCTTCTCTCAGGCACACTCAAAAAGCATATTTACCCAGAGTCACCCCCCATGAACGTGAGCCCAGAGCCCAGACTGGCACCCACGACATCCCTGTTACAGCCAGGTGAAGTCAAGCCCCGCCCAGAAGTGCAGGCAGCTCAGGTCTCACTGCCAGCAGTGCATGGCGTAGGTGACACCAGTGCTCTCAGTCACAGCAGGGATGTGGGCTGGAGAGAAATTCCTCTGGGGGAGAGAAGGAATGGGGCAGGGCTCTTCCCTCAGCTCGCACAGGAGCATGGCATCAAGGTTCCATGTGCTGTGAAAATTGAGTCCTTCTTTTTGCTTCCTCTGCTGAGAAGGAATAAAATGTGTAAACACATTTCACCCCTGGCCTGTTCTCTGTCTCTGGGAAGAATGGCTGGATTCCCAAAAAAGCCCTTGCTACATCAGCAAACTGAGGAAGGCAGGCAGTCAGACTCGAAATGAGTCAGACTCAGACAAGGTACCCAGGCAGGATGAGCCCAGTGCATCGGCCGTGGAGCCGGGTTTGCACAGCAGCTACCACCACACTCTGTGTAGCTGGAGGTTTGGCGGTGCCCCTCACCACAGGCTCTGGCTGGGGGCAGCATTCCTGAGCTCCTTTGCCTCTCGACAGTGTCAGCAGCTGTGGCAGAAGGGGCTGATTTATCTGAGGTGCAGAGGAGGAGAACCCAAAGGGAGCTTTCCTTTGATGGATGGCTGTGACAGGGACAAAGACACGAGCACCGACAACCAGTGACCAGGATAGAAAGGTTTCCCCGTGATAAATCCCTGTGAATGAATGAGGATTATCTTGCAAAGTGAAAATACCTGGAAATACCACCACAGGCTGGCATGAGATCTTGTTTCTCTGCAGAAAGAAGAGGGTGTCATTTTGTGATACAGTGGTAACCCTGAGGAGGGGGGTGGGACATTGGGCTTTGGTTGTGTAGAAGACTCAGTTCTGTGTGGGTGGTGCTGGGAGCAGGAACCACAGCAGAAAAAGCATGGTGGAATTCCCCTCCTCCTGCATGGAGAAGGAATTCGTTTACACAGGCCATGTTTGCATCCATCGGAATTGGCCAGAGTATTTGGAGTTCCCACGGGACTGTAAGGCTGCTCTGGCTCCTCCTCGCCTTGCTCAGGCTGGTGTGAGTCACATTAGAGAGACTGCCTTGCATCAGAGACAGAGATCTGCCAGACAAACACGGGCATCTTTTGTAATGTCTTTAATGAAATCATTGATGTAAGTGTTTATTATTTCAGTATTTATTAGCTTTTATTGTACACTCTGTTTTGATAGTCCATTGAAGGACTACAAGCTCTGGTGTTGGTTGGAAAACCACCCAGTGTAACCCCCTGGGAGGACTGCAGATGATGTGGAATAAGCTTTTTTTTTGTGGAGAATAGGAGAGACCCTCGGTACTGGTGATGTTTTGTTAGTGTGGCACAGGCAGAGTGTTGGTGCTGATGATATTTCATTAGCACAGCAGAGTGTTGAGGCTGAGGGACTCATTAGTTGCTCATGAAGTGCCTTAAGATGCTCCTGTGAGCAGAAGTGCCAAATGTGACTGTTTCTGTGTTTTATGTACTCTTGCAAAGTCTCCTTTGGGGAAAAGGGTGTGAAAGCCATGTTTCCTGAGCAGTTCTGACCGTTACCTCTGTGGATATCCACACTCCAGTGGCAGAAGTCTTGAGGCTGGAGAGGAAATGTAAGCCAGGGCACCAGCTAATGGAGATGTGAAGGCAGTATAAGAAAAACATGTGGAAGCTGAGCAGATCTGAAGGGAGAAGGCAATGAAAGGGGTCTGTCATCACAGGGGGAGGGAAAGGAACTGTAAACACTGTACAAAGCACAAACCAGCCCATTTTTGTCAGTGTGGAAGCAATGTGTTTGCTTTGCTGGCAGGATGGAGCCAACTTCACCAAGCAGCTTCCCATGTGGATGCTGAGAGTTGGAAACATGTAGCATAAATTGACAAAAGGTTCCAAGTTCGGGTGTTGCTTGTTTCTCAAGGGGGAGAAAAAGGAAAAGAAAGTGCTAAACTATATAACAGTGAGAACAAGCACCCAAGCCTTCTGGGAAATCTGCAGGACGGTAGCCAAGTGCACTCTATGTGCAGACTGCTCTGCTCATCCGCTGGATTTCAGATTTTACTGGGATTAATGTAGCCGGCAGGTGGTGGGAGTGGGAGGGGTTTAGGCTAAGCAAAGCTGGGAGAGCCTCAGGCCTGGAGCTCATGTTGTCTGTTTTCTCTGGTGGTTCAGTGGAGGTGTACAACTGTGCGACCGGCAGTGCCGACTGCTCCCAGTGCTTGGGGAGGGAGGACCTGGGGCACCGCTGCCTCTGGAGTGAGAGCAGCTCCAGCTGCAGGCTGCACACCGAGCCTCCACAGGTCTCTGAAGTCTGCCCACCTCCTGAGATCCGGAAGGTAAGACCCAAAAGCAACATGGAGGGTGCTCACGGTGTGGTGTGGCATGGTGGGTGGTGCCAAGGGCTGGAACTGGCCGCACTGTCCTGCCTGGGGCAGAGAAGGATCTGCACATTGTCCCTGGCACAGGATGGGGTCAAGACCAGCACTGAATTATTCAGACTTTCTATGCTGTTGAGTCACCTGGTGCCAAGGACATCTTGCTAGTGACAGGATCCAGTCTTCATCATGTTAGTGGGAAAAACAACAGCAGCACGATGTCCCAGAGTTCCTGGGGTTGGTTAAAGCAAGAAAGATATGTAGGGTTGGTCGAAGTATCCTTATCAGGAATAGCGTTTAATAGAGCATGGCTGAAATGTAATAGTGAGCCCTGTCTCCAGGCACATGAGCTCTGCAGTTTTGCTGAGATTAGGAGTGGCAGAGGGACCTTTGAGCATCATGCATTTTGAAATGAGTTTTATTTAAATTTAAATAAGTAGTTAAGTTTATTGGAGGCCTTTGGATCTTGCGTTCTGCTTAGAGGTATGGTAGGAGCCAGCAAATTAGATCCTAACAAGTGGTAAAGAAAATACATAGACCAGATCTTAAAATGGCATCCCTAGGAAAGGAGAAGCTGGAGAGGTGAAACAGCTAATGTTGACAAGTGTGTGGGATTTCTGCTCTTAGGGAGGCAAGTAGTGATATGGGTGCTGTGACATTGCATGGAGGAGCTGCAGGATGCCCATCACCTGCTGCTTCCCTCTTGTCACCCTGGGAGAAGGGTGCTCCCCCTGAGCCTGTCTTTCCCACACTCATCAAGTCTTATCAGCACGTCCTCAGAAAATAATGGGAGGAAACCACAACTTTCGCAGTGTTACCAAGTCTGTTATTGTTTCCTTAGCAGATAATGGCTGGTAAATCCAAACCTGTTGGAGTTAATGCGAGCAGACAAGCCCTCACAGAGCCCTCCTGGAGAGGGGGAGCACAGCCAGCAAAGAGGGCACCAAGCCTGGTGCCGCCAGGAGTGTTCCACTGGCTGTGTGTGCTATTACCTGTGCAAAGGGGAAAGAGCCATTCCTTCTTGGAGGGGTTTGTTTCACCTGCTGAAGTTCACGCAGCCCCTCATGGTGCTGTCACGGTACCACAGCCAACACCCTGTCCCCTCACAGCACTGGGGGCAGCAACTGTCAGGTGAAACCAGTGGTGTAGGAGATGGATTCAAAGCTGGGATGTGGAAGAAAGCATGTTTCTTCCCAGATGTGTTTGCAGCTGGAATGATCCGTGACCAAACCCCACTGCCCAACACAGCATAGAAGTGTGATAGTTTCTCCTCTGCCAAGCCAGAGAAAGGAGAGTGTGGTGTTGGGTGCACTGGGCAAGCAGGAGTGTGAGGAGTGATTCCGTCTGCTTCACAGGGCTCAAGTGGTGCTTGGGCACTGGGATTGGCTATGGGATGAAGGCCTGAAGTTCCTGGTTCTCCCCTGACCTGGTCTAGTGGGAGGTGTCCCTGCCAATGGCATGGGCATTGGGACTAGATGATCTTTGAGGTCTCTTCCAACCCAAACCATTCTGGGGTCCTGTGATGCTCTGACTTTATGACCTGCCCTTTGGTGCTGCAGATCGAGCCACTGCATGGACCTCTGGAGGGGGGCACGCTGCTGACCATCCGCGGGAGGAACCTGGGCCGCCGCTTCAGCGACATACTTGGCGCCATCAGGGTGGGCAGCGTGCCCTGCACCCCACTGCCAGATAGATACGTCGTCTCTGAGACGTGAGTTGGGGGAGCTGGGGAGAAGGGACCATGACCCCTGCATGTCCCCTGCCCGTGCCTGTCCCTCCCTGTCCCTGCAGCCAGGCACAGGGCAGCGGCTGCTGCCCTTTGCCGCTGGCACTGCTGCCACCTGCCTCATCCATCCGCAGAGTCGTGTGCCAGACCGGGGAGGCTCACGAGGCGTTTTCGGATGTGGTAACGGTTAACGTGAGCCGGGAAGGGAGGTCCAGGGAACGATACTCCTACGTGGTGAGTGGCTGTCTCCTGAGTGTTTCTTTGGTGATTCCTGTGCCCCTTAAAATGAGTCTGCAGCTCCCCACGCCTTCTGCAGCCGGCTGAGAAACAGGATCTACAGCTACCCCTACATGTGGGGGTCCGCTGAGGTGTCGCCTCAGCTGTGGTTACCTGTGTGGGGTGTGGCAGGACTGCAGCAGGATGTTGGTGGCACAGCTGCACTCCCAGACTCAGTTCCTGTGGCGGTGTGTCTCGTCCTGGCTTTATTGACAATTCTCCTGCTGTAAAAAGGAGCCTTAGTTTTCTTGCACCTTTTTGCTGAGGTGCTGTTACAACCTGTGAGATTTTTTTGAGACTTGTGAAGTCCCGTTGTGCTAAGTTACATTCCATGAACTCACATTATTTAGAACTGATATTTTTGCTGCCAAGATCGTGTTAATTTTTGCATGAAATAATGTGTAGGGATTAGACTGAAGCTAACCCCGTGTCATTGTACAAATGAAAAGCTCTTTACAGCTTTGTGCTGTGCTGTCTCACAAAGATAGCTTTCATCTCTATAAACCTGAGAGAAATCCATGCATTTCTTCTCTTCCCTACATAAACCTTGTTCTTGGTTGGACGGTATTCATGGACAGCCACGCTGGGTGGGTGCTGAGGGCACGTGGAATGCTTGGAGCCTTTGTGCCTCCACTGCAGCTTCATCTGGGGCAGGACAGCCCATGCTGCAAGCTGCTGTTGTGGGAGGAGACCTGTAGCCCCAGGAAATACTTTGATTCCTGGTGGCTATTGTGAGGGATTTGGGGCAGATCATGGAGTGCCATTCCCCCACCCTGTAGCCAATGACAGGTTGGGTGTTTAGTTCAGGGAGGGGTACACAGCATGCAACCAGCACAGGCGTGGCATGTCCCAGCCCCCAGCAGAGCCAGGCCTGACTGCATGGGGAGAGACTGGTGAGGTGATGGCACTGCCAGGCCAGTCTCAGCAGGAGTTCCTGGATCCTATTTCCATAGTTTCCAGGTGTCCAGGTTCACATCCCAACAGCCCCTGAGATCCAGCAGTTGGGAGTGGATTAAGGTGCCACTGGTGGCATATGACCCAGTGAGAGTCCCTTGGTTTGGGGATCTCAGGATGTGTGTGCTGAGGTGGCACATCCCCCACTGCTGGTTGCTGTCTGGCTGGCAGAGGGGAGAGGGGCCCGGAGAGTGGAAATGGGCTGGGTGGCTCCTTCACCAGCTCTTAGCTTGTGAGGAAAAGCCTCTCAGGAAACATCTGTGGAAGCACCAATGCTGAACAAAGCCAGTCCCTGACCTCAGCCTGGGTCCATGGCAGCCTTGTGCCGGCAGCTCCTGGGCAAGCTTAGGGAGCAGGGCCCTTCCTGGAGTGGGAGAGGAGCCGTTCCTGCTTGGGTGGCACAGCAGAAAGCTGCTGTCTCTGTCTATTTGTCTGTCTTGTTTGTCTTAGCAAAGTTTGGAGCAGATATGAGGGAGTGCCCTGCCTTGTGCACGTGTGTTGGAGAGGGACACTACATGATGGAGGTGTGTCACACTGAAAGTGGCTTTCACGCCATTTGCAGACCAAGCAACACTCTTGTTTTCTTGGTTCTCCTCTCACATCTGATGGCATGCAAATGGAGTAGCCTACACCATGAAAGGCTGGTCTTGGTGAGGCCTGAGCTTGGGCACTGATACAGTTTGCCTGGAAAAGTTTAAAAGACTTTCAGAACTGCCCTTCCAAAGAAGGTCCTTCATGAAATACCAAATATTGTTTGTGTGCTATATCTTTCAAAGTCCCCGTTATACATGTCTCTCTAGAAGAGACAGAATTCAGCTGTAATTGTGCTGAGGAGGAAGGAGAGGCTTCTTCAGGACATCATAGCAGGCTATGGATGAGCTGGATTTGCCAAAGCTGCGATGGAGGTGATTGGTGCTGGCAGTGCACCAAGGGCAGCAGCCGCTGGCTCCGGCTAAGGGGAAGGGCTTTGGGGAACAAGAATAATCCTCTCTGCTGATGCTGTAGCTGCACTTATGAATATGTGGGTTAGGGGCCAAGGGCAGGAGACAGCTGCCTGCAGACACCCAGGGAAATACAAATTAGCAAAACAGATCTGGTGGAAATGGGTGACAGCCAGAACCAACAGAGGAAGTGGCTGTAGAGGAGTGAAGCCATCTGAGCGTAGGACAAGGGCAAGGGTAGATGTTAGTACATGGGTTTGTGTGGCAGGGACTGCCAGGCAAGGCATTAGCAGCAGGCTCAGCCTGCACTGCCTGCCTGCGTGGGTCTGCTCTGCATGAGCGAGGGGTGGGCTGGGGCTGAGTGGGGCCAGCCCCTGTGGGTCTCCTGCCTCAGGGCATGTGCTGTCTGAGAGAGAGTCACCAGTGCCCTGTGGAAGGGTCTTGAGGTCATAATTTGCTCTGCCCTGGCTGTCCTGCTCAAATGGAGCAGGGACATTGCCAGCAGCCACTCCTGGGGTGTCTGTGAGCAGACAAGAGGGCTCAGTGCCGTGTGAGTTATCAAAGCCTCCAGCTCATGAATCTTAGGAAGATTTCCAGGGGCTGCAAACGCAGATAACACACATGCTAATTTCTGCTGCAAATGGCAAGAGGCAAAGCAACTTCCCCCTCAGTTCCCATTGCCTCAAGAGATGCAGATTTGAAGCTTCCTCGCCAGGGGTTTGATATTCAATTATCTAAACCCAGGTGGCCATTTTCACCAAGCTCAAGGTGGGGCTTTAACATTATCCTTGCATTTAGGAGGACATGGATCTGGAAGTGCTGAGATGGTGAGGGAGGGAATGAGTGAGAAATTTCCTTTTATTGACGGACCTTGAGCTGTTGCTGGCTCTGGACCCCCTGATGGAAATGTGAGGGGAATGGTGGGATCCTGGGCTCCCATTTGGCCCCATGTTTCATTTACAGCTGGTATTTAGGGACCCCAGAGAGTCACAGAGGTTTTATATGATCTCACTCCTTAGTGTTTGTACCACTTCTCTTGTTCTGAAACCCTGCCAGCAAAAGCTTTTGCTGTGCTGCTGTTCGAGCTTCACAGTGCTGGACACTCACACGGTCTGAATCAATTCCCACGTACAGTGTGGAATATCCAGCTGCAGATTTACTAGGCTAGAAAACATATTTCCCCTTTGTTTTTAGCTTCCTGTGGTGCAGTCCGTGGCTCCTCCAAATGGCCCGAAGGCAGGAGGAACAAGAGTGACCATCAGAGGCACCAAGCTGGACGTCGGCTCAGAGCTCCGTGTCCTCATCAACTCCTCCAAGCAGTGCACTGACCTCAGGTGGGAGCAGGGCTGGGGGCTGGTACTGGAGTAGTGATGAGAGCCAGAGCATTAGGAAGGTTGATACTGTCCCCCAAGAAGTCAGGCAGAGTGAGGATTTTGGTGGGGGGCACCAGTGCATGCTGGAATAGCATCGCCCTGCCTGCCCTTCCCCTCTGTCTGTCTGGGGAATCGGCCCAGCAGATGGGATGGCGTGTGCTGAGAACTGCTTGTTAGCAGGCCTGGAGTAACAGGTAGCTGGCACGGGACTGGAAGCTCCTTGTCATCTGTGGCTGCCACCTGCCTGTCAGGGGGTGCTCAGGCCAGACTCCAGCCTCTGGCTCAGCCACGGCTCCCTGCAGCTCACCCTTCCTGTCCTCCCGCAGCCGCACCGACAGCATCATCACCTGCACCATGCCCGCTGCGGAGCTCACTGCGGCTGTGCCAGTCTGCGTGCAGTTCGAGAACAAGTCCTGTGCCAGCCACAACATCACTTTCAAGTATGAAAAGAACCCGGTTATATCAGACATCAACCCCAAAAAGAGCCAGATCAGGTGAGATCCTGCCCTAGCTGAGACAGCCTGTGAAAGAGAGGGTCAGTTCCAGCAGAGAGAGGGTGGGGAGAGGGTCCTGCCAGGAGAAGGGGGCTTCTCAGCCCTGGGCTGCATGGGTATAGAGGGCGCTTCAGCTTGCTCTTGGGGTGTTCCAGGGTAACCCCAGCATGGGAGTAGAAGAGGTCTCACACACCAGGACTGTCCATAGCTTGTTTTGATGCATTTAGGAGTGGAAAAATGTCAGCCTTGGTAACTATACTGTGCACACCTGGTGAGTACTTTGGGGAGTCCCAGGTGGGGGCTCTGTGAGGATTTTTCTTGGCAGTAAAACTGCTGGAGGATGAGTTTTGTAATTTTGGATTTCAACCTTCCCTGAGGTCACAGTATTTAATTTTTAAAGTGTGTTGCTTTTAGTTTCACATCTCTGTGGAGTTCTCAGGCTTCTGTTCCTTTGGATACCATGGTGAAATACCACCCTCCTCACCTGTGGCACCTGAAAAACCCGGGGCTGACTAGGAAATCTGGGAGGCCAGCAGCTGTGCCGGCAGGACATCGCTGAAAGCAGTGCGCCCAGGGGCGAGCATGAGCAGGCTCTGGTGGACTTGATCTCCTTGGAACAAAGCTGCCTCTCTGTTCCCAAGCACAATGCCAAGGCTGCAGGCTGTGGGAATGTCAGGGGAAAGGCAGAGCCATGACTCAGCCAGGCACAGCCCCTCGCAGGCTTCCAACTGCTGAGTGGCAAGAGCAGTGTCTAAAAAGAGACAAGGGAAGAATGTCCTGCCCATAGTCACAAAGGACACCACTGGGGTATTTCTCAGTCACCTTAGTCTGCTTCCTTGGTACTTACAGCAGTTCCCAAATTTCAGAGAACAGGGTCCATAACTGCAGGCTCTCTCCAGCCTCCAGTGTGGCTCATGCAGTCTGACTGCTTCAGCACATTGCTGGGCTGTTGACCATGAGGCGTCAATAACTAGTGTAAAAGTTTAGCTGGATCTGATTTCTCTTACCATATGGATAAAATAATCCCTATAACCAAATCTAAACCAATACAAAAGTTGTACACTAGTCTGCAGATGTGACAGGCTCCTAGTTAGAAACTTGGGTCATAACTTCCTGGTGATATCCCCAGGCTTCAGAGAACCCTGGGGCCTCGTGCCCAAAGTCACTGTGCTTGGAGTGCTCTTCAGATAATAGGATTTGTGAGTCTTGCTTGTTCCCTGGCAAATACTCCAAACAAGTCAAATGTGATACGGGGGAAGGGGAAGGTAGATCTAGGGTGCAGTAGAGTGGTGATGGTTCTCCAGCCATTGCTCTGCCTTGTGCACATCGGGGCTGCTCGTTATTCTTGCTAGTTGACTGCACAGTGAGAGGCCCATGTGTTGCATTCCCCCCAAGCAGATTCAAAACATAGCAACTTTCACATTTTGATCTAAATCAGAAGTTCCTGGAAGATGCAGGATGAGGAACTTTTCCCTCTCCAAGTCTCATGGTTCTCTGTGGGTTGCTGCAGGGCAGGGGCAGAGACAGGGACAGGGGTATGGGCGGGGGCAGGGGATGTCTCCTGGCCATAGCTTTGCAGGCCACTTACATGGCCAGTGGCCAGGATGTCTGCTGCATACCCTGGCATGCAGAGGCTGCTCTTCTGGGCAGTGGGAGTAAGGGGGACAGCTCACTGATGCTGCAAGAGGCTCCCCCCTTTCCATCACAGCATCTACTCCTCCTGCCTTCCTTTCTTCCTTGATATTGTGGTAGCTGTGTGGATCTCTGCTGTAAGTAGGAAGAAGACTTTGGCTGTTGGGTCACATTTTCTGCTCAGGCAGCTTGGAAACATCTCTGAGAAAATGACAGGAGGAAGACGCAGCCATCACATCCCACGGCTGCACTGTCCTCTGCAGTCACCCTCTCTTTCTTCCCTTCTCCTCAAAGCGGGGGCAGGATCATCACCCTGGAAGGAAGAGGTTTTGGGCTGGTCCAGAATGTGTCCATGGCTGTCCGTGGCATCGGCAGAGAGCACACGGTGGGTGTCTTAGCTGGGTGTGGCCCAGTGACGGAGCAGGGCTGCGTGCCTGCTGCCAGAGGGTGGCCAGGGTGTGAAGCTGAGGTCTTGGCCCATGTCTCAGGATGGGCTGGGAGCACTTGTGGTGCTGGGTTCTGACATGCTCACACTCTCTTGCTTTCAGCGCTGTAAGGTTCACACTGACACCGCCATCACCTGCCCCTCTCCAGCTGCCTCCAACATTACTGTGGGGAGCAAGCCGGCCCCCGTCGATTTCTATCTCAATGGGCGCCTCTACACAGATGACCGCTCGGCTCTGGATGAGGAGATGTACCCCGAGGAGGCCCTGCACATCAGCAAATTCAGCCTGGGGTACTACGCTGACCCCCAGTTCTCCACAGCCAAGAAGGAGAAGTGGATCAAGCACCATCCTGGCGAGCCCTTAACTCTGGTCATACATGTAAGAGGGTGGTTGTTACAGCTCTGCTTCTCTCTGGGTGCTGCCATCTCCACCCTGGGCAGCTCCTCTGTCCTAAATACCAGCACAGTGACTGTCCACAGACACAGGAGAAACAAGGGGGTCGATGGGAACTGGAGAGGCAGGAGCAGGTGATTTTGGCTCAGCCGGCAGCTTCTGCATCTCTCTGCCCCAGGAGATGCAGCCTGGTCTGGGGATGCCTTCTGAGGCATGATGCCAGAGAGCTGCCTGGGGAGGGTGTTGTAGCAAGGGGCTAAATGAAATACTGGACATATGGAAAAGAAGGACAATGCCCTGGCCTGAAACCAGGCAGGTGCTACAGAAGGGCCTGACAATAGGTGTTTATTCTTGCACAAACAGATCATTCATTCTTCTCTTTGGCTACTGAATTCAGCTCAGCTCACAAGGAAGTCAGGGTGCAGAAGCTGAGTGGCCTGGACAATGAGCAATAGTAATTCAAAGGCCATTGTTTGCTGCAGGATATCCTAATTGTTTGCAACATGCTCCAGAAATGTGCTCCCCCTTTCTCAGGCTTTGCAGGCGCATCCCCTGGCTGTCCCCTCTGCTGTACATCCTTCCCCCCTCCCAGATGGGCGCTTACATCCTTATCTTCCATGCACAGCAAGCCTGATCAAAAGCAGATTTTTCCAGGTTCCATAAGGGGCTTGTTCATCCTATGTCCCATGCTGAGTGAAGAATGGGAAACAGGAAAATCGGGACTGGCCCGGTTTTGGCTTTCCTGTGGAGTACTGGAAAAATGTCCTTGGTGAGGGAGAGTCTTCCCAGGTCTGCAAAACAGCAGGGAATATGGAAAGTACAGCAGGAAGATCAATTGCAATTCTAACTGCTATGCTGCAGCCTGACATCCTGATTTTATTTCTGTCTTTAGAAAGAGCCTGACAGCCTGGGCCTGGAGAGCAATGAGTACCAGGTGAAAATCGGCTTGATCTCGTGTGAGATCCAGATTGTTTCAGACAAAGTCATCCACTGCTCCATCAATGAGTCACTGAGCTCCTCGGAAGGGCAGCTACCTGTGACGGTGAGTCCGGAGCCTCCGCATGTGGGGCGGAGGGGTCTCCTGCAAACCCTGCGGGTGAAGGACCTGCCCAGCTCACTCCCTGGGACCCTGCAGAAGGCTGCACTGGTGGAAGGGTGGACAAAGCACGCCATGCTGGCAGCTGTCGCAGGGCAGCTGGTCAGCAGGACGCAGGGGATGGGGATGAAGGCTGCCCCGAGCTGTGGTGAAGGGCTGCTGTGCTCCCAGTCATGGGGTACCCGCAGCTGCCTGCTGAGTTACTGCACTGTGCTGGGGGAGGTTGGTCAGTTCTGGTAAGGCACAGTGAGGTCTCAGGCATGTGAGGCTTTGTCACCTGCAGTGATTTTCTGCTCCTCATGAGATATGTTTGGGGATTTCCTTAAAGCTTTAAGCCATCGGCTCTGCTCCCACCAGCAGAAGGGCTACAAGTGGCTGTGAGAGTCCAGCCTTCACCAAGCTGGGTCCCTGCTGGGTCCCTGCGGTATGACCAGGAGGGTGAGAGCAGTACTCAGGGCTTCCAAAGGCTGCTGCTTTCTCACTGCAAAGAGTTCAGTGTTCAGGGTTGCTGTTCCTCTCTGTGTCTGCAAAACTCCCCACACTTTGTTACTGTCCTGTTTTCCAGAGGGTTTGACTGAACTGCTGTGCTTGCCCTCAGTTTCCCTCATGTCATACACAGCCCATTGCCATGCTGGGATGTGACTGTGGCTCTTTGTATCTGGAGAGAAAATGCCTCCACCTCCGTGGAGACCCCGCTGCCCCCTCCCGGTCCGTGTGTTGGCAGGGCATGGATGGGAGCCTGAGGCATGGGTGGGGAGGAGAAGGAGGGCTGAAGGGAGCTGGGGACCTGTGCAGTTGGGCTGCCCAGGAGAAAAGCACAAGGATGCACTACCAATTCACTGACAGGGTTATCCAGTTTACTGGCAACAATCTGAGGTGTATGAAATTCTGTTGCAAACTGGAAACATGGAAATGCAGAAGTAACATAATTTTTTGAGTCATCTTAACAGGAATTTTAAATAGGGTAATTTAAAAAAAATTTTTTGTAAGAACTGAGAAACAGGGGAATCCCTTTGTGGAAGAAAAGGAAATTTGAGTTTGCTAGTCTTGGTGTGACGTAAACCAGTCAGGGCAGGTCCCCAGGAATCAGGAGAAGGATATCCAGCCCTAAACATCACAAGGCTGTTCAGAGTGCACCAGCAATGAATGTGCAGCTAAATAATCTGCTTATATTCATACCTGTGCACCCTTACTAAACCTACAGACGTGGTTGGGGCCCTCGCCTGCCGGCCATTCCACAAGTGGCCACTGCCTTGTAACACACCAGAAATGGCTTTGGTGACACAGGGCAGGCATGTGCAGGGGCCTTGCCTATTGAGTAGAGCTGTTCAGATACACAAGAGAGGCTTGTCAAGACCTTCAGGCCCATCTTTGTTCATGACCAAACAGTTTAAACATTGAGTTAAACAGCGGCTGTGGGATGATTTTTTCTCTGAAAAATGCAAAAGGCTGAGCTGGTGGGGGAAAAAAAAGACTCAAAATACGTTGAGGAGCTGCTTCATTGCAGCATTTCAGAGGGAAAAAGTGGAGATCCTGAGGCCGGGCATGTGGCTGTGAGACTGCTGAGTGAACCTGCCCAGGTGCTCTCACAGTGCTGTGGCTCCTGTCCCTGATGAGCACCATGGCTCTTGGACAACGTGCCAGGGTAGAGACCAAAGCTCTCAGTGTCTGGAGCCTTCCACTGGCAGCAGCCATGCCCTCACCAATGCTCCTAGAGCTCGGGCTGGATTTCCCTCAGGGTGGAGCTGTGTGTGACATGGTGTCTGGTGGTGGAGGTGGTGGGAAGATCCTTTTTGTGGGATGGCTTTGGTCCAGTGGCTGAGAGCTGCTGGAATTTCACCCCAGTGGGCACCGTTCCTGGAGGGGTTTCCATGACACAGGAAATCAAAGACTAATTTTGATTAATCAAAAGATTAATCAAAACCATAAGATTACTGCAGCTCTTCCCTACCTCATTTCAAGTTTTTTTTTCTCGAGTTTCTCTCACTTCTCATTCCGTGGGAGAAGTGAAACTCACATTTCCAGAAGCGAAAGCCTTGTGTGGTCATGAGTTTTCCTTATGAGATGATGCTGTGGAATCCTTTCATCCCAAGGGCCCAAAGAGCTGTTTGTAAACAGCACCCAATAACTTGCCAGCCTGTGATGTGTGCTGGCCTCTTCCCTTCTGGAGATCAGGAGACCCAAGGACTGAGCTCTAGGGGTTTGTGCTTGTTGTCACAAGAAGTACAGGCTGGGAGCAGAGCCAGCACCTTCTGACACCCCTTTCACTGCTTTAGCCACGAGATCATTACTCGTCTATGGTCTTATTTATTTTTATTCCCTTAGTTTATTTGTATTTCAAGGACTTTAAAGTTTCTTAACCCTCCTTCTTCTGCATGGCAGCAGTTCTGATTTTGGAGGAGAAAGGCTAGTGCAGCAAGGGTCCAGAGGCTGTTCAGAGCCATAACAAAGTTGATGATCAGTGGAAGTGATTTTCTATTAAGAGCAGTACAGGCAGTCTTGTACAGTGCCATGGGCTCTCTAGGAAAGGGCTGTCTCTTCTGGGCAGGTACAGTGGGGTCACGAGGGGGCCTTCAGTTCTGCCACCAATGCCCTGTGGTGGTCCTGGGATGGGCACCACTGCAGCATCACAGCCTGCTGGGTGTGGCCTTGGCATCCCCCAGAGCACAGGAAGGGAATTGGGCTCCCTTGAGATGCACAGAGTCCCCAGGTCTGGCAGAGAAAGGCACAGCCCGGCCTCCCACACAGCCTGGGAGGCTGTGCCAGCACCGTCAGTGAGTCTTTGGGTGAAGGTCTGCTGAGTGCTGCCCTGTGTCCCCCCTGCTCCTGGCCCCTTGGCAACGTGTTGCTCAGCTCCTGCTTTTCCTCCCTCCTTTCTCCTTCCTCAGATCCAAGTTGGCAAGTTCAACTACACAATTGCCATGCTGCACCTTGGGGGAGGAGAAACCGCGATCATTGTCTCCATCGTTATCTGCAGCATCCTGCTGGTCCTCTCTGTCGTAGGTAAGGGAAAGAACAATGTGTTTCCAGGCTGTGCCAAGGTTTTTCTCATTGCATGGGAGGTGTCAAGGTTATTCTGAGTACTGCAGTTGTGCAGTACCTGAAGCTGGTCTGGGTGCAGTAGGTGCATACTCTCTGTATGGCACACAGCTAGTACCAGGACCACAGCTCCCTGCAGCACAGAGCTTTTCCTGGCTGAATCCACAGCTCAACTCTGTTACTTGAACCCGTGATATTTATAAACTTACCCTTTTCCCCAAACACTTAGTAGTTACTATAACACAAAATAAAGAAGCATGGGAGAAACTGGTCTTGGTCACAGGCATGACTGTCCCAGACCATTCCAAAGGTGCTCTTAGCCCAAGGTCCTGTCATCAGGAACAAGCAGTGACAGGTGCCTGGCTAAGTGGGAAGAGAGAGTCAGCATCCTTAGCTGCAAGTCTGAAGCAGGCACATTGGTGTATGTACCTGGCTGGAAGCTTTGCTGCACACCTTTGTCCTTGGGCTAGGGTACCTGCTCATCACATCACATGCCCATAATGACTGCAGCAAAAAACCTGCCAGTTCACAGCAAATGAGGGGTTTATAACAAGGATATAAGTTATTTTTAATAAAGGCTCTAATGCACCCTATTTGTTAGATGCACCACCCATCATTAGAAACGTATTTCTGGAGGCATGGGAAGACTGTCAGACATGAATGCTGTAATACAGGTGGTAAACATCCTCAATTCTCTATTCATTAATCAGCTGGAACATATTAATACACAGTTAAGCTGAATACAGACAGCCCAGACCTAAATTGAAGATGACAGTTACAGCACGATCATTAAATTCCAGCTGGTTTTACTTATTTACAGATAATTGACAACTGCCTGAGCAGATACCAGTCTGGTGGTAGGTGTGAAACCAGCTCTGGGTTTAGCTTTCTGCACCCATGTCAGAGAGAACTGCTCTGATCCCAGTGGCAGCTGCTCCTAAGCCCGGGTCCAAAAGGCTTATTCCCTTCCTCTTTTTCAGCTCTCTTTGTGTTCTGCACAAAGAGCCGCAGAGCCGAGCGCTACTGGCAGAAAACCCTGCTCCAGATGGAGGAGATGGAGTCGCAGATCCGGGAGGAAATCCGTAAAGGTAAGTCCCTGTCTGGATGCCGAGGAGCCACGGCTAGGAGGGGAGTGTCAGGTTAGCAGGCTTGAAGCAATTCACCTTCTGCTGTGATGAAGTTTGTAGAATTATTTGTAGGAGAATTTCTGTCATCACCTGTGAGCTTTGGCAGGGTTTGGGAATGAGGCTCAGTGGCTGAAAGTGTGGCTCTGCCGCTGTCCTGCTGCCTGGCCTGGGCAAGCCACCGATCTCCAGTGCCACCAGCTTCTCTGGGGTTAATGGCCCTTGGCTGTGTCAGAGGATTACTTGAATGTCACGCTAACCTTCAGTGTGCTTTCCACATGGGTGAAACAAAAACTGCAGCACACTCCTCGTAGAGCAATGGGAGAAGTATTCCAAGTGTTGGCACCCACCATCCCGCGGTCCGTGACCGCACCACGTGAGCTGATGTCCTGTCCTGAGGGGACAGCCTGCCCTAGGGCTGGGCTCCTGGGGCAGAGAATGTTCTGTCAGTGGTTGGGGCAAGGTGTACAGTGGTTAAACCCCAATGGGAATGTGCTGCTCAGAGAAAATACAGCTTCAGCCCCCACAAGGGAACAGCTCGACGAGGCAGAGATGAGACGTGCCATGCTTTCCCGTGCCAGCCTGTCTCAGCTGGTGGAGGACTGGGCTCTCACCATCTCTGGGTCTCTTTGTGTAAGGTTTTGCAGAGCTGCAGACAGACATGACGGACCTGACCAAGGAGCTAAACCGCAGCCAGGGGATCCCCTTCCTGGAGTACAAGCACTTTGTCACCAGGACATTCTTCCCCAAAGTAAGGAGACAGCGCGTGTCACGGGCACCTCATTGCTCCCAGATACTTCCCAATCAGTTTAGGGCTCTGCTAAAAGGCTTTTACAGTGTCACAAAATCATTCCACTGTTGTATATTTACTTGTCACATATTTCAGCCTTAATTGTCATCAAAGTGGAGCCGCAGCTCCTGGGGTGTCGTACAAGATCGGGCTCATATGACAGAAGCTGGCGGCAACTGTCCCAGGAGTTGCTCCAACTTGCCTGTTTGGGGCCATTGCACACCTCTTCTGAAAGAGCTCTCACATGAGCAGCGTGCTGGGAACTCCTCCTCAAGGGCTCCAGTGTCACCCCATTCCATTCACCAGAGGCTGAAGGGTGGCTGAAGGGTGAATCTGCCATAGGCAGTCAGGGAGAGGGGCTTTTTGTCCTATGCACGGTGCCCCCAAGCATTCCCAGCAGCTTGGCTGGTCCTCAGGAGCCCTTTGGATGTCTCTGTCTCTCTCTTCCTCCCTGTCCAAGGTTGGGTGTGTGGTGCTCCCAGTAAGATGTCCCTTGGGCACCCAGTCTGAATCTGTCTGCCCGGAGTCCTTTACCAGAGCTGCACCAGACGTGCTGGTGCCGTCATTCCTGTCACCGGCTGCTCCGCTGCGTGGCTGTGCGCCCTTCACTGCGGCTGTATTTCACCCCCGAGGCAGCTGTGTGCCGGTGCTGAGGACTGAGATGATGATTTATGACTGCAGAGTGTTTCATTAGAAGCTATTACTCAGGTTTTTCAGTTACCCAGTCTCCATATCTCTGCACACTAGAGGCTTTAAGATTCAGTCTGGTATATGAATGCTAGAGATTTAAACATTTTTCCCATCTGTTTTAAAAGTTACATATGTTGAAACACCCAGAACTCCTCTATTTTGATTTAGTCTTCTGTAAAGCTTTCTCTTCTGGGAGTTTTCTAGCTGTCACATTACTCTATTTGCAGTCTCCCTGCCCTAACAGCCTTGTGTCTCTGCAGACGTCTGCCTCCCCCCATCCTTGTGGTGTTTGCTCATTCGGGAGGCTCTTGCAAAGTGTTTCAAGGCTCCATAAGCCAGCCCCATGCATGTCTTTGGAACGGGTGTCTTTAGTTCCAATGACATGCCTTCCCATCTTATTCCCCTGAGGTGCACAGCACACAGGGAGTCTCCTGGTGGGTGCAGTGTCCTCCTCTAACACTGTGCTTGGTTCCAGTGTTCCTCTCTCTACGAGGAGTGCTACATCCTGCCAGCCCAGCAGCTCAGCTCACAGGTGGGCTCCCAGGTCCAGGAAACACATCCACTCCTGGTGGGGGAATGGAAGGTGAGTAACCCACTAACAGAGCAAATGCTTTTGGGTGTTGCTGACCATTAACACAGACCAGCACTGGATCAGCTTTGGCTGGCTGAAGAAGGCAGATCTGTGAATCTGCTCTTCCAGCGTTGGCCTGGGATCCTTCCCAGCTCTGTAACTCGGAGGCTGCAGTAAGGTGTCCCTCTAGAACTTCTGAAAGCTGACCAAACCCAGCTCTCTTCCCCTCTCCTTGTAGACCCACTAATTGTTTTGTCAGCCCTCAGCTGCACTTGCTCCATCTGTCTCGTAGTGGGGAGCCCCAAACTGGCCACAGTGCTCCAGGTATCCTCAGGAGTGCTGAACAGAATGGAATGGCCACTGCCACTGGCCAGCTGTGTGCTCCTTGCCAGCAAAGCTGCTGGCTGCATCAAGCCGGGGGAGGAGGGGCTCTTCTGCTTGGTATTTCTGTGGTCAGGAGGGGCATCCCTGCTGTCAAGAGGGATAAAATGTGGAGAAAAACAACAAGCAGGGTTTTCTCAGTCTGCTTTCTAAATTTTTCTTCAGATTCCTGAGAACTGCAGACCCAACATGGAAGAAGGAATTTCTCTGTTCTCCACCTTACTCAACAACAAGCACTTCCTCATCGTGTTTGTCCACGCTCTCGAGCAACAGAAGGACTTTGCTGTAAGAGACAGGTATGAGCTTCAGAACCAAAGACTTGGCAGCTGGAGGAGACTGGTTTATTCCTAGCCCAGAGCAATCCAGCCAGTCTGGGGCTGTGTGTTTCAGTGGACGGTTGAGTTACACTTGCCTACACTTTTCTGTTAGAAATGGATTGCCATAAACCCTGAAGAGCGCTCACTCATTTGGCTTACCAGTAAGAGGATGTAAGCTGACCTGAGGTCCTGCAGCACTGAAAGAGGGTTGGAATTTCTAACAGCCTTAAGAAGGTCCATGAAAATTGTCTGAAAAACTGCCTTTGTATGTTGGGTTTTTTAGTGCCAGTCAGCAGTTCAGTCTTGTTAGATTGGGGCTTGAGTCCTGTACCATTCTGTGTTTCAGGTGTAACCTGGCCTCCCTGCTTACTATTGCATTGCATGGGAAGCTGGAGTATTACACCAGCATCATGAAGGACCTCTTGGTGGATCTAATAGATGCTTCGGCTTCCAAAAACCCCAAGCTGATGCTAAGGAGGACAGAATCTGTGGTGGAGAAGATGCTCACGAATTGGATGTCCATCTGCATGTACAGCTATCTCAGAGTAAGAGAACCAGTCACTGCTGTGGCAGGTGCAGGGTCACCTCTGTGTGCAGCGGGGATGAGGGATGTGGGGGACAGCTGAGGACCTGACACTTGCTAGCAGTGCCACTCAAATGGTCACTAGCAGTTGGCAAACTGATGTATTGAATGGTTCAGGTGTAGGAAAGCAACCTGAAATTCAGTTACTTCTCCACTTCTGCTGATTTGGTGAGCTCAGTCTTCATGGCAGGCTGAAGCACGGATCAATGTTTTCGCTATACTTGAGAAGAGCCATAGGGGAGCTGAAAAATAACCAGAATGGCTGGAGGTTTTGGGAACTGCCTGGTTATATGTTGTTTCTGTGACCAGCCGGCACAGCTATGCTGACCAGTCAGCAGTGTCTGTCTCAGGAACCACGATGCTCAGGCAGGCCAAGGGCACTGGGGCAGGGGCTGCTCTTTATCAGTGCCCACTGGTGTGTGGGGCCTCTTATGCAGAGACATCCTCGTGGTTCTACACAAATCTGAGCAAGAGAGGTGGGGTGTCTGTCCCAGAAGGCCGACTGTCTTCTGATGGTAATGAGCAGGAATACGTTTGGCATCTCAGAGCCAACAGCAGTCCATCTGTTCAGTGCTTTATCTCCAACATTTGCCAGTTCTCTTTGGAATTCCCCAGAAGAATTGAGCAATAACTTAATTGATTCCACAGCAGTTAATTGGAGGATACCCCATTACACCCACAGGGAAGAGCCTTGAAAAAGCCTGTGAAAAAATCTCTTTTCCCAAAGTGTTTTCTACATCTACAGAAGCAATTCTATATTGTCTTCATACGTACTGTGATGTCTTCTGATCCCAGATGATCACTTTTTGTCCTAAAGCCAGTAGTTTTGTAGTTCATCATCTTTCATTTTAGCCGACACGGTTAGCCAGGCTAATAAAAGAGGAGTTACAAGAGTGGATGAGGATGGCTGTGCCAATGTAGCACAGCTATCCAGCCTGTAAGGACAGAAAAAAGGAAATTAGTAAAATTTTTTTAATCTTCAGATTTTGTGCCTGTAGTTTAACCATTGGAGAAAGAAAGTGCTGATTTTCCCTTTTGGGGAGGGGAGACCACATGTGAGGCATCTGATCCAGCTCCAGCTTGTGCTAAAAATGGACATTGTGCAAGAAGGCTTTCTCAGTGAAAAAAGAAAAAGAGGGAAGTGGAGCCTTATCACGTGGGCCTGAAGGCTTGAGCACATTACACGGCTTGCTGATGGCAAGGAGCTGCACACGCGGCCATGGGTGGGAGCTGCTCATTCCCGCAGGCTGTGGCCATCCCCGGGGCCAGGCAGTGCTGCTGTGAGAGGGCTTCCCCCTGCTCGTGGTCCACAGAGGGAGGAGAGGAATAGGGTGTGGTGGGAGCAGGACTGCAAGGTGACTAGGTCCTCTGCAGAGCTGTTGGGCCACTGGCTGAATGTGCATTTCCATCTGCCTGCAGCAGGTTCTTGGCAGGGGCTAAGGCTGCACACTGGGTTTGCAGTCCCCTCCAGGCCTCCCATGCCCAGACTGAAGCCACGGCAGTGCAGAGCATCACTGCAGCCTGTTTCCCATCTCTGAAAGCAAATGGTTTCCAAACTAAAGCACAATGAAGTTGATTTCCAAGAGACTCTGATATCACACATGCTCCACAGTGAAGGTGGGATCAAAGGAGACACTGAGCTGCTCCTGAAGTATGAAGAGGGAAAAGAATTGGTCAGACACGAGTGTCTGGAGAGGAAATTTGTCCCAGGTGACACAAGCCCAGCTGTGCAAAGGGACAGGGGCTTGGTCCAGATCAGCAGAGCTGGCATCTTCCCTGCTACACAAATGAGGACGGAGCCCCTGTGGTGGAACAGACACCACCTCCTTCCACACGGCTGGTGTCAGCTCAGGGCTGTGATTTAAATAGTAGTGATAGCCAAAGGCCTCCCATGTGCCTCGCGTTCCTCAGGATCAAACTCTGCTGCCTTCAGAGAGGCATTTCTTGGTTAAAAGGAAGGCTTGCCCGCCTGCCTGTAGCTCTGTTCTGTCAGACATGTGATGATGGGCCTGGTTTTCATTCCTGAATTATCCCCATTAATCACAATGTCTATTTGAAACAGCTGCTGTGAAAGTCCCTGCCGTTGTGCAGTGGAAAAATTCCAAGTGCTTGTATTTTCCCTTGTAAGTCAACGCTACATGCTCAAAACATTTGTTTCGCATTAATGCTCTGCCTAACAGCCCGTCCACTTGTGTTTTGGGGGAAAATGATTTGAAGGAGCTGTCTTCAGCTGGGAAGGAGCTGCCGGCCACAGGCATTCGTGGTCTGCACATGTGGAGGGCACCTGAAGGCGTGGAGTCACCACTGCTGGGGGCTGGCTCAGCGTGTGAGGGGTTGGGATGAGCTAGCAGGGGGCTTGCTGCGAGGCACAGGGGCTCAGAGGTAACTTGCAGCATTTGCACAATCAATGCAGAACTCTGTTTGTGCAGAACTGAGTGAGAATTGTAGATGAAATGGTCCATGTCTCTACTTTGTGCTACACTTTTGGTGGAAAATCTTTAAAAGAAAGCCTTCTCCATAAGCTACCATGGTACCATTGTGCCTGGTTCCTAACAGGGTTGGGGAGTTAAAGCAAAAGTGGGGTTCTGGAATTCAGCTTTTATGTCTGTGTCCACACTTACCCAAGTTTTGCATGTGGGATGGAGGTTTGGTTCTTCACAGAATGCAAACAGATAACTGTCCCAAAATTAGCAGGCACTTGGGATAAGCAGCTGTTTTCTGTGCTTTTCCCACCCTAGCCTCACCAAAACATTTTGGAAATGGCTGTAGTGTGTTCCTGGGAGGACATCTATAATAACTTGTCAGAGTTGTGTTAATAGGGCAGCAACATGTGAATCCAGTCTGTGCTCTAAACCTTTTTGTTTTCCCAAGCATATAAAACTGAAGCCCTCCCACGCTCCTTGTGCGTGGAACAGTTCAAGTCCTGCCAGCCTGAACTGTGCTTTCCATTACTGCAGTTATTTCAGTGCCCTGGGTAGCTTTAAGAGCCCATAACAGTTCAGTCAAAAATGAAAATGAAGTCTCATTAAAATACATTCACAATAGGAGGAAAAAAAGGCCCCAGACTGTGTTTTTTTAACTATTTTTTTGTCCTGAATCAGCACTGATCTCTTCTGGTTAAACTTCCTTTCTCCTAACTAGCCAAGTCCAAAGACGGTTTTGATTCCTTTCCAGATGAGTTTTCTGAACAATGCTGGAGGTTTCACAAGTTTGCCATTTTATCTCTAGTCCCTGCCTGCCAGCCCTTCTTTCCCTGCTTTGAAATATGCTGTCTGATTAGCACTTCTGCAGATTTCCATTAGATCCCACAGTTCCTGAGCCTGAAAGCCAAAAAGCCAAACAGAAATAGCATCTGGCCAGTGGAGCGCTGTCGCTCTGTCCCCTGTGGCCTGGCCTGGGCCGAATCCTGCCCGTGCACCCTGCAGCGTGTCCGCAGTGACCGCGCAGTGCCGCTGCTCCGCAACGCCCGCCCACCGCTGCCAGGGCAGCCTTGTGTGAGCAGAGCTGGCCCCGACCCGTGCAGCCCATGCTCATTTCAAGCCATAAGGGTTCCCATATCAGTAGGACTTGCCCTTTTTTAATGTTTTTGGAGGCACTGCAGTCTCCCTGCGGCTGGAGCTGCCCATGGCGGGGATGGGCAGGCTCCAGAGCCCAGCCCTGCGTTTAGCCTCAGGTTTGTCCCTGCTCATGTGTGACACAAACAGGGTTCCTGTTGGTAGCGTGGCCAGTGTTGAAGACTGTTGACCCCGTGTGCAGGGCCAGCCAGTGGCACCTTGTGGTTGCAGTATGGGGGCAGTGGTACTGCAGCCCGAGGAGGTCTCTGTGTCAGTGTTGTTCCCTTGTTATATCTTGCTTCTGCCTTTCTCTCCAAAATGAACTCTTTGTGTCTTCTGCACGTTCTCCACTCTTTGCAATCCTCAGCTTCTCCACTTCCTGACTCCACACCTTCCTCTACATTCTGGAAGCCATGCCTTCCTCCATTCCAACACCCGCAGCCCTGCTCTGAGCCCATTTTGTGCTGCCTGCTCATAGGAGCATTGCAGGAATCATTAAACTCCTGCAGCAGACCCAGGGAGCTTCCCTGTATTCATGAAGTTACCCTTGAAAAGGAAGTGAGTGCCCTGCTGGCACAGACGGTGTGTGCCCACTGACAGCCCTGCTGTATCGCCCTATCATCAACCGCACCGAATGCAGCGCATCCAAATTGACATCGAACTAATTGCTTTAGCAATTATAGGGCAATTAGAATAAAAGAATCACCAAGTTTTAATTAAGAAGCAGATTGAACAGGATTTAGCAGCTCCTAGCTGAGAAATATCAGAACTGTTGGGTATCTGTTGTCTGAGCAGGCTCTCAGATGGCAGGCCTGTGTGTGCGGGGGGGATGCTCAGAATACATAAATGTGCAGAATTTGCACTTGCATCATTGGAAGGAAATTGAACATGAACGTTAGGGAGAATGGGATGTGCTCTAACACTGAAGAGTTCCTTAAGAAAATAGCTTATGTTTCCCTTGCTCATCAGTGCAGCAGGCAGAAGAGGATCCGAAATTTGGCATTAAACTGTGTAGCTGAATCACATCACAAATAGGTGCTCCCTTTTATATTTTTTGTTCTTGTTATAGCAGTGCTACAGTTCACCTCTCTCCCATGAACTTATGCTTGATGAATGTAAGGAGTTAAATGGTGTGTTTGCTTGCTGTCACATGGGAACAGCTTGTTGACCCTGATCCTCTGTTTTGCTGTGATGAGGGCTCTGCTGTGGTATGAGAAATATGAACGCTGGTTCCCAGAGCCACAGGCCCAGGCTGTGGGCTCACTCCCATGGAGTTCAGCGGCAAATCAGGCAGTGCAAAGAGCAGTTCAGCTGACACATTCATGAGAAAGCTGGGTGCCCAAATATCTCTGTACTTGGATTTTTGTGCACATCAGCCCTTTCTTGTCCTGCTGAGTGCAGCATGTCATACAGTCTGCACTCTGTCAGATTGCAGGAAGCATCTCTGTAGCACAGTATGCTAGAGTCTCCCTGTTCCTGTGTAATTCACATGTAAATTAATGCACATTTGTATTTTGTCGAGCATCATGTGTGCACGTCCCCGCTCAGCACAGCCATACATATGCCCCTGCCTTCTGAGCAGCACCCCAGCTCTGCCCGTGAGACAGCACAGGCTGGCACAGCCCATCGAGGGCATTCCACAGCTCCAGTGCTTGCTGCAGAACTTGGATGGGGTATGTTGATGCTGACAGTTACAGCATCCCCAAAAATGGCCTGCGGCTGTTGTTGGCTGTTGTGTCCTCTTCCCCATCTGCGCTGTCATGTTGCCATGAGTCTGAAAACTTCTGAGCAGCCTCAGAGAGATGCAAGTGGGAGTTGGGAGGTGATGGCCCCCCAGTGTTTGCAGCACCTGAGGTGGACTAGTGCTGCTCTCTGGTGTGCAGAGGCACCTTCAGTGTCCACACACAGCCTGTCCCTACCGCACTGTTGATGGAGCCATCACTACAATGTCTGGTTTGCTGACTTGGTCTTCTTTCCTTTTCCCAGGAGACGGTTGGAGAGCCCTTCTTCCTGCTGATCTGTGCCATCAAACAGCAGATTAACAAGGGTTCCATCGACGCCATTACGGGGAAGGCCAGGTACACCCTCAACGAGGAGTGGCTGCTGAGGGAGAACATAGAGGCAAAGCCGAGGGTGAGTACCCATGTGCTGGGGCTTCCCCAGAGCTGGCATGAGAGCGAGATGCCATGCTCATAGCATTTGAGTCTGCACAGCTGGTGAGAGAAAGAGGCACCCAGACAAAAAGAGGAGAGGGTTTCTGACAGAAAGAGTTGCTCTCATTGCCCTGCATTTGGCTGCAACTGAAGCAATAGCTGTGCCCCCCTGGTCTCTGAGCGAGTGTCTGTGGCAGCCTGCAGGCCCTCACAGCTGACTGTCCTGCTGTTCAGGAGCTCTTGAGCTGGTGCTGGTAAGTGGGCTCCAGCACCGCTGCGGACCCATCCTGCAGCAGGCTTAGAGCTTGTTTAAACAGTGGAGCTTGGCCCATTGCATCAAGCAGAGGCTGAGCAATGAGCTTTGATGGTTCCATTAGTCACCAGTCGGAGCCAAGCAACTGAGGACACAGCTGGTAATGGGGGCTGACCCTTCTCCCTGCCTCATGGTGGTCAAGCCCCATTAGCAAGACAGCATGAGAGGGGGCTGCTATGTTGCTCCCTGTGTCCTCCCAGCTTGATCAACAGAGCCCTCAGCCCCTGGGGCTGTAAATCAGTGCCTCTCATGATGTAAAGCATCGATGGCCACATTAGTTCAGCCTGATTTCCATCAGCACAGGGCCCAGGGCACACTAGCCAGAGCTGTGCAGGCACTGCAGCTTCCAAGCATTCTTGGGAGCCAGCAGAACCAGGCAGGTCACCCCTAACTCAGCCTCTGCCTGCAGAACCTCAACGTCTCCTTCCAAGGCTGTGGGATGGATTCCCTGAGCGTCAGAGCCATGGACACGGACACACTCAGTCAAGTGAAGGAGAAAATTCTGGAGGCCTTCTGCAAGAACGTCCCCTACTCCCAGTGGCCAAGGGTGGAAGACGTTGACCTCGGTAAGGACCAGGTGCATGGGACCAGCCAGTCCGTAAATCCAGGTGAAGCACTTAATATTGTGCAGCAGCTGTTGGTGCCTGTCAGAGCAGTGGGTGAAGCAGCATTGACAGGAGGGCAGACATCAGGGCAGCAATTTGGTCCCAGACCCCCTGGGTCTTGCTTCCTTCGGGCTGGGGTCTCACTTGTCCCCTCTCTGTGTTCAGAGTGGTTCGCTACCAGCACTGACAGCTACATCCTGCGGGACCTCGATGACACGTCAGTGGTGGAGGACGGCAGGAAGAAACTTAACACATTAGCACATTACAAGGTAAAGCTGTCGACACCTCAGGGGAGCTCCGCCTCCTCGGAGCCTGCCTGGCCTCCAGGGTGAGCTGCGGTTCCCCTCCAAAAATGGGATCATCAGGAACAAGCAGGGAGGTTGCCATAGCTCCATGAGAGCTTCCAGGGAATAGACATCTGCCCTGGCGAGCATCTTGTTAATATTGCAACACACAGAAACTAATTAACACTCTTCATGCAAAACAAGTTATCCTGACAACAGAAAGAGGAGGGGAAAAAAGCTCTTATTCCCAAGGGCCACTAGCCTAGCTGATTAGTATCACTGTGCTCTTGATCTGCACTCCTGCTGAAATCGCAGCTACAACTGTCAGTGCCTGCTCCGAGAGCAGGGGCTGGGGATACCATCAAGGAAGCGAGGCCAAAAATACGAGGAAACATGGTGAATCAGATTGTTTTCTTGACTGTTTTTCTGTTTAAAATTAAATGAAACCAGAAATACTTAACGATGTTCATACTCCCTGGTATGTCTGGAAGCATAATCCTCACTGGTCTGTAGCCGTGCATGGAAAACAAAAGCAGAGCTGAGTGCTCATTAATATGGTTATCGGGGTAACAGCCGTGCTGTGGAGCGGGGCTGGCACGGTGCCCTGCAGCACAGAGGCTGCGCCAGCCCCACGGGTCCGGGCACAACCACTTCCTTCTCCTGTTTGGGGAATGGCAAACCAGCACCTGCACAGCCAAACTCTCCTTCCTTTTCAAATTGCCTGCTGTCGACATCCAAAAATGTATCTTAGATACATATATTTGCCCAGTTCCCATCAGGTTTGAGAACCTCACTATCTTGTAATTGTATTGAAAATTCCCTTTCCACGTAGGTGGGGGGCAGGGGCAGGGCAGGTTCAGGGGCATGTTTGTGGCAGAACTATGACTGCACCAGCATCCCCTAGCTCCTGGGATCTCCCCAGGACCAGGGAGGCACCGATAAGGCCCCCATCATCAATGCGTGTTCTTCCCTTCCTCCACAGATCCCTGAAGGGGCATCCCTGGCCATGAGTTTGACGGACAAGAAGGACACCACACTGAGCAGAGGTAACATCTCGCTCCTCTTCCCTGCTGCTGGTGACAGGGCAGGAATGTCAGAGGGTCACTGGCAGAGGGTTGTCTCTGGCTGGGAATGCTAGAAGACTGCCAGGCCCCGTTCCTGGGTGCTGTGGATGTGGTGGCTCTAGACGTGCTATCCAGTCTCCTCCCTCTGCATCATGGGGTGCAGGGTGCTCTCCCAGCCCTCAAGGTGTTTGCAGCTTCCATCTCGCACCCTCACTGGGGGCTGGCATCCAATCTGTGCTGACAGAGTGATTAAAAGGAAGAATCTGAAACCACTTGGTTGAGAAAATCTTCTCCTTCCCAGTTAGATATATTCAGTCTCTTGCCAGTGCATTTCTAGGTTTCAGGCTGTGCAGAGTCAAAACAGACCAAGGGAGACAAAAATCCACATTAAACAAGGAATTTCAAACCCTGTTTCTAGGCTGTCTGCACAGAGCCTGGCTCTCCAGGAGTCCTTTGCCTGCCGTGGTGAGGAGCTGCTTGGGACTGAGCTGCCCTGATGATGAGGCTCGGAATAATGCTGGGAGCGTGGGGCACAGCAGGGTCAGGGTGCAGGAGTGCCCCTGTGCTCATCCTGTTCTCATGCCCTCTTGAGTGTCTCTTAAAACATCCCTTGGGAGATCTCAGGTCCCCCTTGAAGTACCTCCTAGGGTACCTCCCACGTGCCCCATAACGCAGTAAACAACTCCAAACCAAGGAGAAACACTTAGATCACTTGTGGTGAGAACACCAGCTCGGTGTTGAGGTTTTTGGGGTTCAAATGCCTCTTGACATGGAGATCACGAGTGGGGTGGATTTCAGCTTGGACCCTCTGGCTGAGCCACTGTGTCTCTCTTCTTCTTCACAGTGAAGGATTTGGACACTGAAAAGTACTTCCACTTGGTAAGTATCCTGCTCCTGGCTGCAGGGATGATGGCTGCTTGTGGGGGCTGCAGATATTAACTTAAATTACATCTGTGGGCTGTAGTGTCAGATGTGGTGAACAAGCTGGATCAGGGCTCATTAATTCTCTTCACCAGGGTTCAAAGAGGCGAGAAAGGTGATCTGTAGATAAACTGAGGGACATGATCAAGAATTACCAGGATGGCAGAGAAATGGTTGTGAATGATGGAGCTGCTGGCAGCCACAGAGAGCTCAGGCGCACAGTCAGAGTGTGGCGTGACATGGCACAGTGTCAGTGGTGGCATCCAGTGACACCTTGGCTGAGTCACCTGCTGGGAGCTCCTGGCATTCCGCCTGTTTCCCGGGCTGAGCAGGTCCATGGGTTCCTGCTGGTGTACCATGCTGGAAGCGCAAAGTGCTAAATGCTGCTAAAAGCTGTTATGAAAAAAGGTGTTACGGACAACAACAATATTTTATAGCCTGGTTTGAGGTGGTTTTTTTTCTCTGCAAGCATTTCCATGCTCAAGTAGAAGCACGCACGCACACACACATGCAGAGCAAGGAGGGAGAAGGGATGGGAAATCAACTCTTCACATGTGAAACAATGCCAGGATGGACGTCAGTTGCTTGCTTTGTCATTATGGAGAGTAATTCACTGACCTGACCAGCAGAATATTAATTTGTGTTCTGAAAAAGCCAGTATTCCTATGTACTGTGCTTTTTCCTAATCCAAGCAAAGCTGGTTTCTGCAGAAGCCATGTGCATTGCTTCTGGGAGCCCTAGGTACAGCCCAGACAGGGGTGTGAGAGCCCAGGGGGGCAAGCAGGCTAGTGTGCAAAGGGAGATGGATGGGTTCATTTTCTTCATCTAGGGTGAGAGAGGCAATAAAGAGACAGGAGAAACAAATGTCAGAAAAACTGAGTATTATGAATCACTTTTTTAAAGCCATATAAGGGTGTGTTATAAAGCAGTAACTGCTTTTTAATTGAATTTTATATGTGGTTGAAATTCTTTGCTGAAAGGAAAATTTAGTGTGACACTTCCAGGGAAGAGTGCTCTGACCATGTGCTTTATCTGGGACCAGGTTCTCCCAACTGATGAATCAGTGGAACATAAGAAGTCCCACAGACAGAGCCATAGGAAGAAGGTCCTTCCAGAAATCTACCTGACAAGGCTACTCTCCACCAAGGTAGGAGCCAGGCTGCCCCCGTGCTTGGCAGGTGGGTTTGTTCGTGGTCTATAGGGAGAAGCCTGCTCCAGGGAAGGAGCACTGCAGGGCTGGTTGCTCCCAGAAGGCAGTGGGAATCCTGTCCTGGATGGCTGGAGCATGTTTAGGGAGGCTGTCAGGCTCCTCAGGGTCCCTCCAGCTTCCCAGCTCATCCTTGCTACTGTGTGATGCCCCACATGCTCTCCCCAGGATGGACTGGGGGCCATGCAGACAAAAGCAATTCTGGCTGCCTCAGGGCTTCCAATGCATAGCTGAGACCTGAACCCATGTCCCCAGAAAGAGATGCTGCAGGGACAGGAGATGGAGATGCTCAGCTGTGGGAGCAAGAGAAATGTCTGTGTGATCTGAGGTCAGATCTGGCCCATCTTTAATCCCAGCATGGTGCCTCACTGAAAAAAAGATCACAGGGATGGCCAGCAGTCTCTGGTCTTCTTTGTCTGTGCTGTACAGAAAAAGCACAGATGTGAGATCCCAGCAGTAAGAAAGAAAATCTCAATGCCAAAAGAAATTAACCCCAAATGCAAGTTCATTATATTACTATCCACAAACAAACCGTTCCCTCTCTGCGTCAGCATCCCCTTTCTCTTCTGACTTATCCAACTGGCAGCAAAGCATTTCCTCTTGTGTGCAGCAGTCACAGCCCCTCCACTGTTCTCCTGGGTTTGGGTGCTGCTGCTCTCACCAGGGTCCACCGTGTCCTTGTCCTGCAGGGCACACTCCAGAAGTTCCTGGATGACTTGTTCAAAGCCATTCTCAGTATCCGAGACGATAAACCACCCGTGGCTGTGAAGTATTTCTTTGACTTCCTAGAGGAGCAGGCAGAGAAGAGAGGGATCACAGACCCTGACACTCTGCACATCTGGAAGACCAACAGGTTTGGAAAAGGAAATCCTTCTTTTCTTCCTTCCATCTCTTGGGAGCAGGAGCTGCAAAACCCCGGTGTCCTGGACTAATCATTAGGTTGCTAAAAGTAGAAGAGGGACTTGGAAAACAGGGAGGGTGGCAGAGAGGGCTGTGAAAGATGAAGCCAAGCACAGGATTGGAGAGCTTTGAACAAATATGAAGCTCAGGGGAACAGTGAGCTGAAAGAGGAGGCATGGGCAGACAAAGGGCAGAAAGAACTGGCACACACAAATAATGAAAGGAGAAGCAGGATGATGTGAGACAGCCAATAGTGTTAGCTGCAAGCACTGGGGATCTGAGACAGAGTCTGAAACCATGTCATATCTTAAAAGGTCATGGAAATTTTAAAACTAGCATATTTGGATCCTTTTCATTTGCCTTCTGCCTTTTCAGCCCTTAGTGGCAGTTTTCCTGGCTCACATCTGTAACCAAGGTGAGTCTCCAGGGTATTCAGGGGACTCGGGGAGCGGGTGCTGTGACAGTGGCATGCTGGTGAGTGCCGCAGCAGTGGGACTAGACTGAGTGGTGCTGAGGGACATGAGCAGCAGGAATGGGGTGCAGGAGCCAAAGCGAAGGGGAAATAGTGGAGGAAAGAAAACAGAAGATTTGAGAGAGCAGGGAGCTTGGAGAGAGTGTCAAGGAGAGGCTCAGCACTTTGGAGACTGCGGAGGCAGGAACTGTTTCCAGCCCAAAGTGTGAAAATTAAAACCAAATTTTACTGGGAGAGCAGGCATGCAGATACAACCATTGGGCAACAGCTCTGCCTACTCTTTACTACCTTCACTGGCCTGTAGAGCAAAGACTTACAGTGGCTTTCACTTCTTAGCTGCTGTGGAGGGTAGGAAGGGTGAGCAATAGACTGAAGCTGTATTGTGGCCAAATCAGCAGTGAAATAACTGAAGGAGAAAATTATGAGAGAGCAGAAAAAAAAGATACATGACATGCATTTTGTGGGGCCAGGCTCACTATCAGAACCAGATGATGGTTACTGTCAGTAAAGAGGGAAAAGGAGGTGACACCATTGCTCCAATCAGCAGCAAGTGGGGAAGCCTGACTCAACAGACCCACACAGGCAAAGCTGCTGGTGCCTCTCTGGGCCTGCTGAGAGCTGCTGAAGGAGCAGGGGCATGTGTGTGCCTAGAGAAGGCTGTACGTACAATCACCTGTCCGTGCCACATCTTCCAGCTTGAAAAAATGTCTTGAGGATGAAGGTGTGTGCCTGCCCCTCTGTCAAGGCAAGGGTCTCTACAGGGGGTGATTAAATAGCAGAACCCATCTCCTCAGCTTTCCTCTCTACTACTCCCTTTCTATCGTCATCTTTCCTGCATTTCCACCCCTCTTCCTCTGGTACACAAAAATTCATCTGGTGCATGTCCCTGGATCCTTCCCTTTGCAGCCTACCGCTGAGGTTTTGGGTCAACATCCTGAAAAACCCCCAGTTCGTCTTTGACATTGACAAGACAGACCACATCGACGCCTGTCTGTCTGTGATCGCCCAGGCCTTCATCGATGCCTGCTCGCTCTCCGACCTGCAGCTGGGCAAGGTACATCCAGCGAGGGCACCACACTCCTGCTCAGGCAGTCACAGACATGGACCAGTCTGGGTGGGCAGGAACTGCAGGAGGGCACCAGCCCAGCCTCCCCCCAGCCCAGCCGCCCTCCCATGGCTGGCTGGAGCCATTGCTTGGGCTCATGCAGCTGAGTTTTGGTTGTCTCCAGGGGTGCATTTTCCCCTCCCTTCCCCACCCTTTTGTTCAGGTTTAAGCTTGAAATTTGCACCTCCTCTGTCACAAACAGTAGCCAGGGAGCGGGGACGCACAGTCATAGGCACGATGAGCACAAGGCAGGGCCCCCAGCCTGGGGGGCTCTGAGGGTGGGGGAGACCAACCACTGGGCTGTGTGCTCAGGGTTACCCATCAGCTCCATGAGCTGTCCTGCAGCCATGGGACAGTGCCTGCTGACTCAGCACCGTGTCTGAAATGCTTCCTGACCCAGCTGAGCTGGTGCTGGAGCAGATGAGTATTTTCTGCTATTGTCTCAGGCAGGGGCATAACATGGAACAGTGAGCACAGGTGGGGGCCAGTTCTGCTCAGGGCACCAGCATGGGGCATGGACAGACCCCACCAGGGAGCCCAGCTCGCCCAGTCAGGGCTGGTTTAGGGGACATCATCAGCATAATGATCCCATAAAGTAGCTGAGGGACAACATAAACTCCCAGTGACAGGATGGAAAATGATGTAGCTCCAGGTGAAGCTTCAGTCATTGCTGTTGGTGATTTCTGCACAACCTCTCACCTAAGAGAGAAGCCCAGGAAGTGAGCCAATCCTCTGAGAACCCAGGCTCTGCCTGTCCAGGCATCAGAGCCCAGGCCTGGCTCACCTGGAGGTGTGAGGCTGTCCAGGGCCATCCCAGTGACACCATCCATCAGCACATGGAAGGCACCTGGCAAACACAGCCACCGTTGATGCTCTCCTCCCGTGCAGCGTGTCCATCCCACAGTGACCATGTGCGGTTGGAGGCCGGTGGGCTCAGCACACTGAGGGGGGAGCTGAGCCTGCTCCAAGCAAACGCCAGGCTGCATGGGCCAGGTCCCATCTCCCACCCTCAGGCTGCACACACAGTCCCACAGGGCTGGCCAGCAGTAAGACATCCTGTGTGCATATTCTCTTTTCTCCTGCTGCCTTGGCTGAGCACGGTGTTGACATTTGAAACTTCCTGACATAAATTTTATTAAGAAATGCTGTAACTCACCCCCAGTGTCCCCCCAGCCCAGAGACTGGTGGTGGCAGTGTGTGACTTGGGGGACAGCCGGCAGTGAGGGGGTGGGCATTACGCCCCCAGCCCCAGAGCTGCAGGAAGCCTTTGTTGGGAGAGGCTAATGCTGGAGGAAGATCTAATGAGTGCTTGATTTTTTGTTTGTTTGGGTTTTGGTCTTTTTTTTTGCATGTGTTACGAAACACCTACAATTTGTCCTTGTCAAGTGGCAGATGAGGGGAAGAGGGGTCAGCTGGAGTCAGACAGCAGATGGAAACATTTTTCAGGAATACAATAGCATAAGTGAATGAATTGTTGAGTAATGTGGGAAGGATAAATCCTCAGCATAAAAATCAGTTTGCATGTACACACAGTGTATCACTGAGCCTTTTCCAGGCTGGATTCTTCCCTTGGTTTCAGCACATTGCTCTCAATACCGCAAATGTGAGAGCAGACTCAGTCCATACATCTACAGTGCACAAGCAGTTAATAAACCAGTGCCCATCTCTTCGTAATAGAGACAAATCGGACACAAATTAAAAAATAACTTGGAAAAGAGGCAGCATGGTTTTCCTTTGTGTTTCCAAGGAAAAAGAATATAATGCTATGAGCAGGCTCTTTGTAAGTTGGCCATATTCTCATAATGCCTTGTCACTGGGTTTGAAAATAAACTGCTGTGGGATCTGGTGCCCATTTTCTGTTTCCCCTGCAGCATTAGCCAAGCTACAGATTGCAGCAGCAGATTGGAGTTACCCCAGGCTCCCCTATTCCTGCCTGACACAGCCAAGTATGCTGCCCACGGGCAGAACCCACCACTCCCTCTTGTCCACAGGTCCCCTCTCCACCTGTCAGAGCACTGGGGAGCAGTCCCGCACGCTGGTGGCAGGACATGGTGATCTCACTCCCTTTGGTGTCCCCAAGCCTGGGGCGGTTCCCCTTGGGGATGCAACATGAGGCTAGGCAGCCAAGTTCATTCCTGGGGTAATGATATCAGCAGGGCAGCATTGCCTTGAGGTTAAAATTATTCATTCTTTGTTTGCAAGGAGGGCAGCAGGGTTGTGCCTCCACTGGCATAACCCAGTTGTGTGGCTGGGAGGTTAAGGCTGCTGTGTCCAAGCTGACATTAATCAAGAGAACTCAGTATTCTCCGTTAATTACTTTACATGCACTCAATTTAGGCCAGGCAGGCTGGATTAGCCAATGCAAAATAAATCAAAGCTACGTGAAAAATGCAAAAGCAACATTTCAACTGACAAAGTTCAACTTGTAAGATGGCTTTGTTCTTTGGCTTAAATCAATGTGGCTGCTCAAGAAACCCTAGCAAATACATGCAGAAGCCCTTCCCTTGTTGCCAGTTTCCACACACACAGCACCACAGAGCCCAAGTGTTTGATCTGGCACGGGCATGCTACCTCACCTGCAGAGCATCACCTGGCAGCAAGCCACCCTGCCTGGCCACGGGCGTGCTTTTAGCCTGCACTTGCTGCAAATTAAAACACACACCCCTCACTCCCTTCTCTGGCATTGAGCTGATGGATGTTCAGCTCACACAAGGATGAAGGGCAGCGGGATGGTGCTGCGGCTGCACAGGCACATGGTGCCCATCCACAGATCCTTGATTTGTCTCAGCCCTTCTGCCATGAGCTGTTCGTGCCTCGCTGCTGTCCTGTACCGCACTTCAGTGACAGCTGGGACCAAAGGCGAAGCTGTTCCCTGTGCCCAGCTGTAGCCGAGGTCCCTATCAGTGCTTTCGTCAGGCACACAGGATAATGTTTTCAGCCAGGAACAACACAGTGCCTGATTTCGGTGTCTCACCCTCACTCTAGGACTCCCCAACCAACAAACTGCTGTACGCCAAGGAGATCCCCGAGTACCGGAAGATAGTGCAGAGATACTACAAGCAAATCCACGACATGCCCCCTCTGAGTGAGCAGGAGATGAATGCCCACCTCGCGGAGGAGTCACGGGTAAGGGGGTGGAGGGGATGGGATTGAGTCTGCCGGCTCAGTGTCCTGCTGGAGCCTGGCAACAGCAGGGAATGCACATAGGTCGCAATCAGCTACTGCTTAGATGCTGGAAGGAGCACACAAGAAAGGACATTTTGCCTGAAACTTCCAAACACAAATTTCATCTGACCTAATTCCAAGCATCTTCAATTACTGCCAGAGCTGCAGTAAACACCCATGAGTTTGCTTGAGCCTAACTAGCTCTGGTACCACTGGGAGTTGAGAGCAAAATTCAGTGCCAAAAGCCAGGAAGTTCAGGCAAGGATCTCTGCAGTCCTGCAGCCACCCAGCCTGCTGGCTCCCAGGCACAACTGCCAGGGACAGCTCTGAGTCCCAGGCAGCCACTGGCAGCCAACCCTGGTACCAGCCACAGGAGCTGGCAGCCACACTTCAGATCAGAGTCCTGCCAGTGATGCACCGCAGGTTCCTCAAAATCAAACCTTCTCCCCAGGGTGTTTTAGCTTTGGGCACCAAGCAAGATTTTTCTGTCAATATTCTGCGGTGCAGCTGATGTGCTGCCCCCTCCTGTGAAATGGCTTTGGGCACAGAGGGATATGCAGTGCTGCCCAGCATGGGTATTTACAGCTGGTTTGAAAAGACCAAGACCCACCCTGATGCAAGCAAATGCACCTTCCTTAAAAATCCAGCTGTAACAATGTGACAGTAAAGTCAGGCAAAACCTGCTTTTACTGTAGTCGGTGCCTGCTGGCTGTGCTGGAACTCACATGCTCCATCCTGCTAATATTCTCCTCTCTTTTTTCTGTCTTTATAAAGAAATACCGAAATGAGTTCAACACCAATGTTGCCATGGCTGAGATATACAAATACGCTAAGAGATACCGCTCCCAGGTGAGTGGGTTTTCTGGCACTTGGGTTCTGGCCTGCCTGGGAAAGGAGGAACCATTGCAGGGGTAACCCCACAGGCAGACACCTGTATCCAGTCCCACAGAACAGGGATTATCAGGGTGTGCATAATTGCAGTACAGATGTAATAGATGCCTATGCACCTACTCTCTGTCCCTTGGCTGGTAACTTCTTGGAAGAGAAGGCTGGCTTTTCCCAGCTGATCTTAACAGTATTTGGCTGGGCTGAAGAAGGGCTGCCAGATGTGTAGACCCTTTCAGGAGAGCAAAGCATTCACCCCCAAAAAAACTTCCACCCCACCAAGGCAGCAGCCCCGGCTGGCTCCTGCCCCCCTGTAACCTGTGGGCTGGTGCTGTGCCCTCAGCTCCATTATAGCAGTGCCTTTTTGTCATATACCACTCCACTGCCAGCCCTGACCAGGGACCCTAGGACAGCAGGGGTGCCGAGGGTGTGAGCACAGGGGCTGTGGGGCAGGGGTGGGCTCTCCCCTTTGGAGCTCTGGCTGGGATTTGGGCTCCATAGGTCTGGTGGGGGGAGCTGGGCTGGCAGGTGGGCACCCCACACTGTCTCAGCACTCTGCCTGCCTGTGTCTCCCACAGATCGTGGCCGCCCTGGATGCAAACCCCACGACAAAGCGCACCCAGCTCCAGCACAAATTTGACCAAGTGATTGCACTCATGGAGGACAACATCTATGAGTCCTGCAGTGAAGCCTAGGCTGGCTGCAGCCCTGGAAGTGACCTTTCTTGCAGCACAGTGCCACAAGGGAACCTGCCTTCAGCCACAGGCAGACCTTGGTCATACTCAGATAAGCCTTGTGGATGGGGTGGGCCTGGCCATGGCTAAAAGTTTCCCCCACCTCTCAAGAAGCCACAAGACACCTTTCCGAGCAGCTAAAACTCCTCTGGTCTGCGCTGTGGCACCCATAATTTATTTGCTATTGCTAGCCAGAAATGGAGGCATGACAGTTGTGGCAAGCTCAGTTCACCACTTTCCCCTTGGTCAGCACCCAAGCAGTCAGCACTCCATGCATCCCTGTGCGTGGTTCCTCGGGACAAGGCTGCAGAGGCTGGAACAACAGACACAAAGCAGAAGGGTCACCTCAGGGAGTAATGACCACAGACAGCAAAGACCATCACAGCCTGAGCTCCCACTCCATCCCTCCAACATCCTTGTTTTTCCAACACCAGGGACTCTTATCAGCTGTTCACTATCTGCTGCATTCTGTGTATTTTTGTGCCTTTTAATTTTTGTACTGTATATGTAAACATAACCACTCCTCCATCTGAGACTTGGGCAACATAGGAAACTCGGGGCTAAGACAAAGCAGTTGCTTCCCAAGCAGCTAAGGCATGGTGAAAGCACTTTATCCCTCATGGAGACAGCTGTTTGGGAGCTGGAGGGAGCACAGTCTGTGTTAGCATGAGAAGGGCTGTTTTGCCTTTCCTGGGTTCTGGTCTCTCATGCATGGCAAGCTGGAGCATGGTGGGGAGGTGAACATTCTACCACCCAGCCAGCTGGTCACAGGCATGGTCCTAGACTGCATGCAGCGGGTGAGGGAAGGACCGTGGCCCTTGCTCCTGCCCCACCACACTGGCTCCACACGTGTCCCTGGCACTGCCCCACCTCAGCCTCCGTAACACCCTTCATGCCAATAGGGCCAGCACCTGCTGACAGCCCCTCTGCCAGTGGCCTCAAGCCACACGCAGGGCAAACACCAGATAGCATTGTCTCTGCCTCTCCCTGTGACCATCACTAAACACGAGGCCAGTGCTGCAGAGGTGTCTCCTAAAGCAGCTTATTCTGCTTGCTTTGGGCCCAGCCCTGTGGCTGGTACCTGAGAGCAGCCAAGAGAGTGGGGCTTGCTGCATGGCCAGCCTGTTTTCAGCCCTTAAAGGCAGAGGCACTGGACCCAACCCCTGGCAGTGACACAGGCCAGCAGAGCATCTCCAGCACCCAGAGCTGCAAACTATGGTAGAGAGTGCCCCAGCTCAGGCTGGGGTCAGGGAGAAGGTCCCTGTGGCAGACAAATGGAGCTTGTCCGAGACTAGACACGCCAGTGCCACCCCCACAGCATCTCACTGGGGCAACCCCCAAGCCAGCTTGGTGGCCTGTTCTCCCTCCCACAGCCCGGGGAGCTATGACTGCTCTCCTGTCCAGCGTCACACAGGCCCCCTGTAGAGGCTGGATGCCCATGCTACGTGTTCAAAGCCAGCATTCCTGCACGGGCAAAGGCTCCTGCCCATAGGGCTGAGCCAGCACAGCCACCGCGGTTTGACCTGCCATATAGGACAGAAACAAAGCTACTACCTCACTGCAGGAGGGTGTCAGGGAAGCCTTCATTAGTCATCCAGCTGGCTAGGATGCAGTCTGGTATTGGATGACTGTCCACCAAAACTCTTGGGTGATTCACTGCCATGGACAGGTGGTCTCCATTCCATCATTTCCAGTAATGCCACATTTGTCAGAAACCAGAACATCAGAGTTGTGTATGTGTACATAGATATCTATTTTAAAACAAACAATAGACTTTATCCAATATGTTAAAAGGTGGGGAGGGAGGGGAGGGAAAGGGGAAGATCAAAGTTTTTTTTAAAGAGAACTACAGAAAAAGTACTTACACTGTGGAGGTCTCAATGTCTTTGCTGAGGATGTGGCTTCAGAATAGAAACTCTAAGAATGTAGCTGGGCTACATTTTATTTTGAAAGTGATTTCACAAAAATTTCTTGATGTTTTTTTTCTTTTAGAAACTGTGAATAGCTGCCAGAGATGTAGGCAGGCCCAGCATAGGAAAGGCCAGGGCAAGAAGAACCAAGGTAGCAGAGAATGTTGATCTTGGCTGGAGGCAGGGAAAGGGCCATGGAGCTGTAGACCCATGTTGTTTGTTACAGGGAAAGGATACAGGTGAGCCAGGAGTAAGTAGAGTTTGCCTCCAGGTGCTGTGGCTGGGCCATGTATTGGAGCTATTGTTCTACTATTTAATTTTTTCCAAAGCCAAAAAAAGAAAAAAAAAAAAAAAGAGAGAAAAAGTAGTTGCTACAACCATTTAAAGGAACAACTTCAGCAGAGGGTTTGTAGTGTTGTCTTGAACCTCTGAGCCCTTTGTAAGATGTTTTTAAACCTTGGCACGTGTTGTGGGTGTAGTGCCCTTACCTGCTGTGTAGTGGAAGTGGCAGACTCCTGAAAAAGCCTATCTTTGTAATAAAACAAGGTGCTGAACCTGTGGAGTGCAGTTCCTGCCAAGCACATGGGGAGGACACACATGGAAGACACCTGCACAGACAAGCTTTGCACATGCAAGACACCATGTGTGGGGTCAGCAGCCCAGTGAGGACAGGTTTGTACCCCTCGGGGCTCTCCACACACCACTGCCACAGCCAGTGCAATGGTTCCTTCCAGGACCAGGCACGGGAGGGGACAACTGGCATGAGGACAACAGCACCTGAACTGACCAGTGCTGTGCACATGAAGATCAGTAACCCCACAGAAGCAGCTGAGACCAGGCACCCTCACCTCTGCCAGGTGCCTCTCCCCAGCCCCAGGAGCCAGTGCCTCCCTGCACTGCCAGACTCGAGTCTGCAGCTTCAGCACCCCAACACCAGCTGTGGCCCAGGGCCCTTAATAACCATGGCATTGCTAAATCTTCCCCCTCCCCTAGTAAGAGCTGTGCTTTCCAGACACCAGAGGGATTTTCTTCTTCTGCTAGGAAGCTGATTCTTTGCAAAGCTAAATCCAGCCATTTAATTATTTGGGCTCTCTCAAAGCAAGAGAGCTTTGCATTTCACACCTGGTGGCTGCTGAGAGGGAGGACACAGCTCCTGCCTGCCGCTGTTGGGGACATTGCCACAAAGGTGAGTGGTGCTCTGTGTGGCCACCCCCATCTGAGAAAGCAGTGAACTCTGCTCAGTTACATTGCCACATTCCCCACCCTGTCCCTGTGGAGACACGAGTTCCAGCTCCATTAAAGATGGATCAACACAGTCAAGGCTGAAGTTTAAGAGAAGTTAGTTTGCTCAGCTCTTGCTTAAGCCCCAAAGCAAGGCCAGGAGCCTTGGAGGGCAACGGCAAGGCAAGTTGCAGATTAACAAAATCCTCTTTAGAAAGAGTTTTACTTCCACTTATTTTCTCCTGCCCAGGAGGACTGTAACCCTTTACATGATCAGCATGACCTTCAGAAGGGCTCTGCTCTGGGCAGAGCAAGAGAAATTCAGGCAATTGAAGTTATTAAATGAAAGTGTGATACACAGACCCACAGGAGCTCACAAGATAGGTTTGTAGGTGGGAACTGTGTCACAGACAGGTAATAAGAGCATGAGCTAAGCTGGAGGCTACAGGAACACCCCAAACTTGGTTTTTGAGCCCTAAAACAACTCTACCTTCTTCTTATTATAGTTAAAGCACAGGCTGCTTCACCTCTGCTGGGAGAGACTTGCCCATGGCATGCACCCAGACCTGCTGCCCTGGTGCTCCTGTAATCCCAGCTCAGCCAGGCATTAGCGCAAGGGCAGCCAGGAGGACAGAGGGCTGCACACCTCACACAGGCTGTGGGCACCATGGTTCCACAACAGAACTGGCCAAACCTGAGCTTCTCTGTTCCTGGGGGCATCACCATGCTGTGTCCCATGGGTCTCAGGGTCCCTGCCCATCACCTGGCACCAGAGCTCACTGCCAGCCTGCACACACACAGCCCCCAAAGCCCAACATCCCCTTGGCACCACAGCTGGGGACATATGGGGACAGAGAGAGCAATGGCAGCAAGGCAGCTGAAACCTGCAGCATCAGCTCACCACCATGCCATGCAGGTTGAGGACAGGGCTAAGGGATTTTGGCACTGAGAGATAGAAGTGCAGGGACAGGGACCCACAACAGTCATGCCATTCCATGAGGCAAGTAAAGCAGCTTTATTAGGATGAGGAGAACACTGAGTTAAAACCTGTCCTAGGGACTGAAACCAGCCCAGACCCCAAGGGCCTGGGGCCAGCTGAAGCAGGGCTAAGCTCCTTATGGAGCCTTTCTGTCCCCTGCTGTGGGAGCTGCCTTCTTCAGCCTGGCCTTCCCCTGCCCAGCTCCTGGAGTCACCCGGGGCTTCCTTGCCTGGTCTTGACCTGCCTGTGCCTTGGGGGCATCCTGCTGTGCCCCCTTGGGCACCTTCCCCTTGCTCTTTCCCCTGGGGGCCTTTTGGGGCCCCTTCACCCCAGCACCTGAAGAACTGTCACTTTCACCCCCTCCTGCATTCTCAGCAGCCAGAGCTGCGCTGGGTCCTGAGTGTCCTTTTCGGGGGGCCTGGTGGTGGCTGGCAGTTCTCAGGGGCTCCGAAGGCCCTGTGCCATGAGCCCGGGGCCGGTCAGCAGTTCGAGGGTGCTTTGCTCTATCGCTCCTGGGCTTCTCTGCTGCTCGTGACTGGCCCTGGAGGGAAGGGAAGAGAGTACCTCAGGGTGTTGCCATGCCATGAGCCACCCAACCCCACTGCTGGCCCCCACTCACACTCGCAGGCTTCGCCTTTGGCTGCTGCTTTGTGGCTGTTGGCTTCTGCTTCGCGGCACCTGCGGAGGAAGGGCAATGGATGAGTGCAGGTGGGGCCAGGCAGTGTGAGCTGGCTCACAGGACCAGCAGCCCTTTACCTTGCTGTTGTGCTCCTGCCACAGAGGCCTCGGTGGTCCCTTTCTGTCTTGGCTTTGGAGCCTGCCTTCTGTCAGGATCTGCCTGGCCCACCTGCTGCTTGTGCAGTGGCTTCTTGAGGGCTAGCTGGAGGTGAGAGAGGGGTGTCAACAGGGCCAGGCAGCACCTCAGTCCCCAGCCCTGTGGCTTCAGCAGCCCTTGCTCACCTTGTAGGTGCCAGTGGCTCCCACAGAAGAAGAGTTGTGGGGCCGCACCAGGTCCCCGCAGCTCAGCCCCTTGCTCAGCGCCTGCTTCAGCAGGTACTTGAGGCGGATGGGGTCCACAGTGGGGTACTTGGCCAGGATGAAACGCTTGATGGCAACGACTGAGGCACCCTTCTTCTCATCATGGGCCCGCAGTGCCTCCTTGACCATCTGCAGGGTTGGAGGGTGCTGGGCCCGAAAGCACTGGGCCATGCCAGCGGGTTTGGCTGCTGAAAGAGGCACCATTTAGGTTGGGAGTCCAGTCCCAAGACATTCACACCCTCATGGGCTGCAAAGCCCTAGAAGCCAAGCAGCCACAACCCTGCTCATCCCTACAGCCTCCCAAGGACCACAGCCACCATAGCCCAACCATAGCCATAGCCAAGCTCCAGCTCTGAAGGACCCCACAGCATTTGCAGACCCCTTACCCAGCTGAGGCTCCATGGCAGCACACAAACCCAAGCAAGCACAGGCAACTCTACCCACAGCACCAGAAACCCTACTAACATACCTAGCTCACCTCCATCCAATTTATCTGATGAGCAGCCTGGCTGCAGGTGCTTGTTGGCAGCTGCTAATTGCTCTGGTTGAAGCCCTGGTGGGAGTCGGGGTCTGGAAGTTGAAGGCCCTTTGCCAAAGCTTTGTGAGGGACTAGAGAGAAGGGGCACACCTAAGCAGAGGGTTCAGAGAGGAATGAGAGATGGGGGGGGGGGGGGTTGCAGGGTGATTGCCCTGAACAGGCAGAAGAAAGGTGTCTGCCTGCTGCTGGGTGGGTGTTGGGGGGCTGAGATTCCAGCTGGCTGACAACACTTGCTGTGGAGTGCACAGGGAACCAGCCCAGAGCATGGGGCCCACACAGACCCATTGCCAGTGTGCTGGTCGGATGTGCTGTCTCCCTTCATCAAGTATGGCCTCACTGGGAAATGGGACTCTGATAATGATGGGGGGGCGGGCAGGGGAAGATTCCACACATGAGAGGAGGAAAATGGAGAGCTGCTTGGTTAGCCAGTGGAGGCAGGAGGAACAACTCTCCCCCGGTATCCCCAGGCATCACAAGCAGGACAACCATTCACCCCTGCCCATTGAATCCCACCATGTTCTGGGGAGAACACTCCCAGCCCTGGACACAGGCAGCCGTATCACTTCCATGACTCCTCCGTGTGGGCACCTGCGCTTGTGAGGAGAACCTGAGTAAATCATCAATGGCTCTTTGGTGTAGCAACAGTGCAAATGTCCCCACTTTGGGGACTGCCCTCTTCATGCAGGACTCACAGGCTTTCGTGTGCATTGTCAGTTGGAAAGATGAGGAAGCTGTAAAGCAGGATTACCTGATGGCAGGACGGGCTCATGGCCATCTCAGCAGACCCAGCAATGGACCTGCAAAGCGCTGCCCATGGAGACCCTTGTCAAGGTCTGCGCCCACCTCACGAGCCCAAGGGCCAGATCCTGGCTGAAGTGCCAGTGGGAGCCAGGTCTGGAGCACAGAGCTGGGAGATAGACCCATTGCCTGGAGCCCCACATGCTCTCCTCCCCCCCAGACCAGCACCAGCCTGTTTCTTGCTCCATTTCCAGTCCATTTCTAAATTCCCCAGGAAGGAGACATTGGGGGCACAGGAGGGCTGCTGGGGCTGGCACCACAGAAGGTTTGGGTGTATTTCCTCATCCTGGATCCATCCATCACCTCTCTGGTAGCTCTGTGATGCCTCTGGCACCTGGCTGAGCTGGCAGGAGGGTCCCAAACCCTTGCTTGCCCCTAGCACCACGAGCAGCAGCCAGGTGGCACAGTCTGGGGAGACAGCCTGTGGGCTCGGGGCCAGGCCTTGTGCCAGGGCCAGTCCTGCACAGGCAGGAGAACCACAGTGCCAGGCATCACCACACTCCTGGGGAGCACAGCCTCACGGACAGCAAATAAACACTGAATCCTTCCTCCTCTTCCCTCCAAAACCACCTCCCAGATTTGAAGTATATGAATCAGACATCAGCCTAAACACTGAATTATTCATAAAACGCTAATCTTTAGATTTCACTGAATATGCAGAAGTATCGATAAAAAAAATAATGAGAGAATTGTACTTGCAAATTGCTCTTTATTAAGGGTTTAACTCGCATGGGCTCTATATGTTCCCTATTAGTCCTTGCAAAGCTGCATAGGATTAGAAATCAGAGAGGATAATAATGTACAAAAATAGTTTCAAATGTTGATAACACTGAACAGTGAGAAAAACATCTTATTTGTATAATTGAACTAAAAATAAAAATGAAGAACACTGCTACAATTGCAATATGCCATCTTGTAGTGCTTTGAACATATGTCGGCATCGCTGAGCCATATGCTGCTGGGTCCTGCCTGCTGCGGCGTGGGGGGAGATCAGCCCTGCGCCCGGCAAGCCTGAACAGCACCAGAGCTGCCCCAAACCTCCTGCTGGGCCGAGGCCAAACTGACCACAGCCAAAATGGGGAGGGGCATGGGGGAGCTCGTTGGGGAGATGGCCCTAGGGGTCCAAAGATGCCTAAGGAAGAGAGGTGGGACTGCAGGGAAGGGGTGCTGGGGGACACGGAGCAGAGCTGATGCTGAGGGTGCAAACTCCATCCGTGTGCTGCTGCACCAGTGCTGGAGGACTGAGCACCGAGCTGTCCCTGAGTGCTGCGTCCGCACACGGCTGTGCTGTGCTGGCAGGGCCCTCTGTGCCACCTGCCTGCCAGGCAGGACCCGTGCACCAGTATCTGTCCCATCTCCCCAGAGGAGTCACAGTGCCTCCCAGGACTTCTGGCAGATGGGACAGGGCTGGAGCTGGGAGCATCTGGCAGAGCCAGGGCACTGTGCAGCAGCCAAACCTGCTCTGGGCAGCCAGAGTGTGATGGGGCTGAGCGGCTGGGCAGCACTGGCTAGGATCCATCTCTGGCAACAGAGCCAGAAAGTGGCCCCAGCTCCGGCCCCGGCAGCAGCAGATGCAGAACGTGCCCTGGCTGGGGTGTCAAGGTGGGTTGAGGGAGGCAAGGACAGCTCTGCCATGGCCCAGGCATGGCAGAGCTCTCTGACCCAATCTGCACTCAGAGAAGGGGCATGAGCTCTCAGCAAGTCAACAGAAATGCATGGATTTACGCCAGAGGAGCTAAGCCTTTGCATTTTAATTACAAAACGTGTGTACACATTTTCAGCCTTGTTCCCAGGGTTCCTAGTGCCAGGAGCGAGGAGCCCGCCCCACAGGGCCTTGGCCATGGTGAAGCAGGGGCAGGTGGTGGCGGCGGCGGGGCTAAGTTTGTGCTCCCAGGGTGGCACCCCAGGGACTGGCTGCTCCTGTGGGGCCTATGCAGGAGAGACCTGGCTGGTGGAGACGGAGGAGGTCTCTGTCTTGCCAGCAGACGTGTCCTCATCACCCAGTGGGTTCTTGCCACAGCAGAGGGTTGTGATCATGCAGTTACGGAACTGGGAAAGACGGAAGCCCAGGGTGAGGCAGCTAGACACCATGCAGCTCTGGCTGCAGAGCCATCTTTAAGCCCAGCAGAGCTGCTTGGAAGTCCCCAGTACTGCGGTGCAGGAGGAACTATGCCTATGGAGCCTCCTGCCCCACTGTCTGCTGCCCACCCCATCTACTGCCAGTCCTGCCTGCTCCAGTCCTGGCTCCTCCTCCATGCAGCACCTGCATTATTTCAGGTGAGATGGCCTTGCATTTGTAAGATTTATGCAACACCAAGGATGAGCTGCACAGTCAGCTTCCCACGTGCCAGGACTAGACCTGCTGGAAACAACCCCCGCTCCAGACCACTGGCACCTTGAGATGCTGTAACTCTCTGCCGGCTGTTATAAAGAGAAACACAAAAGAGGAGTTGCCTGGCACCCTGCCAGTTACCTGTTTGTTCATTACGATGTAGATCACGGGGTTGTAGATGGAGGAGCTCTTGGCAAAGAATGCCGGGATGGTCATGAAGATGGGCCCGAAGTCCGATCCCTGGTTGGTGAAGATGTAGATCGCAACGCTGGCATAGGGGACCCAGCAGATCAGGAAGGAGATGACCATGATGATGACCATGCGAGTCACTTCTTTCTCTGCCTTCTGGGTTGTGGCAGACTCCTGCTGCTGGGCAGCAGCCTGCGGGCAGAAGGGAACAGAGATGTAATGGCACCAGTGGGTGCTGCACTGGTAGGGACACAGGGTCAGAGCTCACGGTAGTCAAGCTGCACATCTGGAGTTTGCTATTTCCCTCTTCATGGATGGCCAGGCTGGCCCCTGGAGGGCCCTCCCTGTCACCGTTCTTGAGCCTGGTGTGGGCCCCTTCCCAGCACTGGGGATGCGGTAGCCCTACGGCCACTGCATCCGGCAGGTACCCACCTCCTTGACAGTGCAAACCAGGTTCCCATAGCAGAAGAAAATGATCAACAGCGGGATCGTGAAGTGAACCACAAACATGTAGATGACAAAAGATTCATTGTTGACCTCTGGCTTCAGAGTGTAATAGTCGATCCCGCATGAGCATTGCATGCCCTCGGGGATGTACCTGCAAGGTGAGCCCAGCAGGTCAGCACCTAGCAGAGGAAACGGGCTGGAAGCCACAGATGAGCCACCAGCCAGGCTCCCATAGCCCCGACGCTGGGTCCAACGCTTTCCCTACCTGGACCAGCCGAAAAGTGGGGGAGCCGCGCACGCCAAGGCCATGATCCAGGAGAAGGCAACGCCCATGATGGCATGGTTCTCCCCGAAGCGGAAGTTGCTCATGGGCTTGCAGACCACTATGTATCTTTCGATAGCCAGGACCACCAGTGACCAGAGACCAATTTCACCTGCACCGGGGGAGAGGGGTGGAAAGGGACACAGGGACTTTGAGCAACAGGAAAAGAAAAACACCCTGATGGCAGCATGAGGCCTCCTCAGACTGATGTTCCTGAGGACAACTCCTGGCAGCAGCTTAATCTCCACCAAGGGTTTGGAAAGATAAATGAAGAATGGTCAAGGCCAGATGTGGTAGGTCAGTGTGAGAAGACCCCTTCTTACTGTACTGCTGACCCACAGGAACCACTTTGCTGCTATGTTTTGAGCTCCATGGCTGATCCCACCATTCATCCCAGACAGCACCTGCATCTGCAAGCCTGTGGTCACGCTCTGAGATGCGGCAAGTGCCCGTCATCCCAGGATTTCCCTTCACTACCCACAGCTTCCCAGAAAACTTGTGGCACAAGGACCAAACCAGTGGAACAGTAGCTGTGGCTGAAGGCTGAGCTGAATGGAGGAGGGCATTTTTAGATACACAATTTCTGTTTAACATGTTTGTTTCCATACCAGGCTGGCATGGGGAGGAGAGCCAGCTCTGCTTGCCTGTACCACCATGCACCACACCAGAGCCAATGGCAGATTCAGTTCTGCAAAATGGGAGGAAAACATTGTCATCTCTCGAGTCAGAAAGTGAGCCAAGGAGATGCGCAAATCCAACAACTGCAAAATCTGGCATTGGCTGCTTTTCACTGCTGCACTGTGGTTCTCAGGATACTGAGCAGGTGGCTCCCAAAATAAAGTTTAAAAAAAAAGTGTCACTTGTCAGTTTCTTCAGCTCCTACCTGGAAACATGGCAGTGGCCTCAGTTCACATCAGTAGCAGGTCAAGGACATTACAGGTACCATGTTTTTCCAAGATCATCTGCGTGTTTTCCCTCCCACTCCCACAATCTGGGGAAATTCCTGACAGAAGACATTTGAATATTTGGAAAACTTACCACCCAGTGTGGCAAAGAAGCCTTCGATGTAGCACCCTGTTACTCCAAAGACGAAGTACCCATTCATGGAGGTGTACATAGTGGTTGTGAAGCCTCCAAATACCATGAAGAGGTCAGCAACCGCCAGGTTCAGAAGGATGTAGTTTAGAGGCGTCCGGAGCTTCTTGTGCTGGATGGTGACGTACAGCGTGAGGAAGTTGATGGGGAAGCCGAGCAGAATCAACATGAACATGTAGGCAGCCAGTGCTGAGAACTTCCAAGGCTCAGCCAGGTAATACTGGGGGTACTCAAAGGGGCTCCGCACCACTCCAGTCTTGTTGGACATGGGCACATAGAAGTCTTGGCCTTCTGTCCCGTTCATGGTTGCAGTTTGTGAGGCGTTTTTTGCTCTTACTCTGGGAGTTCTTTTGTGCAAGGAGGAAATCGCCTCTGAAATGGAGCTCCTGCCACCTCTCAGCCTTCACTGTCACCCCAAGGAACCAGTTACACTCGCGTCCACAGGGCACCTCTTATAAAGTGCCCCCAGGGTAAGCTCCAGGCACTGGTGTCAGCACGATTAGGGTTTAGAGAATTATTAATCATAATCATCCCTGGATAATTGGCTTTCCTGGGAAGGTGTTAAGGTGACACCAGTTTCTGGCCAGTGCTGTCATTGTTGGAGACCACAGCTCATGGTCGCATATATAAAGAGGTAGCTCTGCACTGCACCATTCTTTTGGAGGGGCTCAAATCAGGCAGCAGCTCCACTCACACAGCCTTGCTCTCCCTTCCCATTCCCTGCTAACAGGAGGGATGTGGGCGGTTCAAATCCCAGGACAGTGGGTTTGGGGGCTGCAAATGGTGGCCGGGCTGGGCAGGTGTGGTGTGGTCCCTCAGTGACAGAGGGGAGTCCCAGCCCCATTCTCACAAGGGGAATGTGGTCTATGAGACCAGCCAGTCCCCACCAGAGAGCCATCGCCACGTAACTGCCAGTCCCTGTGGGAGGCTGCAGAAGGCAGCATGACCAAACCTTCCACATGCTCCAGTCACCTCTCTACTCAGGATTTGGCTGTTTGACCACTGCCATGAAACACTGGCCCCACTGGCAGGTTACGAGTTGTGCCATCACCTCTGTGTCTGTCTTTGCATCTGATTTGGGTCATGCCAACTACATTGGTAACACCTAATAAATAACCTACTCCATCTCTCCTGGACTGGAATCATTCTGCAACAGTGCTGAGAAGGCTGCTGGACCAGGGCACTGTTGGGAGGTTCAGAGCTGAAGCCAACACTCAGCTTCATATGCTGGTTGACAGACAACCTCAGTCTCCTCAAACCTTGCATAATCATCAAACTCCGTAGGGAAGGCTATTGTTGGAGCCTTCCATGTCCTCTCTGTCTCTCTGGCTCACCACTTTATGCACTCAGTTGTGCTTGAAACATTCCTTGTGCCAACCAGCAGCTGAGTTACACATTTTCTTAATTTTTCAGAGGCAGTGGGACAAAACGACAGGAAGTGAGCACAAAGAGACTCTTTGCTCTGCCCCTTTGTAGGTGACAGAGGCTGGAAGGGAGCTGAGCACCCACCTCCCCTTGCTGTTTTGGCTGCACTGAAAGCTGAGCGGAGGGTTCCTCACAGCCAGGAGCAGGTGAACTCAAGGGCCTCATCCAGCACTGGAGGACATACCAGAGCTGCTGGAGCTCATGGGTGCAAGGTGGGCAGCAGTTCATGTCCTCTCAGCCTTATGAACTTCCTCCAGTCCTGGCCTAGTTTTCACCAATGTTCCTTGTAGGTTAGTTTAGCAATAAGTTTAATGGAAAAATGCACAAAGCACTGTACTCAGAGCAGAGACCAAGCTGGGAAACCTGCCTTCTAAGTGGGGAAGGTGGAAGGAGCTGAAGTGCTGGCACCACAGACTAGGGTAGATCTTGCTGGCAGCCCAATGCAGGCCACAGTCTCTGGACAGTCCCAAAAGTCTTCCTTCACCTTAACATGAAAACACCAGGTCCTCACACACACTGCTTACCCTAAGTCCCTCTCAATTAATTTCTCACACTTGTTGCCAAGGCCAAAGCAGTGCCACTTTCTAACTGCAAATGCAGCTGTTTCACTCATACCTGGGCACACAGGGATTAAAGGTTTATTTCCTTAAACACTTTAAGCTGATGCAATAAGCCACTGCTGAGGTAGCAGCTGCTGTGCAAAGCTTAGGGCTGGCGTGCGTCACCACTGGACGCAGCAATGGGACAGGCAGGCAGCAGTGAGACAGAGGAACGGGGCAAATTGCTCACAACACCTTCCAACCAACGTGCCGTGGTGGGACCTCTTGTGCCTCCAGGGACTCCTCAGCATGAAGTTGGCTGGGAGGCTCCATGGCATAGGGCAGCCTGGACTAGAACACCTTCATCATGTATGAGACATGTGGAGTGTTTCTGCCCAGAAAGCCCAAAACACTTTTCAAAGCTAGACTGCATTCACAGAGTTGTTTAAAAAAAAAAAAAGCTTCCTTGCTTGGTCCATTTTGTATCTGTGTCACAGCAAACCCTTTCTCTTCATTTTTATAATTTTTCATTCCCACTGGCTCCGCACAGCCAGCTCAGTTCCAGAAGGAGCTGAATTCCACCCTGGCTCCCATCTCAAACAGCATTGTTTATCCACGTCAATAGCAGAGTCTTCACTGCAAACAGTGACAGCTGAGTTAGAAAGCAGACGAGCTGTAATTAGAACAGAATGTTTTTAAAGTGGTAAATCAAGCAAACTTGGTCAGGAACCACTGAGGGACTCGGAAACCCGGCAGTGCGATTGCAGGGTCTCCTTTTCCAGAGGAACTCGAGCAGACAGACATCCCGTTTCACGTGCAAAGTGCTGCTCCCGTGGGAGCTGCTCCGCCAGCACCAACCACCTCAGCCAGTTGCTCACGTCCTTTCCCACTCAGGGCAAAGGCAGGCTGGAACAAACAGGCTGCCATCACAACAGAACTCATGGCAACACGGGCAGTTTATACTGGATTAAAGTCAAGAGAGACATCACTTCCCAGCTCCAGGCGAGCTGGTTACCTACATGAATCTTCCCGCTGCTGGGAATGACCCCGTGACCATCCTCGTGAGATTCCCCTGTCCGGGGGTGCGTTGGTGTTACTGGCACAGAGCTCACTTCCCTCCCAGCAGCGTGGGGGGCTGTGTGTTGGTGTCTAAACCGGCACTGGGAACAGGCCGCTGCTGCAGCTGGGGCTGAGCACTGGGCTCTCCATTCTCCCTGCTCTGTCCCCCTCAGCAACAGGCCAGAGCAGGGCAGGGAACAGAGAGGGACAGAGCTGGGGCAGCTGGCCAAAGGGGTGTGCCACTCCAGATGATGTTGTGCTCCTAAATAAAAGCTCGGGGAAAGGGGGAAGAAGGGAGGATGTTTTTGTGGTGTTTGCCTTCCCAAGTGACGGTTACTCACGCTGAGCCCTGCTCTCCAGGAAGCAGGGAATAGATTCCTTCTTGCTTTGCTTTGCTTGCACGCAGAGCTCTGCTTCAGCTATTAAACTGTCTTTATTTCAACACAGGAGTTTCTTGGCTTTTGTTCTCCTATTTCCTGCCCAGTTCTGTAGGCAGAGCAAGCCAGCGTGGGGGCTCGGGTGCTGCCTGGGACTGATGCCCCCCGTGTCTCGTGCCTCTGCAAGAGGCTGCAGCGGAGAGCAGCGGCTCTGTCCCCTCCCACCTGCACACACAGCTTGCCCTTGGCTCAGGACTGACACAATACTGGGGACACGCCGCTCAGCAGCACTCCCTTAGCACGGCCCTCCATGGCAGCACCACACTCTGACATCCTGCACTTTAACCAGGTGAACTCCACATAGATTCAGCCACCACCTGCTCCAGGGTGGCTGTGAGATGCCCCCAGTGCCAAGAGCAGTGGAACTCTTCAGATTATATTTGAAGGGCTCTAAACTCTAAATGCTGTTCTTGCCTAAATGGAATAGAAAGGAAAAAGAAATTCAAGACCAGAAGCATGGGTATTATAGCAAATTCTGAGACAACGAATAGTGAAAAATAGTCCCATTTATTTGAAGATCTGTCAATAACTGGTGTGTTATAAGGAGCACAATCTGGAGTAAAACCAGTTTCTTAAAGGCTGAACGTGATCCTAGAAACATTCCTGTAAAATTCTGTGGCACTTCAGCTGCTTGCCTGGAAAATGCAGAGCACATTCACAAAAACCAGACATTTTAATTAAAAAAAACAATTACAATTCTTCAACTTGGTTCCACTCTTACATACAAAATGGGACAAGATGACATAACTAAGTTGTTAGGAAAGCTCTTTAGATCTAAGAAGTGTTTTGCCAAGCCAACAGGGGAGTCTGTTGTTGAGGTAAAAGACTGGTTTTCTTCATTGGTTTGACTCATCTATTCTCCGCCGACAGAATGGACAACAATTATGCTGGAGTATGAGGAGCTCATAGTCTTCTGTGTGAAACATCTATTAATTAGGAACAGATTTAAGACAAGTTAGCCTGTACCCTGCTCCAAGAAAATGCAAACTGAGCTCAATGGCTGCTCAATAGCACAGATATTCTGGAACTACCACCACAGAGAACTGGTCCTCTTGGTTTCAATCACCTGAGATGCTACAGCCTGGAACAGAGCAGCAAGCACTTCACAGACCTCTGCCAGTGCTGCTGAGAAGGCACAAACCCATTAACTACTTTTGCAAAAGGATAGACAATTAGACAGTTGTGTAAGTAAACATGACTGAATTCCAGCATTTCAAGAAGTAATTTCTGAGGGAGGCAGGAGCAGGACTGAATCACAAGATAACAGTCACTGACTGATTTTCCTTGCTAGATCAGGCTGCAAGTCAGAGAGACAGAGCAAAAGGAAATAAATACAAATCAGCTTCTGTTGGTCAGCCAAGGTTTGCTTGAGAGGCTCTGACTTGCTGTCAGGGCAACTTCTCAAATTCAGCTACAGCCAAGTCTTCGAAGGCAGCTGTTCCTCTATCTAGCACACAACTCAGAGCTGGGGTTTCACTACTCTGTCTCTACCTCATTCAGGAATTTGCTCAGTACATTTTAGAGTATGAGGTTTCAATGATTAGCATTGTTTCACCCATCAGGTTCTGGATAGGGCTTTTCATTTATTTTTTCAGCCTCTCCATGAGAACACTACCTGAAAGCAGGATGGACACATGGTGATGGAGGCGTCGGGCAGCAGCGAGCGGTAGTACTGCCACCGCAGCGGCCTCGGCCAGCGCTTGATCAGGACGTCCCTGCGGCTCATGGAGCGGAGCACGGCACGGCTCACCACCACTGGGACAAACTCGGAGCCTCCTTGCTGCACAAGAGCACGTTTGCAAAGAATCGCTGTTACCAGCTGCAAGGCCCTTTGAGGATTTGTAAGTTGTTTTAAGAAGCCAAGTTAAATTCAGTAGAAGAAGCTAATGTAGAACTGGCCCAAGCCTTGTCCCACCAAAGTCCCAGTCAGCTTTATCAAAACCTTCAGTGACAGCAGCATCCAGCCACATCTGTTTCCAGTGAGCTTTCTCTTACCTCTTTAACATCCCTCCTTGCAAATAACAGCCATGCTCAGTCTCTATGAAACCCTCACAGTAAGGCCTGCTCTATAGGTGTGTTGCTGCTGTACCAGTGCACAGTGAGAAAACGAAATTCCAGCAACGTTTAGTTTAAAATCTTTGTTGTTTTGTGATGTTTGTGTTTGTTTGTTTGGGGCTTTTGTGTGTGTGGGTTTTCCTGGCTTGTTTGTTTTTGAGGGGTTTTGTTTGCTGTTTTTAAGGGAGGAGTTGACTGGTTAGTCCATTCGCATCTCAAGTGCCATCCCTCTCCCAGTCCCCTGCTCTGCAGCTCTCTTTGTACCACACACACACCAGAAGAGCAGCTTTGTAAAGTAAAATCTTGTATTAATTTCTGTTGGTAGATACTAGTACAGTTCTTACCTCAAAGCTCAGTTTTGCTGTAAAGGGATCATCATCCTCAATAATATCTGTACTGTCATCAAGTCTCAAACTCTGAGCATCTGGATGCATGTCTTAAGGAAGGACAAGAATTCCTGTAAAACTAGCTCTGCTTACCATAGCCAGCACTGACAGAATCCTATGAAAGCATCCCAGCAGGACCAGTACCCTTGCTGCTTCAGAGTATCTCAAACTGGAAGTGCCCAGGCCACTATAAAAAGCACCAAGAAGGCCTTGCTGGGATTTCCAGTGACTGGGGAAGTTTATCACTGCAGCTGCTGTAGAACAGCAAGACGGACCATAGCCAGGCATGACATCAGCTCTTACCCGTCCACAGATGACAGAGCAAAGGAAGCAATCTATTGAAATCACATTTTTGGGCAGCTTTAGTCAGAGTTTGTGTGTTCTTGTGCATTACTCTACATCTCATATTCTGTAAACCTCCCCAGCAACTGGGAGCTCTGGATGCCAAAGCATTCCAAACCAAAGTTGTGAAGTGCTACTTCCCTTGGCTGAGAGAAGGCGGGCTCTAAAGGAAGCTCTTAATTAGAAGCAACGCACTCCAGATTCCCCCCATCCTTGTCAGAAAGCAGTTCACACAGAATAGGTGAAGCATGGCATTCCATGGTTAAAAATAAATATTGCACAGGATCAGAAATAAACTGTCCTGATGGAAAAGCTTCTTCACAATGTTAGGTTTAGTTAAACCATACTTTGGTTGTCATACCAACACGATGAAGAAGCAAGATGCAATTGTACTTACATCAGTCATATGACAAAAAGAAAGGTTTAAACCTAAGGGGAAAAAATAAACTCAAAATTGTTTAATACTTCCCTATGAAAAGGACTGGAAACCAATTCTAATCAAAAGGATACGGTCACTCATCATCTCTTGCCATTTATTCTCTCTTTTACTCGCTCTTGGAGCTTCAAGATCAATGAGAGCTACAGCTTCTTCATCTGTGATGCCATCTTCCAAATAGAACTCAACCAGGTGCAGCACCTCTAAAAGGTGGGAAAGGCAGGAAGTGTTTGACCTGCAGGAACTCAGGAAATGCCTCATAGCAGATACTCTGCTCCTTCAGTAACAAACAGCCTCTGGCTTCCATGTCAGTGGTGTTCTGCCCACCTTCTCTCATGAAACAAGTTAAATAAAAAAAAATTACAGCAAACTAGATCTCCTGAACTTCTGAAAGGATTATGTTCACCTTCACAGAACACTAGACGCATTTCAGTGTCTGGCAATGAAACAATGCTGTGCTGCTGTTGCTGCCCTGAAGTGAGATCCAACAACCCCCACTTAGTCAAATTTAACAGCAGTAAAGGAACATTTGTTTACCCAAACAACACTGCAGAGAGAAGAAATTAAGCACTAACCTACTCTGTTAAAATTTATCTACTTGCAAAGCATGAGCAAACCTGACGTCCCAACACACCATAGGAGGAGGCCGAGAAGACGAAAGGCTGTCTGCAGTTAATGCAGACATTCCCCAGGTTATTCAGCAAAGGGTTGTTGGTGGAGCACCTGTAACACAGGGGCACGAGCTCCTGAAAAGACAGATTGAGAGCATGGTAATCACAGACCAGCACATCCCCAACTCTTTGTTTTCAATTAAATACGGGCCCCTTCAGCTGACAACACTGATACAACACCAGCGCCAGTCTGGAGAAGCACTGCTGTGAAAACAGATCCTTCAACATCTGAAAATGCTTTCCCTTTTTAACAAACCAGCAAGTTTTCCCATTAAAAATAGCTGTCTTCACCATTTTAACAATTAAATTTTCACCTTGCCTTTGCAGTAACAGAAGCAGAATTCTGCATTAAATACACAGGGACAAAAGAAGCTGAAGAGAAGTTTGCTGAAGCAAAGTTTTTTGCTCTAAGATTTGGTCAAATTTAGGTTCTCCAATTAATTCATCTCTTTTCAAGAGCAGAGTTATTTTAGGCAGCTCTTAAAGGGTGTGTTTCTATTATTTCAGGAGGCCAGGTGCATGTTCACTGGTACAATGCAATTTATTTTTAGTGAGCACTCCCTGAGACATGGCTTTATAGAACACTGCAGAAAGCCAGATTTCAGTGAAAGAAGAAAAGGTGTTAAAATAAGATTTACGGAAGGAAGGTTACTGAAGGGATGGAGGGAGGAGGGAAAGAGTGTTAGGAGTGGGACAAATGAAAGTGACCTCCAGCTGGAGAGAGAGACAAAGACCGTGGAACAATAGCATGTGAACTGGGGAGAAAAGGGCTTGGAAGAATTAACAGGCAGCGAGGAAGGTGACTGCAAGAGAGGAGAGGGAGGATGGAAGCTGCCCACAAAGAGACGGCTGATTTTAATTTGCTCTCAGGAGCAGAAGGAAGTCTGACTTGAAGAGTAACAATAAAAGGACTGTGTTTCCAGCAGAAATACAATTATATCACAGAGCGATGCATAATATATTTCAGATTGTTTTGTGCACACAGGAACTTGTATTCCAGGATTAGGCCACATATTAATGATTAACATGAAACACATTACATCTTACTTCACTGTCATGGAATGGCTTGGACCGGATTGTCAGGCTGCCCAGCTCAACGGATTTCTGGAACCTCTCTGGGATCTGCAGTCCCTGCAGCTTGTCATAGGCATGACGAGCCAATTTATATGCACCAAGAGCTTTACTCTGCTTTGCCAGGGCCAATAATGTATTGCTATAATTTAATTAAGGAATAAAAATACATACAGCATTTAGGAAAACATGCAATACTCTGTCTAATCGTAGCAGTTGTGCAATTAAGCATATCCAACACTGGGACTTCAAACAGGCTTTATCCAGAGAAATCTATTTACAGGACTTAATTTATAAACACGTGTGAAAGGACTATCAAAACATCTGTGGGCAATTATTAGCAAGGTAAGGAACTGACCTTACATAAATGATGCTAAGGTTAAATATTCTGACTCTATTTACATTATTTCATTAATTTTGGGGTACATGTATTTTCTCCCAGACACAAAAAATCCAAAACACAAAATTTTTTTACAGTGTAAGTAATCCACTGACACTGAGTAAATACACCTGATGTGATTGGAAAGTGTGCCCCATGTTAGCAACCAAGTGTTGTCCTTCCTTTTCACCAGAGTGAACCAGTAACTGCTGTTTACACCTACTGACCACAAGGCCTGTTATCAAAGACTTTATGATAAAGATTCTACATTTGTAAGTGAGGAAGTTATGAAAAGGAAAGCTAACATCCCATCCAAAGCCAGAAATTAAGTGAAACCAAGATGAGGCCTCCCTATGGCATCCCGTGACCTTCTGGCTGTCTCTTAGAGAAAGGTGCATTTCACAGGGCTCACACAGCCCTTTCAGGAAGCACTCCCCAGAGACTCACTGGCACTGACAAAGCCATGCAGATGTTGGCCTGACAGACCACATTGCCACACCAGCCTCAAGGGATGCAAAAGCTCCTGGGTTTCCCCACTTCTGCCTCAGTTCAGTCTCCTTGCAATAACACCGTCAGGATTCAGAACCAACATCTTCTTGCAGTGACTGGTGTCCTAGAACTTGCTCCTCTGACACAGGTGACACACCAGAATGGGCAGGTGTTCAAGGTGGCCTAACAGAGTTACGTTATTTGATTTGCACAACTCTCCAAAACTATAACAAATAACAAACTAGTGCAGCTCAGCACACAATAGTTTGAAGATGCTGATGATTCCTGAGGGACAAAAATCAGTTCCCATTAATGATAACCAACAGCTGACACTGAAGATTCCCTGCAGGAGGTCCCTGCCTTGGACCAACAGCAGTTACTCCTTTAATGTATCACATGATAACTTCTAGATTTTGTACTGTATTGGAAGGATACACTTTTGAGATCCCCAAAGGAGTCTCCTTTGTTAAGCTGTGAAGCAGAAACCTGGAAATATTGAAGAGGGTTTCAGGCAAGTGGAAGCTGAAAGGCTCCTCCTGTGGTATGAAAAAGACACATTTCTCAACTGGAAAACCAACAACTTACATCAGTAAGCATCACAACACGAGGCATCTCTAGTACTGTGCTTCTTTCATCTGTTGAGAAAAGAGGTGTTGACAGAACATAGCAAGTGGATTTTGTATGTCTATATTACCAAAGCTCATGCCTGATACACACAGAAAAGAGACACAGAGAGATCAGTGTAGCTAAGACAGAACCTTTAACAGGTTATTTAAAAATGAGGGCAGTCTGCACAGCCACAGTGCTGTGAGATCTAAAATAGGCTGACAGCAAAGACTCCACAGCACAGAGTCTTCTTCTGGGCAAGGGCACAGAGCAAGGGTTCTCAAATGTTTTACAACAGATCTTTGCACCAACACTGATGGCAACATGACTCTAATTGCTGGAATTAGTAGGAGCTCCTCACTCGTGACTGCATTATCACTGACACACGTAGGAATCCCCAGGCTAAAGTGCCTTCTTTTGTTCAACCCCGTTTCCCAACGAATAAGGGAAAAACTGACCCTGGCCTGGGCAGGAGCAGAGGCTCAGGTACCAGGGGACCAAACCAAGGTAACCAGCAAAAAGGGCCATGGGTGTGAAGGAGGTCAGGCATTGGCACAGCCCTGCTCCACCTGCAGCTGTAAGCAGCTGAGCAAGTTCTTGTATAGGCCAGCTGAAGACTGTATAATAAAATAAAATAAAGTTAAATAAATAAATAAAGTTACTATACAGTACCAATGATGTACAGTGATTCAATATTTGATTGCTTGAAAAGTCCTAGTTATTTCTGGACTCCCTAAGGAAAAAAGCTCAGGAAGCATAAATACACAATTCTAAAGTGAGTATCTTACAGTGTATCTTTGAATAAAGTGATAGACATGGTAAACTTCTGCCAAATGCTGGAAGTGATGAAACTTCTGCAACATTTCAGTCTGCTGTCCTTCGTTCTCTGCGGGAGGCAAAGGCATTGGTGTCAGTCTCAAAGAGCAGCCTATGAGACTCAGCTGGAAGAAAACAACCTGTCATGATTTTAGCACCAGCACTGCCAGAGGAGCTTTGTACCAGCTCAAGTATGCCCCAGCTACCCAAGCAAATCGTATGTTTACAGAGTTGCTATTCTTCTGAGCAAACTTCTGGCCTGAAACAAGCATGGCAAAACACAGAACAGTTGAGGCAATGGTTTGACACAGCCAGAGGCTACAGCTGAGCTACAGGCAGAAAGCAGCAGGTGTGCATCCCTGGAAACCTCTTCCAGAATGCCAGAGTTCACAAATAAAATTAGTTTTGAAAACTTTCACAAACACCAAATACACTACTAAGCCATCTGGAAAAACATGCATCTCAAACATCTGAGGGGTGACAGATCAGCTGAACTAAAACCAAAGGTACTTAGAGCACCAGGCAAAAGGCAGTATTCCCAACCCTCTGTATTCATTATCACTAAACTACACCTGTTAACTATTAACACCTCTCTCCCAGTGAAATACATTTGGGAGACAAGATGACAGCTAGCAAACAATAAGTTTTACCTGTCGTCAGAAATAATTTGTACCCTCCCTAACCTATGTTCGAACATTTGAGGTAACTTACTCTCCAACATCTTTTATTTACTAGCACGTTAACCCTCCAGGCAATGGGTGTGGTGGGAAGGTGCAGGAAGACACATGGTCCCAGGAGGCACAATTACCATCCCACCAGACTTCAGAAGGAGCCTTATGCCTGCTGATGTCACTGGTTTGTTTATTTGTTTTAAATTAGCACATGGGAAAACCAGAGGACTACAAAAATAGCACAAGCCTGAGATATGTACAGCATTAAAAAACCCAAACCAAACCACCCAGCAGTGAAGCAGCTGCAGCAATGCTATCACAATACAGGACTTGTTTGTCTACGTGCACAATAAGGTAACAAACACCAGCTTCCTTTCAGTGACTCACCTTGGGCTATGTCTAAGCACTGCATGGAAAGCATCCAGTAATAATAGGCTGCATCATTAAATCGGCTTTCAACCACGGCGTTGTGCGTTAACTGCTCCAGCACCCTCACAGCCTCTCTCTGCCTGCCAGCCTTGTGAAACGCTACAGAGCCCAAAACAAAGAGGGGTTTACAGTGTGATTATATCAATTAACGGAAATTCATGTTTTTGAATTGAGAGCAGTCTATTCAGCCCCTATCAAATACTCTGTCCAGGGCAGGATAAAAGGGATTATACACTGGTATTTTCCTCCTTGAAAGCAGTGACACTAATGGAACACGAGAAGAATCTGTAGGTATTTTGAAACTTTTACACTGTCTCAGCAACTCTTGAGCTCAAGGAGTATGTACAATACTGGTTGCTGGGGGTTTTTTAAATAGAAAAGAGGGAAGATGCTGTGATGATTAGATCTCTGTACAAACAACAGTGGTCTCCAAACACTGCAAATCACAACTTTACTCAAAACTACAATAAATTGTTTGAAGTCAGTGCTCTGGTGTGTATGAATACTTTAAAAATATTGTGCTGAATACTTTAAAAGAGTACAGCACAGACTATACCCTTCTGTCATTTACTAACACCACATCCTTTTCTGCTGCACCAAGTAACACCCTCAATTCTCACTTGGCAAACATGCATTCGGCCAATGCAGTCTTCATATAAAGGAATGGGACTGGGGGGGAATCAACCCCCAAAAAACCCGACCCCACAGCACTGCTGCTGCCTGAGTGAAGCCAGCTCAGCTCGAACCAGACCTCACACGAGACTGCAACAGTCCCATGAGGACCTCCAGCTCCCCCAGTTCTGGGCATCTACACTTGCTGAGCCCCAGCAGCACAGGGCTTTGTGGAACAAATGGGGCCTATAACCTGCATTCAGAGAGTGCAAATCACCCCACTGCCCTAAACCAGGTGCTCAAAGTCTTGATGCCAAGACACAAACTCGTCTTGTGCAGAGACAGATCAGGCCCAGCTCGTTCCCTACCTGGGCCCTTCTACGCCAGGCTTGGATCCGAGCTGGCTCAGGGAACAGCAGGTGCAGCTGTCACATGGAACTGCACCTGAGCCAAGGCACTGCACTGAAGCCCTCCTGGCTTCACACAGAGCTCACTTCAACAGCTCCTTGTCTCTGGAACAGTTTGTGGACTGAATTTTGAAGCCTTTCCATAGGATGGAAACTTGACAGTTCAAATGTAATCTTATAAGCCAAACAAACCCCACAAAAAGCTTAAAGAAACAGGAAAACTTTACTTGTGCAAATCCAGTATTACCTAAATACAAAGAAAAATTATGTTTTTCACTCAGGTTTATAAGACGGCTGCTAATGTTTGAATTTTTGTGGGATAAAAATATTAAGACAGGATTATAGGCCAAATATCCCTTACATGCCACACTCAGATGTACAAGATAGAAAATCTGGACATATATTTAGATGCCATAATTTTTGATACATCCATCACACTTTCCTATAAAATAAGGAGATTTCCAGTTACTTTAAAACCAGCATGAAAACATGGATTATATTTGGTTTTGAATACCACTGATAAGAAATTTGCCAAGGCAGAGTCTGCATATTCTGTAGTGGAGAACTATGGAGCAAATATGGAGCGAGCAGTGATCTGTCAGTGACATTCTCACCTTTTTGGGCTTCTTCAAATCGATCATTCTCTGCCAGCCACTGAGCATAAGGGACATAGACTTCATCTTTGAATTCAGGATGCTTTTCACTCAGAGCAAATGCCTGACATAAATAAAAAATTCATTCTTAGAATATTGCCAGGTTTAAACAGTTCAAGGGTTTAGAATATTCCATGGCATCAATCCTTCAGCTCTAATAAAATTCATAATAAAACATATACACATAATAGAGAGTGTAATCCATATTTTCTCCAATAGAAAACTTATGTGTTTTAAAATAGAAAGCAATCAACAAGAGAAAAGTAGCTTAGCATAATAACAGACTGACTATTGAAACAGGAAGACTTGAAAGTGATTATCCAGGAAATTTAGTAGATTTCCCAGCAAGAGACAAAAAATATTTGTATTTTTACTGAATACATCCTCTAAAGAAATTGAAGTAACACTATAAATGCAATTTAGATTCACTTTCAGAAAACCACACCACCACCAAACACATGCTGGCATACACAATTAACTGAGATACTCTGAATCCTTCTGCAGAAGCCTCCCTCTCTCCTGCCTGCTTCTCCCTCACTACGATGCTGGGGGAGCCAGACATTTGCCTCCCTGTTTTGTTGCAACCAGTGATAGTAAGAAGCAGTGGTTTTCAAAACAGAAATCAAGGGCACACTTACTTCTTCCCAGTGATGAGTCTCCACGTGGAGCTGGATCAATGCTTTCAGGTCACCAACCTTCATGTAGGTTTCTGCAGCATGGCCAGGGTTATCAAGTTGCTTAAAATAGAAGGCGCATTTGGCCAAAGGCTCACGCTCAGCTTTATCCAGTTTTCGAGCAATTTCGATTAACCTAGACTCAGCAGAAAGAAGCCAGATGTTTCAGATTCTGCCTTGGTGCTTTGCCTTTTAATTACTGTCATAACTTCACCTTTAATCGGTTAACATTTAATAAACATCATAATAGTACTACCATGCTACACCCTTTAAACAGTTTCAGTAAACATTCCAAATAGCATTTCTCCTCTTGCAAACTCAAACCCTTTCCTTCCCTCTTTACTCACACATTCAGCTCTGTATCTCAGACTCCATGCAGAGCCATGCAGATAGAAGGAGGGAACACATCCTACATGACTCAGTGGCACAGGACACACTTCCCCAACCCTGACCTGAGCAACAGACTCCTGAATAAACATCACCCCCTGTGCCACACAGCAAAACAGAGGCAAGAGCAGGCTGAGGGGCCTGGCCAAGATCTTAAGGCAGCTCAGCAAATGACCCAAAGTGCCACCTACATTGGTGAGAAATGACCAGCAACAGGAGCAGCTACAGAATTTCTGAAGACTCCGTGCCCCAGGTGACTTCTTTACCCACTAGATGAGAACAGCAGCAATGGGCTACCAGGTACAATTACTGCTGTGATGATTACCCTGAAGGCATTCAAGCTATTTTAGACAATCTCATATTGGAGATGAATCCATGCATACTCTTCACTGCTGTAATGCATTTGTTTTTGTAATATATTTATGGCCCTACCCTCTAAACATATGCAACTTTTAAAACATTTTTAATCATAGATGTGTTTCAGATACTCCTGATATAAAGGCAGATACCAAACACATACGGTCTTATTTTAAAATTATGTGGAATTCATAATATCTCATTCAAGCTTTTAATATATATTATCTCTGAGGTGGCAAAAAACCTACATATCCACCCAGCCGTGGTCCCCGCTGATTTCGATGGCCTTCATGTGCTCGCCAGCAGAGAGGTACATCTCCACTGCTGCCTTTGGCTCATTGATATCCTTGGCCCAGTCTGCTTGTTTTTTTATCAGCATCTTTGTGTCTTTGGGATCTCCAGATCCCAGAAATTCCTGCAACAGTGCAATACAAAAGACTGCATTACCTTCTGGTCACAAACGTCGTTACAGTCTAAACTCTAAAATACATAAAGGCTTTTGTAATGGATATCATGATGCTTCCTAGGCACAGAAATACTCCATGGAGAGCAACATGGACTGAGCCAGCCTTCAGCAGCTCATCATCAAGGCCCTGGGTCTGGGAGGAAACAGTGGCAAATCTCCCATTTAGACAGTTTTCAATTAAAAAACCAAAAAGCAGGAGGTTCTGGCCAGCCCCAGAGAAGGACAATGCAGGTGCCTCAGAGGCAACACTAATGCCCCCTCCCGCTCTCTGCTGAGCCTGGTTCGGTGGATACGAGTTAAGATTTCTGCAAGCTTGTCAGGAAAAGGCCTTCCCAAAACAAAATGGTACTAATCTAAAAACTCTAACAGATCAATTCCAAGTTTCAGATTTTCTCTTGCAAGCCAAGCAGGTATGGATTCATTCTCAAAGACGAGCTGGTCCCAGCACATGCTCAGTTAACAACAGCACATCCACTTAATCATATGCTGGCATCAGGATGCCCTACCACCAATCAACTAAAGGCTGAAGTAATTATCAAGTGTCTTTGCAGAAAACAAGATATTTTAAAAAATATATCAACGACGTTCTTTTGCAAGGACAGAACCACAGCTGCTCAAAAGTGAGAGTGCTCTGAAGCACTGCTTGGACTTGTGGGAGGAATGCAAACACCAAGCCTGGACCCTGTGTTGACAACCATTCTGGAAATATTTCTAATAGTTAGTTCAGCTTCTTCTGCCAATACTAAAGCTCTGGCACCATATGGTTCACATCTGTTGACATCATGTGCCAGGAAAAAAGTATAAAACCCCTCTTCAACACCAGAAGATCGATTAAGGGCAATTTTGTCTGTTAACAGAACAGGCTACTGCCCATTAAACAGCTTCTATCAAAAGAAAAATCAGAACAGAGGAGAAATGACAGGTGGAAAAAGAGTGGAAAACTGTGTATCCTCTGTGTTTCTGGCAAATTCTGATTGAGGTTTAAAAAACCAAAACCAAAGCAACAAATGGGCAAAAACCTCTACAAGGAGCACCCACACACCAGATCTGCTTCACCACTGCAATTCAGCAGTTCTCCACTACAGCCAGAGCTGCACCCCATCTGTGCCAGCTCTAAATGAGCCCCAGGCCTGCCTCCTGCAGCACAGCCCTGCTCCAGGGAACAGCTACACAGGTATCCTGACAGCCTTGGAATATGGAAAACTGCATTGAAGAGTGAAGTCAAACAACCTCTTTGGCATGACTTGTTTTCCAGCTTAGGTCACCAAAATAAGCCCAAAATCAAAGGCTAAGCTTAGCTTCTCACAGTACAAACAGTTTTTTTGTGAGTTGCCAGTAATTAGTGATCCAGTGCTGTGATAACGAGCCTGTGACCAGGTATCAAAGGATTCCCAACCTCTGCCTCCAGTCTGGACCTTCCGTCCAGACCTCATCAAAGTCATGCACAAGAAACCAGGTTCTGTGGGTCCCTTTGAATAATTCTGGCAGCATCAGTGAAAACACCACCACAAAAACACACCCCTCCCCCATATATCTTTCCTTGGATAAATAGCTGGCCAACAAGGGGGTTTTACATGTTCTTCCATGTCCTGTGCACTCCCTGCACAAGCTGCCTTATGAAGTATCTTGAATTTCTCTGAATGAAGTCACTCTGAAGTACAGGAGACATGAGACCTCTTGCTCTCTACTGGTTAAATATAGACATGACTACAGCCAAGAATTAAAAGGTTCTTACAAAGACTTATGGGAACATTTTCCTGTATGAATTAAATTTATGTTCAAGAGGAGCCAAAACACTGAAGCTAACAAAGACTCATCAGCCAAAAATAGCGGAAGTCGGGCTTACATCAGCAAAGCCCCCAAATGTTTCTGTTGAGTTCTTGGAAGAAAAAGATCTCTTTGCAGCATGGCTTGGGGAACCTCTGCTACAGAGTTTCTGTGCATGTCATGGTGAATTCTTTGTCCCGGATTGGGCAGAATAAGGCTCTGATGAGTGATGAATGAGACTAAACAGTGCATGCATTCTCAGGGATTTTGATAAGAAAACACCATAGAAGACTTAAAAGCCAAGTAATGCTTCTTATCACCATACAGAAACATCACTTTTTAGAATTATATTCAATTTATTCCTACATGGAAACAGAGTTTAAAAAAAAGCCAAGACACTGAATCTTTGGAAAAAATACTGTAGTAAACAAAAATATTCTAGGTTAGCATATTATGCAGTTTTTAAAATGCATCGATATAGAACTGATTTACTCTGACACAAATATATTTTTATTATAACATGGGTATTACCTTGTCATCTTTGGAGGACAAACAAATAAAAAGGGACTCTCGAGTAAGATAAGGTAGAAGAAGGAGTCATACACCCAAAATTTTTAGTTTTAAAAGAAGGAAAATTACTATGGATAATGCTATGTAACCACAAGAGTTGCTGGTGGTGTCACCAAAAGAATCCACTGAAAAGCCCTGAATTTCCACAGCCGTATTTGAGACTCTACAAAACACAACCTGCTGCCTTGGTAGCAGACTCTGAAGGAAAATGCCACTGTTACACCCAGGCCAGAGACACTTTTCCCCTTATAAGCCAAATGAACTCCAAACAAATACCTGAGAAAATAAAATTGGAATTCAAAGCCCACATTTCTTCAAAATCTTTTGTAGGATCATACTTTGCAAACAATTACAGGTAAATCAATACTTCTGCATTTAAATGTTCAGGTGCCAAGTCCTACCTTTGCATGGTCGAACATGCGTAGGTCAGAGTACATCTCGAGAGCCAGGTTTTCATGGCCACTCCTTTTGTACAGCTTCGCTGCCTCATGGAATTTCCCCTGGTAGGCATAAACATCTGCCAGGAACAGGTCATTGTTGTTCTCTCCATGCTTTTTCCGGTCCTGGAAGAATAGAAAAACTGAAGAGAGATGTAGAAAATATTCTAGATGATCAGGACCTAGGTGAGAAACAGCCCTTGAGGAATTAGATTTTCAGGCTTAGATTTTAACTGTTAATAATTAAAAACCTGTAACGGGATATCATAATTACACCTCTCCTACATTTCTGGTGAATTTATAATTAAAGAATTAAATCTCTCCTTAATTAAAATTACGAAGAGCAAAATTAAATGTCACTATACAAACCAAAGCGATGAAAAATCACTTGTCTTGATTTCACACAGGAAAATGAACACATGCTATCATTACACCAGTCTATTTTAAAAAAGGCATCTGATGGGCTCCTCATTTTCTCCCTACAAAGTCACTAGCACATAATTTGGCTAAATTAACAATGTGTGCAGGTGGGATGACAAACAGGAGGGTAACTGCCAGCAATAAGTAGATTCAGCAAGTATGTTAGCCTGCCTCCGAATACAAACCAGCGACACCTCCACTCTCCCCACATGCAAGAGCTCATGGACTTGGGTCAGTACCAGTCACTTCCAGTGCACCTGTACATGCTCTGCTGGTAACCAGAACTGCTTGCTCTGACTGCCTGGGAAGGGACCACGAGAACAGTGTGAGTGCAGAGCCAAGCAGAAACCCTTCATGTGTGTGCAGAGCCACGGAGAAACCCTTCACATGAATCAAACTGCAGCAGTACCCAGACTGGGAGGGACCCAGGACACAGGTTTGCAGGCACGTGTGTGTTTCAATGTGTGTGCCTTATCCTGTGTATTGGACACACTCCACTGCCCTGCCTGGCATAAAATTATTGCTGCAGTTAGCCCACATCATAGACAAACACATAGCTGCGAACTGGATTTAAAGAAAACTGCATGCAAGGGGAAAAGCGTTCCACAAGCATCCAAATTCAATCCTCTGCTGCCAAAGGGGCTCAGCCATCACTCCCTGGTCACACTTACTGACTGGGCTGACACTGAGCTGGTGCTCAAAGTTCCCTTCAAAAACTTGGTTAAATGAAAAATCTGAGGAGTTGTTACACCATTTTTACAAGACTCCACAGAATCTTGCCAGATAGAGGTGGCAACTATGTTTCTCTGACATCAATTAGGAAAAAAAAGTGTCATTACTGAGAGAAAACCATCATATTAATGGAAGATGTATGCTTAGTTACACCCCTACAAGCCTTAAAAGGAATCCAATCCACTGCAGGTGAGAGAAAGTGGGGATGTAGAACTCACTGCAGAAGGGGCATTTTCATGACATGCGAAAGTAAGTTTATGCCTGCTTATAAGGGGAATCTTTCTTAAACAGGATATGACACGACAAATCCAGAATATCCTCAATAAAAGCAGATCTGGAGAAGCATATGTGGAAAAGAAAGGTTACTACTGGTGAGAGAACACTCTCACCTACCTACACCCTTGAAAAGAAAAAAAAAGAAAACCAACAGAAGAAGAGGCTCTTAATGCAGACCTTTGTCCTGTGTAAGAGAAAAGTTCACTGCAACCAGCTGGCATTTTGACAGCAGCAGGCAGCTCTGAAGACATGAAGACAAGGAGTGTATCCTTTAAGAGAAGGTGTAAATCTAATTAACACAAGGAATAAAAATTCCCTTTATGCCATCTCCATGCAGATCTTTAAGCATTATCTTGCCATCTCTGCAGAAGGACAAGGGTGATGTATGTGTTTTCAAGTGCTCATGACAGACAGTTATTGTTGAGTGAAATTCTATCAAGAAGTGTGAAAAGAATAGGAAGGAGTGATTAGAGCACAGTATGGAAGTATGGAATCCCAAATTCTATTTCCAGTTGTCACAGACTTGTCATGAGACCCTGAGTTTGTCACTTCATTTCTCTGAGCCTGTTTCTGTCCCTGCAAGGAGGAGATAATAGTAATTACCTACCTCCAGGGGGTAGGGAAAAGCTTAATGAACTCATGTTTATGAAGTATTCTATACTAAGCTCTGTCAGCAAAGTAGTATTCTACCAATTATTAATTGAATATTGAACGTTTTTCCAGTTCCCCTGAAGACAGTTACAGAAGTTCCCATCCCACACCCACATTCTGGTCCATGAAGTTCCAATCCTACGATTAGAATTTGAGTCACCTCTACTAATCAGGATTTTTCACTTCAAACACATCTCCAACTGTCAGAAGCACTATCCAAACAAAATTCCTTCCAAAACAGGAAGTAGTGATTTTGGCACAGTAATAAGTTTAAGAAAATACACCATCTTGAACACTGGCTTACCTCTATGCTGCTGATCAGTTCTAAATATCGAAGGTCTCGTACCCTGGTAAATGCCTATTGAAAATAATAAAATAATAAAAGGCATTAATTTGAAAACCCAGAAAAACCCAAATATTATTCTGCATGAATCAAGCTGTCTTCATGCAAAAATGACAGCTGGGTTTGAGTTTGTGTAGTCCCAAACCTGAAGGGGGCTCTGACTATGACTGTGGCCCCTGAGTTGCTGCAGGAAAGGAGACAAGGTACAACCAGAACAGCTCGGCCCTGACACGAGCAGCACAGCAGGGAACAGGAGCTGTGCATACCAGTCCCCCAAGAAATAGAAAGTGTCAATTAAAATATTACATGCTTTTATTCTGGCTATTTAATAGCTTCTCCATTTTGATGTGAGGTGTGACACAGACGAGGAAATTTCAGGAAACTATTACAAGGAAGGGGATATAACTGATTGTATTGCCAAAGCCTGCTGCATATGCTTCTAGTTTTTAAACCATTCAGAAAATCCAGCATGAAAGGAGCTCAGAGAGAGGAAAGGAAGTAAGGAGACGATAAGATAAAAGTACTGTAAGACAGTGTAATATCTTTGCAAATAGAGATGAATGTGCAACCCAACGTCTCAAGTGGCAAAGTCACGTGCAAGTTGCAGCAACTCAGCACTTATTCCTGACATGCATCACAAAACAGAAATTTAACTCTTTGGGCTGCACATTCAAGATTTCCAACCAAACTAATACTTAAGAGGGCACAGTGTATTCTGCTTACAACGGATTGGACTAGGAGCTATGAGAGCCTTTAATGTCAAGAAGCTGCTTTTGTTCGAATTAATCCGCTCTAATTCTAAGAGGGCACTACTTTAAAATTCCAAGGAGGCACTGAAAACTTCTTTTTAAAAGTATCTATTTGCATAAAGCCATACATGAGACTGGAATTATTCTGATGCCTCCACTTAGAAAAAAAAAAAAGAAAAATAAAGCATTTCATTTCCTTTTTAAAAAAAAAAATCTGTTATTAAAAGATACCTATCATTACAGACCATTCTCAGTGTGTTTTTAGAATGCTTTGTCTTTCATACAGTATTCATGACACCGAACTCAGTTTGCTCTCACTTATTTGAGAAGAGGTGGTGAAAGAAAATAGGGAAGTATTTTATACCGGAGAAAATCTCAGTTCTTCAGTATATGCCCTCTCATAGACCACTCTCCAAAGCAAGGCATGCCACACAGAAAAGGACTGAAATGACACTATCCCATCACCACGACCTTCACAGAACGTTAATGGGTAGATAACAAAGAACAGGAAATCTTCACATTTGTACTGAGGTTATATTAAATATTTAGGGAGGAAAAGGGCAAGTTTGTAGCAGTAGGGAAGCTGAGCATCCTGTGCTGCCACCCGCTGGGCGCTGCTGAACGGCTTCCCAATTCTGCTCCCCCAAACCCACTAACACATCTTCCAGCTGAAACCATTTTCTTTCTACCGAACACCTTGATTTAGAACATGGCATTTACCTAGAGAGATACATTAGACTTCAGTTCAAAACCTCATCTCAAAATCCTGAGTACAGAACAAACAATTGGTTTGTTTGTGGAACAAGACACACTAAGGACAAGCAAGACAGTAACCCAGGAACATCACTTGCATTCCAGTCATAAAACATGCATTATACACACACACACACACACATAAAAATATAAATATAAAACCCAAGCTTTCTGCTAAACGAGTAAATATATGCTTTACCTTTTTAGCAGTTTCAAACTCCAGCCCTTCCAAGGCTTCCATGGCCAGCTCTCTCCAGTCAGCATCAGTCACTCCTAAACAGGCAATTTGATAGGCTTCTTTAAACATTTTTCGTTCCAGATATTGATACATGGGTGCAGACTGAGGATTGCCATAGAAAAAAACATGTATCAGAAAGCATAATACTGAGATATATTAATAAAATTCTCTACAAACATTGGAGGGAAAAAAGATATATTCTAATCACAACCATTACAAGCTGCCCAGAGAATAAACATCTGGGTTTTGTACACAGACAGAACAACATTCTGGGGTGATCATGATCATATCTTTAAACAAGCTGGGTTAATGACATTCCAAACTCATCCATTTTGAAATCTTCAGTTCCTTGCAATATGAGGAAATAGTTAAGAATGTGAATTCTTCTGGGAATTGAACATACTAAATACGACATACACTGAGCTTTTCTAGTACTACAGAAGCAGAGCAAAGGAGGGGCAGTGTGTTTGCAAAGGCTAAGAGCATGAGGTGTGGCACCACTGCCGGGCGCGATGCGTCCCTGGAAACACCCAGACACACAGGAAGGGTGCCATGGGAAGTAACCCTTCTGCCCCAAGCTCGAGGACAAAGCTGTTCTATCAGCACTGTGGCTATATAGGCCCAAAAGACACTCAGGCTTTCAAGGACCTGCCCCTGCCCTAAAGGAAATCCAAGCAGGGAACTGCCAGCTGCTGCAGGGTGGCACACACAGACAGATGTGGGTCTGCAGCCACAGCTCGAGCCCTCTGAGGGAACACGGAGCACTGCAACACTCGTGCCTTAACCTGGGTTTGCAACCCCAGCAGGACACAGGTCCATTTCTGTGTTATTTTTATCCATTTATATGAAAATTGTACACCCTTTGGTACTCCCTCTCTCCAAAAGCATAGCTTTGGAAAAGCTGCCTCTGTGACACTGCACAGTAATTCTGTGGTGTCTCAGTGCCTACAGCATGCCAAAGGCAGACAGGAGTGTTCAAGGCCTGGTGACCCTGTCTGTGGCTGCCATCCACCCTGGGCAACCCAGAGCCTCATCAAGGACCTGCCCAGGGCCTCAGGGGACAGACGGGTCTGTAACACAGGTGTGCATTAGTCAGTACAAGCACAGGGCATTCTGCCTCCTTCATTGACTCTCAGAGGCAAATCCTGCACACGCCTGGATGCAGAGAGTCACAATCTTTTTGCTTTTTTTTTCCTTTTTTTTTTTGGACTTCCATTGCATCTCATGACACAGAAAACAGCATTTTATGGAAGGTAATCCCTAAATTCCGATTATAAAGACTACACATGTATTATACATTCAGACTAAAATATACAGTTTAAATACTGCCTAAACATATCTAGATGAAGCAACAATAAGACAGTATTTGATATATTCAAGAAAAATGAAATTACAACTGGGGAAAAGTCATATAGGGAGAACACAGTAAAAATACTGCAGGAGGTAAGGCCTGTACTATATCAGATTACGTGCATTTGCAAGGAGAAAGGGAGAATCAGATACAATTACCAACAGCAAAAAGGAGGTTAGCTTAATTAATGCCAAAGAAACAAAAATAAAATAGATCACACAATATAACTTAAATAACAACGAAGGAAGTGTGAACTGCAATCATTTTAGTAATGAAATACAAGTAAATCTCAGAAAAGCTTCTTCACTTGTTAAACATTCATGTTTATGAGATATAAAGCAACACTTAATGAGATTAAAGGATTACCTGCGGAACTTCAACTGCTGACATAGAGAAAACATGAAGGCAGAAGATCTTGGAGCCATTGTAACCCACAACAAAGCCTTGCAGTTTTTGCTGGTGGACGGGGAAGTTGCTAGCTTTGATATTGAGGTAACCCCCTCCAGAAAAGCAAAGCATATCCTCACACTGGGTATTCCAGGCCACGCTATTAGCATTGGGTTCCTAGTGAGCAAAACAACTCAGGATTACAACTGATGCAATCACATCTTTCCTAAGAAACATGCCTCCTTCAGCTACAACGTTTGACCCATTACAGCCTGGTGTGTACACACACCAATTATTCACATTTGCAATATCCTAAAGCCTAGAATATTCCTAAACAGATTCATAGGGACGTATTTTACATTTTAATACACAGCTATAATTGTCTTGCCTTTTATGTATATTTACTAGTGATGTCTACTATCAAACTGTAGAACATTATACCAAATTCCACAATAATATACCGTTAGTTAGAACATTTAATTGATCATTTCCTCAGTCCATTACACAAAGGAAGTTACAGACCCTATCTTTGCAGCACTCCATCCTTGCTATCCAGTGTGTTATGAAAACATTTAATCAACATTAATAAGTGACTGCTAAACTGCCAATGAAGAGAGCATTATCATGATTCCTTTTATAGCCTACGAACACCAGATGAACAAAGATGTTCAGGCTTTAATTCCATTCGTACTAATAAAACTAAAATGCTCTTTAACTGTAATGCTTCACAGGGAACCAGGGCAGAGTTCTAAATTAAACTGAAAAGGTCACATATTTAAGTGCTCTTTATTCACCTGTTGCTCACATAGATTTCCTGTCTTCTCATTCCTACTCCAACATCTCTGAAAAGGTGGTTTTCATAAACAGATCACAGTTAAATTCTACAAGATGGGATTAATATCTTAAATGAGTTAAAACGAATTCCTGTGCAGCAACACTTTTGGGATGTTCTGTGCTCCAAAGTACTTCTTGCCCTCCCACGCCACCTTTTAAAAAAACCCCAACAACTGTTAATTTTTACCTGAAACAGCAACTCTTTGGTATGAATGTCATAGACGAGGCAGGTGTCGTTCTCATCCACCACGGCCAGCTTGTTCCGGGACGCGCTCATGTCCAGGCAGCGCACGGCCGTGGATTGCTTCAGCAGCACGATCGCCAAGGCGTTGTCCACGAAGATCTTCAGGATCTAGACAGATTTGAAACAAAGTCACTCCAGACATTTCTGTCCCTAGAACAGGAAACAGCATAGCAGGTAAAAACTTCGGTGCTGTTGAAAGCGTGATGAAATTGCAAGCTTTTCAGAGACAAACTGCAATAAAATTAGGGAAATGCTTCCAGTTTGAGGTTTCTTGAGCAGACTGGCTGCTACAACATGCTCTAGGTCACAAGCCTATACAGATAAATCAGATGCTATGCATCCTGGATTCTCCACTAGTTACACAATTTCATTAATACATTAATGTAAAACATAGAGAAGACACACAGGATCTCAACTTCCTCGCAATCAGTACCTCTGGGCTCCAGTCTGACACTTCCAGCTGCCACCTGGCGTGTGAAACAGACAGCACCTACACCTGGAGAACAGCCACACCCTCACAAGTGGTCATCAGGAGACATGTACCCACCTCCAACCCCAACTAATGGCAAACCTGCTCTCAGTTCACCAAGAACTTAATTTTTGTCAGTTGATACTAACAACTTACAGACTTTTAGGCACAGTTAAACATATTTGTATGAATTTTACTGTCACAGAATGTGAAAGACAGAAGTAATTAATTTTTAATCCCAAAATGAGATTGTCAAATAAAATTCTAGGCCTGCTGCTCCTAAGATCTCCCTCTAAGAGCACAGAACACATTTTATTTGCAGTGAAAAAACACATACCAGACATGATGTGTTACCTGACCATTCTTGAGACCAACTAAGAGGCCTTCTCTTCCTGGAGGCCCTCCAATTACTTTAATGTAACGAATGAGAGATTCCATCAGCCATTCTCGTTCTTTAAGACCACTGAATGAGAGGCACTGCAGTCTCTTCTCCTAAGGACACAGCAAGACATAAAACACAGCAGGGAGGTGAAGACAAAAATCTGTGTCTGATGTGAGACATTTATACCTATACTAGCAGTGTGTCTACTTTTACATTCAAAAATCACACAGTTAAATACTCAATTTAATGGGTGAATTCTTTAAGATTTTCCAATCCCATGAACAAACAAAAACAAACACCCCTAGTCTTTTACTAGTACTTCTCTCCCACCCAAAAAGTACCCCTGGATTCTGTGCTAATTTATCAAACTCACTAGAGAGCCTGTTTTACTGAAGCAGAGTCACCTGAGCCATGCCACAGTAGCTGCCCAGCATCATGTCAGCACTGCATGGCACAGCCAGACTGCCTTGGCAAGAGCTGTAACAGATCCCACAGGGCAGTCCTGCCAGCCACTGACTGGGACAGCAGCCTTGAACACTGAACACAGCCCAGGACTACTCTAGCTTTTAAGGCACATACCTGGCATAAAATAATGTGATTTGAACACACCACCAGCAAGTTACATTCAAATTTCTTTATGATCTTTTCCTTCACCCGATAGTACATATCTGCAGAGTCATCCGAGTACAACTCGTAAATCAGGATTTTCTCTGGCATCTGGATGGCTAATCTGTTTTTGTAGATTGCAATTTTCTTCACAAGCTCTCTGCCTTTTATCCTAACTAGAAACAAAAAACACAGAAGTGATACAGTATAAGCTGCCACAAAACTAACATACAGAAATCAGAAAAGTAAAACTGAATCTCTCTAGAGCACCTCTAAAATTCAAAGCACATTCCTGATCAGGTACGTTTGCTGCTCTGCATCTACGTAATCTACTATCCCTGTCATAGTTTACCACCCTTTATGACTTGCCAACAGCATGTTCTGGAGTCTGGAGCAGTACTTTGATTCCTTGCCATAAAAAGCTAGCAGAAATGAAGAAACAAAATAAGCACAAATGCTTGAGGTTACAAGTAAAGAAAATAAAAGCTAAATGTAACACATAGTATTTTTATCTCATTTTCAGAGATTAAAACCTTATTTTAAAAGCCCCTGTCCCTCCCAGTATCTTTGCCAATCCCACATCTTTCATTAAACTTGTCAGTGCTGAACTTGCACACTCCCAAGTTTGCGCTCTCCTCGTGCAAAGTGTGTTCCATGGTTTGACTGCCAAAGTGACAACAGCCTGTCAGGTACATGCAGTGTATGTTCCAAGTGTCCTGATGGAGATAAATCAAAAGCCAAAACAAACCACATGAGGCTGCAAGTGTAGAACTACCTTTTTGTTCCGTGATGAGATGCTGGACAATAACATCGGTCATGTTGTCCCTGTAGGCGTAGCGATCTTTATAGAGGCCATGGACAGTGCTGAATATCAGCTGGTAGAAGGAGATTGTTCCATCCTGACATCCTACTGCCTGAACACAAGAAGACAATAATTTTAGTTAATTGGCACATACAGGTGAGAATTGGGAGAGTGTGTGGTGTTTATACGAACACCATGTCCCTCTTCCTGTGTAATGTATAGACCAATTACAGCTGACTTATATTTAACCATGGTTCAAGTGCAATGCAGAATGAGGACTGATCTCCCCACAGACCATGGAGACACCATGCTGGGTGGGGGCCTTGGGTTCATTTGGTTGGGGTTTTGGTTAAGTATTTTGCAGAGGAGGTGTGTTCGTTTGTTTATTTTTAGATTTGCTTTCATTCTCTTCCCACTTGTACAGGACTCAGAGTGCAGCATTTTGGGCTGACAGTTGCCCTGTATGTATTTTCTACCCATCATGGAATTAGATTTGGTCAATTGCAGAAGCTATTAGCTGGTGTTTTTAATTAGTTTTCCCTCCTCTTTTTTAATCAAAATACAGTAAATGTCTTACCACTTGACAGCAGGTGTTATGCTCCTTATATCCTTCTTACAGCTCAGGTTTTACTTCTGCAGGATATTTGTAATTCCAGTGGCAGTTCTAGGATCTCCCTAGACACTGCTCAGGTTCTACTGCCTCGGTAGGAATGTCTAAGCAACTAAGTTTGAAATGTATGATCTTACTTTAGGTGACAAATTCCCTGTGAAAAAGTCAGAAAAATGTCCCTACTCACCACATAGTTGGAGTCTGGTTTAACTTTGCAGGTCCACACCCAGCTGCTCTGCTCTCCCACAGTGCCCAGGCGTACGCCGTCCCTTGTGAAGAGAGAAACTTGTCTATCTGAACCTCCCAGTAGGAGATACTCTCCTTTAGTAAAGTAGCTGATGCAGCATGGGTCAAAATTGAGCACTCTGTCCTTCCCAATCTACAAGGGAAAATAAAACAAAAAACCAATCAAAAACATAAACAAAAGGATCATTTCATTTTTTCTGAAGGCAACAAGTGCCATCACTCATACCATTCGTCTCCTCCATGCATGGCTTTTCAATACCCAGAACCACTGGCTATATTAGGATTCCCAAAGGCAGTTCTAAAATATGTCCAAGAATCCCTCCAGTCCCAAACCATTCTGCTCAGAACGCAACAACTCAAAAAACCCCTTTAACCAGCTGAAAAAAACCACAAAGAGGTTCTCTTCAAACCAGTGAACCATGTCACAGAAGCCAGCAGAGCTGTAAGGGCTTTAATGGAAGAACTGCAAGACAGCAGCTGAGCTGCTACGTGAGAAACAAGAGCTGAAGGAGAAATGGTTAAAAAAACAGTAGACTCATAAAAGGCTGGGAAAACAGAAGACATTTAATGTAACTAATAAAGCACCAGTATGCAAACACTTTGACTGAGGGACACAAAACAGAACCAAAAATACCCTGTGAGTATTGAATAAACTCTCTAAGACATACCTGCTTGCCACTCAGATGGTAAAAGGAAAGCTTCTGACCCCAATCTGCCACAGCCAAAATGTCATTGCGTTCATCCCTGCCAAAAAAAAAAAAAAAAAAAGTAGCAATTCCACAGCAATTTTTAAATAAATTTCTTAGAGCCACAGAACCAAGTAGTAGACTAGCAGAATTCACTTCATGTTACTCTTTAAAAGTCACAAACTGAAAGGACAGCAGTTTGTCATTTAAACCTGTGGAAAACAGCCTGGGGACACAAAATCAAAACCAGTCTCCTCTACAGGAATGACCCAAAGCTTGAAGCATCACTTCAGCTGGAGCTGTGTGAGCAGTGGACACAGTGGAGCAAACAATCCCTTGACAGGTGAAGCACCTAGGCCCACATTCTGATTTAGCTACAGGAGTACAAGGCCATCATCAAAGTCTACACAGCTGAGCAAGAGTGAACTGCAATTATCAGAATAAAATGTTCATGTGAGGCCAACAGTAGGCTGAGGAAAGACTTCAGGTCCCAAATTTAATTCCAGTAGTCTGACATGTTCTGTTCAGCTTGGAGCAAAACAGGAGAGTCACCTTCTCCACAGCTCCTCGCCTAGGAGGAGATGGTAACCTGAATGTTCTGCTGCAGACTATGCCTCTAGCCAGGGATTGAATATAAAACAATCACAAAAAAACCCCTAATGACAAGCCAAGTCACCCTCCCTTTGGTCAGTGCATGCCACATACACCTGGGGGGTAGCACACACCTACGTCATGATGAACACATACTAGCAGAACAAACTAAGACCATACAGGTAACTATTGATCTAGAATTTCCTATCTTTTGAATATTTGAGGTTGCATAATACTCTGCCCTTAGTCCTTCCTATGAAGTGCTGTTCCAGGTAACATAGGTACTCATGTTTCTTTGAAGTTTCACTCACAAGTTGAAAGAGACCTCCTTTTCCTTGTGGTCTTCTATACCTGGCTGAGTATCCTGCCTACTGCCAAGGATCCAGTAGTGGGATCTCCTCTAAATAGTTGTGAACTGAATCCTCCTCTTCTTCATCTACTCTACTCCAAAAATTCTGCCACCTACTGCAATAGCAACTGCTTGTTCATGTATTTGGAAGAACATTCCCTCTGAACTCAAATGAAAAAACAGCTCCCCTCTCTCTCTGCCAATCCAAAGAGAACGTACCCCTAAATCCTTAAAAAAAAATTAACCAAAAAGAGTACAAAACAAGAAAAAAATGTCTCAGTAGATCTGGTGAGGTGGAACCTCAAATCCTGGGGTCAGTTTTGGGCTCCCCACTTCTAGAAAGACATTGAGGGGCTGTAACGTGTCCAGGGAAGGGAATGGAGCTGGGGAAGGGTCAGGAGCACCAGGAGCAGCTGAGGGAGCTGGGAAAGGGGCTCAGCCTGGAGCAAAGGAGGCTCAGGGGGGACCTTGTGGCTCTGCACAAGTCCCTGACAGGAGGGGGCAGCCGGGGGGGGCCAGGCTCTGCTCCCAGGGAACAAGGGAGAGAACAAAAGAAATGGCCTCAAGCTGTGCCAGGGGAGGCTCAGGTTGGGTACTGGGAAAATTTCTCTCTGAAAGGGCTGTCCAGCCCTGGCACAGCACCCCAGGGAGGTGGTGGAGTCCCCATCCCTGGAGGGATTTAAAAACCATGTGGATGTGCACTTGGGGACAGGTGTTAGTGGTGGCCTTGGCAGTGCTGTGGGAATGGTTGGACTCGATGGACTCAGAGGGCTTTTCCAACCTAAACAATCCCACATCTCCAATCTAAAAGGTAACTTGTTCCCAGGTTCTCCATTCAGTTGAAGACGGGCAGCAAAGCCAAAACCCCAATATATAATCACTTAAAAAAGGTAACACAGATGGCATTAACCTGTTCCAGCTGGGATAGAAGTCAAGCCTTTCTGCAATCAATGAGCCAAGGATAATCTATTCAGCATGAAAAAAAGGAAGGATGAAATTATTTACCTGGAAGGATTCCAACAAATTGACCATATTGGAGAGGAAGAGCCCCCTGGCCGCTCTATTTTCACTTTCTCATCACCATTTTTGTTCCTTATGCTGACAATGCCATTGAACATCCCCAAAGCAAGGTACTGGCCATCATTTGTCCAGCTGAGAAAACACACACATACTGAAGAGTAAGCTACTACAAACCAGCAGCAGGAAGGCAGGATGGTATATAGCACATTCACACAGAAATGCTAGATTAAAGTATATTTCTAAGGGGGAGTTCTGGGAGGTAGCTAGTAATCTTACAGTTTGTTTATGCATCTAAATCCACATTTATAGCAACAGTACACACTCATCAAGAACATTTTATCATATACATGGAAGTAAAATAAATTAAAGCTTGCAATATTTGCAACATTTTGGGGATGGCAGTCTGGGAGCAGACCAAAATGCTTTAAAAGCCACATTTTAGAACATGATCAGACAGAACTGTCTGGTGTTGGACAGAGGGGGCCTAGGGTCCCTTCTGGTCTCTTCTTCAGTCAGATGAATGACTTCAGTTAATGAATCCTTGCTGCAGCTTCCCCAATGATAATACCTCCTTCAACTGAAAACACCAAATGGACAGGGAATGAACTACAAACAAAAATTGCAATTATATCTCCTCCAATTTCATTGTATTGTTGTTGTACAAGATGGATGACCAGATGGAGAGAGAACCTAAGACGCTTGCTCAAGACCAGAATAGGTCTCTGATGCCTTCAGTATGATTTGGTTATAAACAGGACCAAGCATAACCCAGCACTTTGCTACTGAAAAAGAAGGAGGGAAAAGTCTTTTTTTTTAAAGCTTCCATCTGACTTGAAATGGTTTGTATTGAAACTAACTTAAATGACACAGATAAACTTACCTACAGCAAGTAATCTTGCAGCTTGTTTTATGTTTAGAGACTGACTTCTGTTCAGGAGACCACAAGCCTCGATGAAAGAAAACAAAAACCCAATGACAAGTATGTGCGTGCCAGTGTTCAGACTGGAAACTAATACTCTCAGAGAACTCAGCTGGGATTTTAGAGGCATCAAAGTCTTGTCCACTGTTAGAATGACACTTAAATACATAATATTTATTATTAAATGGCAAAAAAAAATCCATCTAAGTAACAGAGGGGGTGTCTGCAAAAAATTCCAGTAACAGAGCCGCACATTTATCCTGTGGCCCCTCGCTACATTGTTCTTTCCCACTGAATTTAAGTGATTTAAATCAGTATCCAATGTCACTGAACTTTAGGTACCTTTGTGTCCCATCTGTTCTGGAGTTATAGAGCTGCATCTATCTGTGGTTAGCTTAGCTATCCAGCTATAATGGAATTCACTAGTTCAAGGGAAAAGTTCAAGGGAGAAGACATACCAAAATCCCCAGATGAGCAGGATGCCAACTGATGAGTGAGAGGATTGTATGAAACGCACTGGATAGCGTCATTATGCCTAGAATGAAGTTACAATCAGATTTCAATAAATCATTCTTAAATGCCCCTTTTCTGACTTTCAGCAAGTGAGCTGAAAGCTTCAGCAGATGCCAAAGTAATTGGATTGGTTTACAGTACATCAAGAAAATCTATTACTGTAAAGTAAATCAGTAATAAACCTTATAAAAACTGTCTCCAAGTCACAGGATTCACTGTATTTCATCAAGATTAGCTAAAGCTGTACAGCAATTGTGGTTTGTGAAAGATGTCTGAAGGTTGTACCCAAATTCTAAACAAGTGTGCTTGTGCAGGCTTTGTGCAGTGACCAGCTAACACAAACCAACTCCTGATAAATGTGCAGTCAGGAAACAGAACACGAAGTTGTTGCTTCAGAGGGCTGACTCAAAACAGAGCCAGATGATTGAAATACACCAAAAGTGCCAAACCCATCTTTAATTTGATCTTTGAACCAGAATTACAGTTTATTATAGAAGACTGGTCATATTATGTTTCATTTTATTCTGACCTATTCTGACTTTCCCTAGTTCTCTGTCAGCCCTCTAAATTCACAGATTTCTCTGGATTCCCCACTGCCTTTTATGCCTTTAATTGCCTTCCTGCCTCATTCAGATGCTTCAGCTGCTCTTTTCCTCCTCCCTCCCCTACCACTCCTTTTCTCTGACCTTAGTGAACCTTCTCCCAAATCTAACAGCTCGTGCTCTTTAATTGCAGCAGTGCATAATCAAAATCAGCTTTTGAGGCACAAAACTGAACAGCATCACTTACGTGTACTTCAGAATTCCTTCTAACTTTGAAGTCCAAATTATCACACTTTTATCAGCAGAGCCAGATGCGAAACGCTTGCCTAAGAATTAGAGATAATTTAAATCCCACACATACAAGAATCACTTTCACTCCAAATACTCAATCAAAGAGAGAGCAAGAAGTTCTTGAACTTGACAAGGCTCAAGTAATAATGGGGCTGACACTGAGTGCCTGGATGTGCCTTCCCAGCCACATGGAGTTCCAACGGCTGTACTGTACCATTTCCATGGCCTTGCCAGTAAACAGTCCTTCCAGTGCTGTCCATCCCTAGGCTGGAGATTGATGGGAACAGTGACAAGTTAAACTGGTACACTGTCCCAGGAACTGTCATCACTCAAACAGCAGCAGCTCCAGGAAGGCCCCCAAGCCCACAGAGTGAGTCCCACTGAATGAGAGTCATAGACAGTGAGAGAACTGGAAGCACAGTGCAGTGAGCACGTAACATATGAAGGACCAGGAGAAACTCTGGGATAGAAGAACTACAGGAATAAAACTCAGAGGCAGATGAGTAGCAGAAACAGGAATCTCTGAGGTGAGCCTTCTCCTCACATTGCCCATGAACATACACTCACCGAGTGCTAAACCTAACACTGAAGTCAAAGGGGAGGGGCAGTGGGAGCACAGCTCTTGGGTTCACAGGTGACCTTACAGGCATTTGTGCAGGTAGCACCTGTACAACAGATCAAACCCTCCACTGGACAACAAAGCCCAGTACTTGTTAAAGAACAAGCCTCCAGCACTCACATGCTGTAATTGAAACAACCCCCATTTCTCCATTTCAATGGGCAATCACAAATGGGAGAGATGCACTTTACAAACCAGGCTAACAACGCCCCAAAGTGCTATTTACCATCTTTAGCGTAAGCCACGCAGTACACAGTGTCTTTATGTCCTTTCAAAGGCTGAATTAGGGTTCCATCAGAAGTATCATACACCTGTTCAAATGGGGAGAAAAAAAAAAACCGATCCAAACATACAAACAAAAGAACTTAACACAAAAAAACCTTTCAGTGAATCACAGAACCACATTTGGGTGGGAAGGGACTTAAAAGCTCAGCCAGTTCACTCCCTTGCCATGGGGCAGTGAGACCTTCCACTATCCCAGGTTGCTCCAAGCCCCATCCAACCTGGCCTTAAACACCTCCAGTGTGAGGACTAGGATATAGAATTACTGAAGGCTAACAGATGATGCACTTCCTTTTCTGTCTGCTTTTTGAATTGCATACAGTTCATACAAGACAAATGTTTTCTAGCACACAGCTTTCTGTAACATGACAATTCTTAGAAAGAAAGAAGAGTCAGTACTAGAAAATAACACACACAAAAGACATTTTTCAACAGCTTGTTTGGCAGCTTGTTTTACATCTCATTGGGTTTTTTATCTTTTATTTTTATATTTTACATTTTGCTGTTAAAACATCTTTCTCTACGTTTGATGTTTAAACAATAAATTACTGCTAAGGAGCATCACTAAATACATTATTCTGTTAGCCCTGAAAATAACACTTGCTGTCCTGCAGTGCTGAACTCTAGCTCTACAATCCAAACATCCATTCATCCACCATCCTACCATGCCCTCCATCCCTTCCTGCAGTTCCTACACCTGCCCCATCTGAAAGCTTTGCAAGACCTGAGAGCAGCTGGTCCTGAACTGCTCTTGCAGCAGCCCCAAGGACCCACAGACAGCTTGAGCGGAATGTTCCCACGTCTTTCCTATCACCACAATGCCAGGACATGGGCTTGAGTCTCTCCCCTCGTCACAGAGATTTTAATGCAACTTGCATGAGCACAGCCCCTGCACTCTGTGCCAGGACTGGGGGCAGGTTCATAGATCTCAAACCTCGGGAAAGGCACAAGAAGACGAGATGACGCAAATAACTTAAATCTCATTACTTTTGGAAATAGAGCTTAAGACTTGGTAAGAAATATTAAAAAGCTTCAAAACACTTTAGAATTGGCCTGCATTAATATGTATGTTGCTGTGAGGCTGCACTGACAGAGATAAGGGGATTTTGGATAGGTTATATTCATAAGTTAATGTGAAAGAAATCATGCTCATACAGCTGTAAAGGAGAGAGGACAGGAAGGTTTCCCTACCAGCAGCCTGTTTCCAGCAGCAATTATCAGCTGGGTCCCATCCGGCTTGAACGCGAGGTCGTAAATACTGCGGGAAACAAACAAACCAAGAACTCCGTGTCAGGAGACAGAAAACACATTCCCTGCCCGTCAGACGTGTCACACGGCCAGCGCTGGTAACGGCACACTGAGCGTGGGTGTGATTCCCAACAAACTCCTCGAGCACAAGGAACCTCCGGGACCGACCCCGCGCTGGGACCCCCGACCCCGCCCCGAAGAGCCGCTCGGAGCGGAACGGGCCGACACACCGGCTGTCCCCGGGGCCGCTCACCACTGCTCGGCCCTGTCGCGCCAGGTGAGCGCGGCCCGCATTGCCCGGACCCAGAACGGCCCGGACCCAGCACCGGCACCAGCACCGGCACCGCCCGGCACCGCCCTCCCGGCCGGGCCCGCTCCGCGCCGGGCGCCGCTCCCCGACCCCGCCGGTGCCAGGGGCAACGCGCCTGCGCCTGGGGCCCACGGGTCCGCCGCCACGCCAGGGGGCGCTGCCAGCCCCGCGCAGGGACGTCCGCGCGGGGCGGGGCGCGGAGGCCGTGCCTCTGAACGTCACGTGACCGGAGCGCGGGAGATGGCGGCGCCGGGAGCGGGGAACGGGTGAGGGCGAGTGGGGCCGGTGGGGCCGGAGCGCGGGGCACGGGGCACGGGGCACGGGGCACGGGCCTCGTCAGCGGGGCGCGGACGGTGTCGGGCCGGCCTCGGGGTCGTGTGGGGGTCCGTGCCCAGGCCCGCCCTGCTGACCCCGGAGCTCCCCCGGTAGCAGGACCTTACCCGGGCTCTTCTTCCCCTGCAGCCCCGGGGACGGCAGTCGAAGCGCGGCGGCGGAACGGCCCGGCCCCAGCCCTCGCAGCAGGGAGCACGGCCCGGCGGGGCCCAGCGCCGTCCCCCGCGGGTGGCAGCGGGTGAGCAGCCGCCGGCGGGCGGGCAGGACGGCCGGGAGGATCGACGTGTGTTTCATAAGGTGAGGCCCGGGGCTGTCAGTGAGCGCTGTGTGGCCTTTCTTGGCAGAGCCATAAAAACGTGCCCAGACATCGCCCCGAAAACTGTTTTTGTACTTTGTTCTGAGGTTGTTTTATGTATTATTGAAGATTTTTAAGCGAAGAGCTGCAGAATGAGAAAGTCATTGCTAATTTACTTTCCTTTCCTACCACAGCCCTGAAGGGAAGAAGCTGAGGTCAAAACGAGCACTTGTGGAGTATTTACAGAAAACTGGGGAGACAACACTGAAAGCAGCAGATTTTGATTTCACAGCTCCTCGAGGGAGCACACGCTCAGGGTTGAGAGGATGTGGCATGGGAGCCGTGAGGACTGACCTGGAAAAGGAGGATTGTCAGAGCAAAGTGCAGGAGCTCCATGCACAGAATGGTGCTGAGGTTGGAATTCAGAACATCCAGGCTGGAAATGGACACCTGGGAGATGTTACATCTACTGTGGAATGCACAGATTTAGTAATGGAAGGCATAAACCCAGAGGAAGGTTTGAAAACCAAAAGAAAGGGGGTAGATGGGAAAAGTGTCCAAACTAGGAAACCTGGGAAGGGCTCAGAAAGGAAGAACCAAGGTGACCCCAAGAGCAAGAGGCAGAGAAGACTCTCTAACACACAGGAGACCGAGTGTGTTCAGAACAAGAGGGTCCGGAGACAGACAGACACACGTGGAGCTGACAGCCAGGGTGTGGGTGCAGGGAAAGCTCTGTCAGCAATGTCCAGGGCACGGCTGAGGTCAGTGGCTGGCTCACAGAGGGAGCTGGGTCACCTGCCAAAGGAGGGGCCAGGCTCCAGTGGCACACGTGCTGCGGCATCTGAAGAGAAATCCTATGGACTGGAGACAGGGAAGGTGCCAGATCCGGGGGATCTGGGTAAGCAGAATGTTAAATCTGACACGGAGGTGGATGCTGAGCCATGGGACAGGACGACATTCACAGCAGTCAGAATGTCACCAGGTGCGTATGTGCAAGTGCAGAATGTGATGCCAATTCTCGTGTTCTGCCTGGGCCTCTCCTGACTATTGAGGCCACGTGTTCTGCTTCAGGTCAAGCTGCTCTGACATCCAGATCTGTCTCATTTTTATCCAACAGCATTTAAATTAATGCAGACTAATTAAAGACTGAAACTTACTGTACCAAGCTCTTAAGCCGTACAGTGTCAGACAATAATCTGGAGGAGATTTAAGGCACGTTTGTGTTTTGCACGAGAAGAATTCCTTCTGTTTCCATCACAGCATAAAGCAGAAATGGTGTGAAACATGACCGCAAAATACTTGGTTCTTCTTCCTAATGCTGAAGTTTTATTTCTTTACAGAGGAGTCTGTCCCACGCACACAAGTGGAGAGAAGGAAAACAAGTCCATATTTTTCCAGTAAATACAACAAAGAAGGTATTGTACTTAGAGAAATACATTTTTTAAATGGGGAAGGGATAGGATGGCTCAGGATCAAGTGATGATGTGGAAAATTCCTTGCAGTTTGACACTGGCTGCAGCTGTGCCAGTGGGACACAGTCCCCTGCAGCCCTGTAAAGGCTGCGTGGGAACTGCTGTGGCTCTACCTACACACAGTGCCTCCATAAAGATAAATCTGCTTCAGAGGTCTTCATTTTAATTTTTTTTTTCATTAAATAGGTAAAGCCATCCTTTCCTGTCTAATAAATGTTCCTGTGTTGCCCCTGTGCAGCCCCCAGCGCACCCAGAAGGAAGGCCCTCAGAAAATGGACTCCTCCACGTTCTCCTTTTAATCTTATCCAAGAAACACTCTTCCATGATCCATGGAAGCTTCTCATTGCCACCATATTTCTCAATAAAACTTCAGGTAAGTAGAGTAGCATGAGTTGGTGTGTAAATGTTGGGAGGTGTTACAGAGGGCTGAAACAGCTGCCAGTTCTAATGGCATTAATGGAAACATGGATGTATATTAACTTGTGTCACTGTGAAACAATAATCCTTAGCTGGTAACTTGCCTTGGAAGACCTCACTTGAGAAAGCATATGGATAGTGCAGAAGAACTCCTAGCCCAGCCTCCTGCTCACGGGATTCTTTCACCAGGGAAAATGGCCATTCCAGTGCTCTGGGAGTTCCTGAAGAAGTATCCTTCTCCTGAGGTAGCCAGGGCTGCAGACTGGAAAGAGATGTCAGAGCTGCTCAAACCTCTCGGCCTCTATGAACTCAGAGCCAAAACCATCATCAAGTTCTCAGGTGGGTTCTCCTGACATCTGGAACAATCTTGGTTATGCTGGCAAAAGGCAAACAGCTTTGATCCAAATGCTGCTCTGTGGCTTCTCTGTTTGGTGGGTTGGTGGGTTATTTTGTGCAGCATTTGGGATCCATTGGTGTCACGCAGGCAAAGCTGCTGATCCCAGTCTGAGCTGGGAAAGAAATGCCAGCCACAGTGTGTTCTGCAGGAGACCAGGAAACTTTTTCAAGTAGAAGAGACCCAAGCACCTGCAGCAGTGGTGTACTGTGTTTGCAGCACTGTTATAGGGTGGCTCTGCTCAGGGTTGCTCTGGTGACCTGCAGAAGGCCCTTCTGGCTGGGATTTTTCTGATTCCGATATTTTCTATGCTCAGAACCTGCAGAGGAATATTTTGTTCTGAGGGGAGACAGTTGATTAAAACTCCCACGGTGGTTTGTTGAAAAGGTGTTTAATCTGTGGGGATTCATGGCCTGCATTCACCAGGAAACACCTAAAACTTGTGGTTTTCATTTGAAATGTGCCGAAGTGAAGACATGTAAGAGTGGCAGAGGGTCCTGCCCGGCTGCTCCTTGTGTCCAGGCAGTGAGGGCAGGGGCCATGTGTGCAGGGTGCTGTGACCTGTCCTGCAGGTGAGTACCTGAGCAAGGCGTGGCGGTACCCGATCGAGCTGCACGGCATTGGCAAGTACGGGAATGACTCCTACAGAATCTTCTGTGTCAACGAGTGGAAGGAGGTGGGTGGTGCCCTTTGGGTCCTTCAGCATCCCACTTGTGCCCACTGACCCCGTGGCATTAGAAAACCAACAATCACAATGTTGGAGCGATGAGATGTTTTAAGGTGTTTTAGTAAATGTTCGACATTTTCCCTGTGTCTCAGGTGCAGCCACAGGACCACAAGCTGAACGTATACCACACGTGGCTGTGGGAGAACCGGGAGAAGCTGAGCATCGACTGAGCTGAGCCGGGGGTGACCTGGCCCTGCCACCTCCCCTCGGGTGCCCTCACAGTTCTTGGTGTAAATATTTGTGTGATGTCATGGCTGGGGTCATCGCTATATTTTTAATAAACGTGTCCCTATTTTGTAGTGCCTGTCCCTTCCTGCAGTGCAGGTCTGTGCCTGCAGCTGCGTCCCCGGCCTGGGGGCTCCTGGGTGCAGCCATCCAGTGCGTACCGTTGCCTCCCCCAGGGCCGGAGCAGGGCTGGAGGAGTCAGATCTGATCTCTGTGCTCCTGGACACGGGCTGAGGGGGAGAGCCTGTGCAGGGAGTGTGGACAGAGCAGACCCTGCTCAGCGCCCGCTGTCCAGTCCTGGCACTTCCCCCGGTGCCGCTGGGAGTACTGGTTCCTGCCCAGTCTCATCCAGGGGCTGGCCCCGTGTCTCTCCGGTAGTAGGGGAGGGGTCGAGGTGGGTTCTGGCTCCCCGAAGCTGGGGCCGCTCTCGGGGACCCTCGGGCAGTGCCCGCAGCCGCTCAGGGCTGGCACAGTCCCCGCCTGCGCTGTTCCCGGGGCTGGGGCGGTTCTGTCGCTGTTGTTGGGCCCGGCGGCGGGGAAGGGGCCCGGGCCGGAGCTACCGCTGCGCCCGGGCGGCGCGGGCCGGGACCCGCCGTGATCGGGTCCGCCACGCCGCTACGTGGCGCCTGCCCGCCCGTTCGTACTGGCGGAAGTAGCTGGCGGACACAGGCCGACGGAAATTATGCCGCAGGTCCTGTCAGCCTCGTAGGAGGCGCGCCGTTCGTGACGGTGGGCGGGAAGCACCGATCCGCTCCCTCGGGGTGCCCCCGCCGGACTGAACCTGCCCGCTGTCACCTCGCGGCGCTGCGGCCTGGCGTCTCCGCGGCCTCGCCGGTGCCTGGCGCCCTGTCTGCGCGGCTGCCTCGCCTCACGCACCGGCCAGGACCGCCCGCGTGTCCCATAAGCGCTTGCGCGCGGGGCACCGCCCTCTCTCAGCCGGGCCTGCGGTGGACGCGCCATCGCCACTGGTGAGTCCCGGCCGCGCTATCCGGGGCCATCCGGCCCCCGGGGCTTCTGGCACGGACCGGTTCCATCCCTTTCCCTTTCCCTCCGCCTCATCTTTTCCCCGGGGCGCGGGAAGCGGCCCCCGCGGGCCGGAATCCGTCCTCTGCCTGCCGGGGCGACCCTGGATGGGCGGCACTGAGGCCTCACCCGTGCCCCTTCCCGGGCGGCGGGGCCGCCTTGGCCGCACTCTCGGGGCAGCGCCCGGTCACTGGGTCGGGCCGGGTCCTCTGGAGCGCGGGCGGCCGGAGCCGTCGGGTCGGAGCCCGCGCCGGCGGCGGCGCGTCCCGCGCCAGGGGGTCTCGGTCGCTGTTGATCTCCACGGTCCTCGCGGCCGCCGTGCGCGGCTCCGGGTGGGAGGATCGCAGGGCCGCGGGGATGACACCTCCCAGGATCGCATCTGGAGAGCTCCCAGTGCTCTGCCAGCTTCGGAGGCGGGAGGCAGAGCCCCAGCAGATGAAGACCCATTCCCTCACCGGCCCGCCGTGGCCCGCGAGGGAAGGCAGTCTGCGACACGCATGGCCCGGGGAGCTGCACCGCACCTGGGCCACGCCCCTCGCTCACCCCACTCTGTCCCGCAGCCACCATGCCTGCTCTCAGGCCTCTCGTGAAACCCAAGATCGTCAAGAAGAGAACCAAGAAGTTCATCCGGCACCAGTCTGACCGCTATGTCAAGATCAAGGTGAGGAGTTACTGCAGGTTCCCAAGGACTGGAACCGTGGGGATGCCTTTGGCATTGGTGGTGAAGGAAAGCCCAGCAGGATGGTGCCAAGCTGCAGCAGATGGGCAGGGAGAATCTGTGGAGGCCGGTGTATGCAGCCTTCAGGCCAGGTATGTTCAGGATGATCTCGTTTTGTAACTGTTCTCTGCATTTCTGCAGCGCAACTGGCGCAAACCAAGAGGCATTGACAACAGAGTGCGCCGGCGCTTCAAGGGGCAGATCCTGATGCCCAACATCGGCTATGGCAGCAATAAGAAGACAAAACACATGCTGCCCACAGGCTTCAGAAAGTTCCTGGTCCACAATGTGAAAGAGCTGGAAGTGCTGATGATGAGCAACAAGTGAGTATGTGGGGCCTATACTCCCACCTGGGAGAGGTGGCACGGTCGGGGTGAAAACGAGGGAAGTCATAGCTTTTGAGAGTACAGATGCCATCATGGTTCCCTCAGTGCCACTGGAGGGTGGGGGCACAGAAAGGCCTTGGGGCCGGCAACCTCATCCCCTTGGCAGAAATACACAGCAGCGGCAAGCGAGGCTGTGCCGCGTCAGTGGTAACCAGGGTCAGAACTGGGGCTCTGGGTCAGACCTGGGCACTGGTCTGCTTCAGTGCTTGTTTTCACTACAAAGTAGTAAGAACAATAATTAACGACTACCTCTGCCCGAGTCATTCACAAGCTGAGCTGTTCTGGAGGAGAGCTCCTGCTTCAGGCCAGATGGCTCCGGCTTGGTGAGGGGTGGCAGTTGCGGTTCAGTGCCCCTCCAGTGCTGCTCCCATGCTCAGCTGTGTCTTGAGTACTGCTGGCAGGACAGCTCCAATTGCTCTCCCATGGTGGGATGGCTCCAGAGGGCTTTGCCTTGGCTCTCGGTGCTGCCAGAGCCAAGCCCAGTACACCATCTGTCTCTAACAGGTCGTACTGTGCAGAGATTGCCCACAATGTGTCCTCGAAGAACAGGAAGGTGATCGTGGAGAGAGCTGCACAGCTCGCCATCAAGATCACCAACCCCAATGCCAGACTGCGCAGCGAGGAGAATGAGTAACGAGGTGTATTTAATAAAGCGTCAGTCCAATTCGGGTGCTGTTTTGCATGGGCAGAGGAGAGGGCAGCAGCCTGTGTTTGGCTGCAGGGCTCCAGCAGTCCTGGCTCTGCTGTTGGGGCACTCAAGGAGCAGTGTCATGGTGATGGCCAGTGAACTCAGGGCATGCAGCTTCACAAGTATATTTTATTTTCTATACCACCCGGACAACAGACGTCCTTTCACACAGCACTATAAATACTATTCACATCAACCACTCTGTCAGAAGAGAAAGCACAGAGCAGTTCATGGCTAGAGCAACGTGTCATGATGGCCTCATCTTCTAGTTGGTTGTTAGAACCTTTGTCTCTTAAGGCATTTTCTCCTGCACAAAGGAGGATTTGAGCACAGCAGCTACTATGGACTGTGTGCTTGCACCCCTGGCTCCTGCCTGCCACCTCTGAGCCATGTGACACACTGACCATCAGTGTTCCTGCAGATGCCTGCTGCTGATCTGTGACAGGACCAGTAGACCCTTGTGGCTGGTGACACCAACACTGAGGTGCTCCAAGGGGAGAGAAGCCAGTGTTAGTGCAAAGTGAAGCTTAAAGCAGGGTTTGTCACTGAAACAGTCACTAATTATCCCTTGGGGAAGATGGTTGAGGTATTTTGCAGTCAAAACCATAAATATGGAAGCCAAGCAACAAAGCTTTGTATTTCCCAAATGCCAAAACTGTGAAGCTCCAGGAGGAGGGTGGGGGTGTCAAGTAACCCCCCTGCCCCGTGCAGCCTCTGCAGCTTGGCAGGTGCAGGTCTCCTTTCCCAAAAGGCCTGTGGGATGAACCCATTAATAAAGACATGGCTTCCAGTTTTTAGCCATGTTATTTAGTGAAAACACTATTAATACATTCTTGGGCAATTTAAGGTAGAAAGTGCATGTGCAGTGATTAAAAAACCTTGGTACTGCAGTAAGGACTATTAGAGGAAGTAGTTTCTATTGCTCATGGGACCACAACTTCGATTGCTTTGTGCACCCCTTTAAACTTACTAAAAAGTGGGAATATTCATCTTCCAGCCCCTCACCTACATGAGGCTGTATTCCCCTGATCTCAGGTCTTGTTCCAGTTCTGTGAGGTGTCTGATGCGAGTGCAGCTGGATCAAGCCAGCCACGTCCAGCTGTCACATTTCACACACCATCCCCAGTTTCTCCTGTGGTTGCCCAGGGACTTGGACTTGGCTGTGGCAGGAGAGCAGTTCAATTTGTTTCTCCCTGCCCAGCTGGTGTCTGGCTGGGGCATCCCAAGGGCAGGAGGGTGGTGGGGAAAAAACATCTTAGCTCATGTCCATTGACTCCGAGGTGGGGAGGGAAGCAGAATCTTTCTGAATGCTCTCAAAAAGTGATGCCATTTCAGGACTGGATCTGATCTGGGATGAAAACTCTGCCATTGCTGGGCTTTTCTCCACCTCAGGGATGGTCAGGAGAGCAGCTACTGCGCGCATGGCCGAGCGCTTCAGCTCATCCTGCTTCTCAAACTCCTGCTTCACTGAACCAGCTTTCACCTGCAAATCCAAAGCCCCGTTTTCAGTTGGCATTTAGAAAAGCCCATACAGGCACAGAACCAACACAACAGCAAAGGCCAGCAGAATACTTTTCAGCCAGGAAGTGAGGGAAGCAGGTGGCTCAGCAGCACTGAGGGAGAAGGCCAGCAGCAGAAGCAGCTTTGGGCAGGACCCACCCCAGGCCCTTGCACGATCCTGCTCTTACCTTTGTGGAGCAGGTTGCCCGGAGGGGCTCGATCAGCCGCTCGAGCCGCTGCAACACAGCGTTGGGGCAGAGTACCGAGAGCCGTGCCACCATGATGAACGTCAGCATCTGGGCAGGAGGGGAGGTAAACTGGTGTTGGTTCTCTGTGGCCCCGAGGCTCAGAGCTGGGCCCACTCTGCTGACAGGCCGAGCTGTAGCCGCACCATGGGGAGTTCCTCTGCACTTTTGCAAGGGGCTCTGGTAAGAGCTTTGGTGGTACTGGAAACACACCCCTGGCAGCCAGTGGGCTGGAGCTGCAGCTGGCCCAGGTGTGCACCGTGCTGCAGGTGTCTGCAAAGGGCTGACAGCCCTGGGGACACTGCACCGCCTGGCCTGGAGCTGTGGGGATACACAGCCTGATTGCCGCCCAGAGAAAATTACATCAGTTAGGGCACAGCGCCTACCCGAATGTCGTAGTGATCCTTCAGCCCATCCTCCACATGGTTCAGGTAGTCATAGATGTCCAGCCGATCCAGGCAGCTTTCCAGCAGGGTGTACATGCACTCGAAAGCGGCTTTCCTCACGTCAAGGCCATCATCCACTGTGTGCTTGAATGGCCCCATCTCCACCTGAACCAAGACAAACAGTACAGCTGTCACCAAAGAGCAGACAGAGCAACAGTTCCATCTCAGCTTCACAGGCCACTGTGAGTGTGGCACACAGCTGAGCCCAGTTACCTCCCGGATGAGCTCCCTTCGGACTTTGGTTTCATTGTACAGGCTGGGTAGCACTGTATTCAGTAAATCCCGGATTAAAGAAGGCTTGTTGTGAGCAGCAGAATTAAACAGGGCTAAAGCCACACGGCGAACGTTGAGGTCTGGGTCTTGCAGGGTTTGTAGGAAGTCACCTGTGGGATAAGAAAACATCAGTCAGTCCTGCAGCCAACAGGCTGCAATGGTTTTGCAGCATTTTAAAAGTATATTGAGGTGTATTTCAAGGAGGCTGGTTATGAAAGCATTTATGGTAAAATAACTAGTGGCATGGTCTGTCAGAGCCATTTGAGATGCTTTCTCTCCCTCCATTTGGGATACAGTAAAGAAACACAACTATCCTGCATTTGGGCATAAAAACAAATGGTGTGACTCTAGCTACCTCACCCTAAACTCAAATCAGAAGCTTTGTTATTCAAGGAAGTTGTGGGGGATTTTTCTTGCTCAGATCCCATCTGATCAAACATCTCTGAAACAGAAGGCCGAGTTCTATAGAGCAGATCCATGTGTGGGCTCCCTGGACATCACACACTTCTCATGCAGGTTATATTTTTTGAAGATCCTTTTTGTGGGGTGCTGGAATTCTGAGTTTAAATGCAGAAGGAACTTAAGCATTCTAAAAAACAATGTAACATGCCCAGGAGCGAGGCATCAGTGCATTTAGCAAGGGACTCACAGTACAGTGTTGCTCTTTAATCCCAAAAGCTGAGAAACATGGATAAAAACTAACTGGACTAGATTAGGTTCATACAGGACTGGAAAATCGTTGAGCAGCTAACAACACTCAACCTCTCATGCTCCCAGCTCACACCACTGCCCATACCAGCCTACCTATGCAGCCTTTCAGGAGAGTGTCGATGGGCTGAGGCTGGTCTGTAATCGTGAACTTGATGGCAGTAACCACAGTGCTCCGGGCATGTGGGGAGCCTGCAGTGAAGAGGGGAAGAAAAACAGTGAAAAATCAAGAGAGAAAATCACTGCTGTAACTCTCTAATACATATTCTGCCCTTAGTTCTGTTACACGTTATAGAAATATGGGAGTAGAGGATTCTTCTTATCAACTCTGTGTTTGAATCTGCTCCTGCACAATCTCCTTGTGTAGTCCCTGTTCCCAGCATCCTCCTGCTCTTGTGCAGACCAGTGCTCCTCTGATCCCCCTTGCAGAGAGATCCATCTTGTTACCCGCTCTCCTCTCAACTGGCTTTGCTCCCTTGTTGTACCCACAAGCGCTTTACAAGATGAATTTCCATCAAAAGGCAGCTTTTCCCCGCTCTGGCCATTGCCCTACCCATTACCTGCTGACAGTTGTTTCCTCAGCCGGGGCAGCAGCTCAGCAGGGTTCACCAAAGTCAGCTTCCCCAGGCATTCCGCCACCACGTTGCGCGTCCCCTCCTCTGTGCACTCAGAGTGCTTGAAGAGCAGAGCCCAGATATCCTCCACGTAAGGCGTGAGGCTGTCGGCTGGGGAGGAGCTGATGACTTCCTTCAGGGAGTGCAGCAGCAGGTACTGTCGCTTGGGCTGGCTTCCGATCTCCTTCAGCATGAAGGGCAGATACTCCTGCAGATTCCCAACGCTGATGTTCCCCAGCGCGTAGGAGGCAGCAGATTTCACCTCTTCGCTGGGGGAAGCGAACGCTTCCAGGATGACGGTTCTGAGCTCCCTCTGAGCACTGAGGTTTGTGGTGCGGCCCACCTCTGCCAGGAAGAGGAAAGCCAGCACTTGAACAGCAGGGCTGGACTTGGGACTTTTCACATCCTGGACAAACTGGTTCACTGTTGCAGGGGCTTCCTTTGGGCAGGCTGAGGACAGGGCTGCCACGCACTTTGCGACGGAGTGATATGCCTGTTTGTGCAACGTCAGCGAGGCCCCGGCCGAACCCGAGGAGTAAATGGGTGCCGTCAGCTGCTTCATCAGCTCTGGGTAACCCATGGCAGCCATCTTTGTGAGGACCAGTGCCTGGAAGAAGTCAATGATGGCGTTCAGAGCCCCTCCTTGAAGCAAAGGTGAGTGGACAAGCTGAAAGATTTCAGCAAGGACGGAGCCGCTGATCTTGCAGAGGCAGGATGGATAAACCTTGGCCAAAGTCACAAGGAACATGATGGTCACCTGGGACACATGCATGTCATTCTCGGTAATTAAGACAGGGAGCTCTGTTAGCACAGCCTCAATCATGGCAGGCTTGAGGCTGTCGCTGTAGTTCCTCACCAGGATGTCCAGAGCATTCAGAGTGCTCAGTTTCAAGGCACGTTGATTCTTTCTCAAGAAGGAAGCTAAAATGGGGAGACCTTCCCCTAGAATGGGTCTCAAATCTATTTTAAGTGGAGAACTAGCAATTAAGGTTAACGCTTTAACTGTTGTTAGTCTGGTGATTTCATTTTTGAGCCTTTCCAGAAATATCTTCAAGGTTGGCTGGAGGTCAGTGCTTAAATGGTCTCCCAAGTTGTAAATTATTTGTCCCATGCAGGAGATGGCACGTTCCTTCACCTCCTGGTCGATGTCAGCTGCCTTCAGCCGCTTCAGAGTACCAGGGAAAAGGTCCTTCACATAGGGCTTGGCATCAAAGGTGTAAGGTTTGTCCAAAGGCCTGATAACTTTCACAAGCTGCTGAGTCACCAGCAAAGCTTCTGATGTTATCTTATAAAAGGGGTCTCCAATACAGGTTACAATAGAAGGCAGCAGGGTTTTGACATGAGGGTGAAATACCTCTGGCTGGTGGTTGCAGAGAAGGACGTGGAGGAAGGACAGTGTGTCGATCCGCATGTTGGAGGAGCTGGATTTATCCGCCAAGGAGAAAACAATACCTGTGCAGAAGAAAATATGATGATGTCATATTTTTCCTAAAGAAGGAGGTTCATGGATCTAGCCGGGGACAATCACAGGAGACTTTTCTCATATTCACTGTACAGTCACACCAAAAGCAAAGGCGGGACCTGAGCCTTCCAGCAGTGGGATGCTTCGTAAGCCCACAGGCCAGAGAGCTCAGAGGAAAATGTGGTGGTGCAAATTAAAGAATCAGTCAATATAAAGATTTTTTTAAAATGCTACTGCATTTTGCCAAAGGAAATGGCATTTGTATTTCTGCTCTCAGTGTGATAACAGCTTCTTTCAGAGGAGGCTGGAATAGGCCCTCCCAAAAGCATCTTGTCAGGGGACTGTGGAAATGAACATGACATTCTTATCCTGGCTTTCAGTGCGGAGGCCAGAAATAATGTGGGAGCTGTTCAGCACATCAGCACAGAGCACAGCTTCATGTGTATGTCCTAATGCTGAGCAGAATAATTCACAGGAGTAAAACTGGAACACGCAGGCAAGGAGCACATATGTTCAGAATGGATTTTGCCAACCCTGCTCCTTCACCCCAGACCATGGACAGGCTTACCAGGTATAAGTGCAGGTATATGATCTGCCAGGCAGCCAGGAAGAACACTGGCCAGTTGTGTCAGGAGGCTGAAACAACCCTGTCTTGATTTGATGCTCTTTTCTTTGAGCTGCTTGTGCAAGGCCTTGATGATGTTGGGAACCTGAAGTTTGGAGAAGCAAATAAGAAGGGGATACCTCAGTCATCTCAGCTGCTCGCAGAGGCTCACTCTGGTACATTTCTACCACAGTTTATTCAACAAGTTTCCCGAGCAACAGCTGCAGTAAGGCACCAGCCAGACACCTCACCCAGAAGCCACCCAGCCTCAGCCTGCACACACGTGCCAGTGGCTAGTGGAAGGGCAGTGCCAGCTGTACCCCAATGCTCCTGTGCTGTGCCAACACTCTTACCCCGGGAATGGCAGGAGACAGACAGTAAATAGCCAGCCCTCTGGATCTGGTGCCCTCTAGATCCCTGCCCCAGGGCTCCTTCAGCTAGCCACATTCTCAAGGCACCTACTTCTCACTGCTTTGTGACTTAACCCAGCCGCCACCTGCTCACACACCTGGTTCTGAAGCATCGTCAGGGGAACATCATCCTTGCCAGAGGCATCGGAAGAGTGCAGCCAGCTCTGGGTGGGCAGTGTTTGCTTCAGCAAGGAGATGTAAGCATTGAAGATATCAGCTTTGACATTCTCCTCCCTCTCTTTGAACCTGCTTATCAAGGCTGGGGAGAGAGTTCTGTAGAAGTCCTGCAGGAGATCGTGCCTGCTGCTGACAATGGCCTCCAGGCACTTGGCCGCAGCCCTGCGGACCTTCCAGCTGATGTCGTCATCGTCGCTGTACTCATCGTCGCTTTCTAGAAACAACACAAGGGAAAACAAGGTGCAGCACTATGAGAAAACTGGAGCTAAAGGATCACTTGATCCTCAGAGCTGCCCTCTCCAGGAGGAGAAAGCAGGAAGGGGAGAAATGTTAACCCCGTGTTCTGCTGAGCACAGCCATCCTCACAAGCAGGCACCTTGCTCTTCATCCTCCCCATTTTCAGTTTCCATCATCTCTTCCTCTTCCTCCTCATTATCATAGTTGTAGTTTGGGTCAAAGGTAATGTACTTCAAACATAGTGCCATCACACTCGAGATGTGAGGATCCATTTCCTTTGGGCACCTATAACAAATGAAAATTTTAAGAGGTAATCAGAGACTAAGCTGTTTTAAATATCCAAGTAATATTAATCTCAAAAGGATCCCAAAGGGCTTCACAGACCATGTGAAGATTTTGATAAGATGAATTAAACCAAAGATGCTCCTTCCTGCTGTGCATAAAGCAAGGCCACGTTCCCCTATGGGAGGATGCAGTAATTTTTATAAGGACAAATAAATAAATCAATTGCCTTCACCGTGTTGGGAGGAATGAGTTAAAACCAGATTTGGAGAGGAGGAGGGAATAGTTTTGCTCAAAGTGACCTTGCAGCTGGGAATGCTAAAGATGTCAGTGTGGGAAAACACCACTTGTTATACCTAATGCTGTTCATCCTCTGCATGTTTTCAGAAGTACAATTCCTGTGGAGAGGTAACACACTCTCACAAGCATGCACGAAGCATTTTGTTAGAGTGAGGCAGGCAGTGAGCCCCCTCGCCCTTCTCTGAGTTACGATGAACTAAGCCAAACAGAGCCTGTGAAATAAACCTACTGCTGGCATTTCAGCTGTGGTTTGATGGTTGCCCTTGGTTACCTGTGTGTGTCAGTTCACACATACACACCCTGACTGAATCCTCCCTTCCTGAGAGAACACCTCAGCAGCTCCGCAGGGCTCCTTTTCCAAGCAGTAAATATTTGACCAAACAACATGAGAGCTGCAGCTCAGCAGCTCTTCTGCCCAACCCCCTTGCCTGCCTCCAGCTCCCTCCATGCACCAGGAGTGAGGCAGTTCCCTCTGGCTAAGGAACATTCCACGGACAAGGAAAACTCCCACTCCTGAAAAACCAATATAGAAGGACAGCCTCACATGCTGAGGTAAAGCAGCTCCTAATTCCCGTCCAACCCTACATGTGCAGAAGAGCTTTCATATGTGAACTGCCTTCCCAACAGGAATGCATGCAGGAAGGCCCTCCGAGGATGCCAAACGTATGGATATTTACACCAGGAGGACACATATGCACTGGATGGTGCAGAGGCATTCCCCAAGGGGACACACCTTCTCACAAAGGACTCGAAGGCCTGGAAACAGTACTCCCGCAGCTCATCATCATCCACGTTACTGTACTGAACAATCAGAGGAATTATCTTCTCCAGGTGTTCTCCTGGGAAAGACAAAGCAAGCAGCAGTGAAAAACCATCCTAGCCTTCACTCACCTGGGTAGCTGACAGCTCAGCCCCCTGGCACTTCCTTCCTGTGCCTGCCTGGTAGAGCATTCCTGCCCCGACCTCATGGGCAAGGAGCCAGCAGCCCACCAAAACCAGCTGTGCTGGTTTTCAGCAGCCAATCCCTGCTCCCTGTTTGCAGCCCCTCGTTGGCATTTCAGTCACAGGAAGAGCTCTGATTAGAGATCTCTCAGGATCTGATCTCAACTCTGGCAGGTCTTTAAGACAAGTAATACAATATGCTGCCATGCACTTCTCCTGTCCTTTAAAAGGGGGTGAATCCACTGACCTAGATCATAGAGGTGTTAACTCAAACCAGGGAAGTGCTGCAAGATCTTGAGGAGAAGTCACTAGCAAAGGGCAGCCAGAGAGATACTCTGGTGTTTCCTCCCTTCCAAGTGGAGATCAGAGAACCAGGCCAGAACCACAGAGGGGATCACAAGCACAAGTCACTAATACATTAACAACAGTGACCACTAAGAGGAGCGGCTCTAAAATGCATGTACATTTCCCAGCATCATTTCAAGCTACTCATTCTACCTATGCGGTGCCCAGCCTGCCTGCTGATGCCAGCCACACACTGAATGTACGTCCTGGTGGTCGACGTAGACTCGTTCCTCTTCAGCTCTGCCAGCAGATGCTCTGTAAGCTCTGAGAAGATGTTTCCACTGCAGGTCAAGACCAGGTGCCCCAAGGCAACAATGGCCCGTTTACGTACTGCCAGCCTGGGGCTCGTCAGCTGGGGCAGCAGGCAGGTCAGGATGGAGGAGTGGAATGAGTAGAGTGTTCCTCCCAACCTGCAGTGAACAGAACAAGGCAGAAGGTGTAAGCCAAAAGCTCAGAAAAAAGCCCTCTTGGCAGCAACAAATCTAAAAATCCTTCAGCTATGGAGACTTCATGTGCATTATGGGGAGGGGGAGGAGAAGGGTGGGTTTGTCATTTTGGTCTGAACACTGACTTGGTCTGTAAAACACAGGGAGAAGTTATTTGTCTCCATCATGGAGGAGTTTTTGACTGTGTCCTTCTGGATGACCCAAGGGTGTGCTAATAATTTCTTGCATGCAGATGACATATGACACTGTCACTCTGACTTATGCAACAAGAGGCAGCCAGGAAAAGAAAAAAAGTATATGTGATGGGCTCATAGGCTAAAAAAAACCTCTCTGCTTTGCCTTCACCCTTCCATGTTTGTGTGAGCTAAGCTTCTGTGGGATCCATCACCAGAGGCATGGCCATTCCCAAGCACAGAAAGGCTTGACATGTTATCTCTCATCCCTGCTGGGGACCTGCTCTACTCAGATATTCCCTAGGAGCAGCCAACCAAATCCTGTGTTTTTAAGTCCCAGTAATAGGATTAGGGAAGTAAAGAAATCAAAGGCAGACACATCCCTGCAGCCCCCTGCCATGCACAGCTGCCAGAAGGAAATCCTCTGGTACCTGCTCAGCATATCTGACAGGATGTCAAGAGCTTCCAGCTGCACGGACACATCCTCCTGCTTGCCAATGGCTCCTGTCAGCTGGGCTGTGATCTTTTTGCACACATTTGCTGTCATGGTGGAACCTGCAAGAGAGATATTTTTCCCTGCTGTCAGTTAACAAGGAGTCTTTTTGCTGCTAGGAACCATTCTTTCCCTTTTTGAAAAAAGAAATCACCACTGGGAGATCTAATCAGGACAGATTCATGAGATGGCTGCAGAGGAAAATCCTATTGCTGGGAGCCTCAGGCATCCCCTGAAAAGCTGATGCACTTTTGGGATACACAGTTCAAAATATAGCTCAAGTTTTCATTTCATTCCATCTTTCATCACACTGGTATCTCAGCTCTACCGTTTCTCCTCCTGATTTCACTAATTGTCCTCTGGCAGGTGAGTAAAGAATTGGTAACTTTTAGGCTCTGAACTCTGCATTTTCCCCCATTTGCCAAAGGCTGGGACTCCCTGTTCCTCAGTGACAAATGGGGACAGACAGTGTACCTGTGGAGGCTGGTGGCAGCTCAGAAATAACTGTTTTGAGGCCGATGCTGGAGATATCTCGCAGCTGCTCCTTGTCTGACAGCATGTTCGTACAGAGCGTATCCACGATGGTCTCCACCTGGTACTCCTTCACTTTGCCAACCAGTGGGCCCAGGCTGTGGGAGGAGAAGCCAGTCAGGATAAAGGGCCTAATCCAACTGCCCAATCCAACTTCAAACCATCACATTGCTCCTTCTTAGAGATCCTGGCCACCTATCTGGGAAAGGCTGACATTCCGCTCTAAGCACCTCCTTAAGCACATAAAGGAAATACTCCTGGTTCCATTTTGAGGCCTCCTCATTATCACACTCTGGATGGATGAGAGATTGCAGTAAGTATGGAGTTACTGCAGATACAACCAGAGATAAACAGGCAAAGAAGTTAAGAAGTTGGTCCTCTGCTCAGTGCCCAACTGTTTTGCTTTAAAACCCAGAATAAACCAACCCAAAGCAGGCAAAGACAGAAGCAGGGCCAAAAAAAGTCAGGACAGTGGGAATCAAAAAGAAAGGGCCAAAGATAATGGGGAAAGAACAGGGATAGAAGCAGCATGTGGTTGAAAAGAAGGGAATATGAACAGGATCCACAGCAGGAAAAAATAGAGGAACCCAAAGTTGTCTTTAAATGGCCCACCTTTCTGGAGCCCTGGGGTGAACTGAGCCATTCAATGGCATTTCTAGACTGAACACTCCCACTTAGCCATGCTGAGGAAAGAGATGGGAAAGAACATGTCAGCAGCAGGATCCCTTTATCAGAGGATTCACGAATAGAGGAACTTTCTGCTTTTGTTCATTTGGATTAAAAAAATATGGGAATGGTCAAAGACAAAGCAACAGCACAGGCTGCACTCAGAACCAAGGCAGGGAAAAATCCAAGTGCATTATAAAGTTCAATGAAAACGCCCTTGAAGAAAAGGATTTGGACCTGAAATTAAAACACCATAAGGTCTGTACATGTTTAGTACCACTGCTGTCAAAGACAGAACCATGGAGAAATTCAGCACTGGATTTCAAAGCCTGAGAGAGGCCAAGAGCTCGATGACCAAAATTTTAAATTGTGCTTCTCCCTGAAGAAATAAAATCTTAGGGATGTGCTTTCCATGTGGTAAGAATGTTTGTAACAGCAACACTGAAGTACTTCCAAAATCATCTCTTGCTGCTACAAAGGTATCTGTGTGCTCACCCCTTGTGAGCGCCTACAAAGAAAAAAAGTGCAGTGCCTGGCAAGAGAGGGCAAACTCCCTTGCAAAGGAGGTTTGAGGGAAGTGTCAAGGGCCAGGCTCCACTCTCACACACTCTGCAGTCTGTGATGGCTTTACTAGTGCCAGGGAACATGGCTATTACTGTCCAGGCTCTTACCATTTGACAGCAAGGTTCTGTACTTCCCCATTTTTGTCCTCCAGCAATTTCAAAAGCATTTTCACAACTTTTTTCTCACTGTCTTCATCTAGCTTTATTGAATCTTTCTGCAGTTCCATCATCAGGTCATTGGTGGCCATAAACCTGAAAGGACACAGGGTAAAAAGTGGATTGGCTGATGTACAGACACAAATGCATCACCTTTGCATCACCTGGGACAGAACTTGGCAATTGGTGCTTGTATGAAAACACACTACCGAAAAGTAACATACAACACTGTCCTGAAGAAAAAGGAAAATCACTACTGTCTTACAAGTAGATAACTACCTAACAGGGGTCAGGTAAACAAAAACTCTAAAAGTGGCACTTAGCATGTGTATTTTTTCTCAGCGACTAAATGAAGATGGTTAACCATACCAGAAAAAAATAATGATGAGTTTTTTCACCAATTGCCTGGCCTAGGAAAAGCAGTCTGGGGTCTAAGGATGCACCTAGCTCTGTTCTTTCTGGCTAACCTAGCACTGATAGTATGACTCCACACGTGGACAAGGCCTATCACTTTCAAAAATGAAAAATAAAGTCATGACTCCATGCAAACTACACCTCAGAAGTGCACTAGGCTTTATTTAGATTGCCGTGAGAAAAAAAAAATCAAATATTTATCACTCCAGATTAGAAAGAAAAACAAAGACCCAACTGACAGTCAGTTTTCTAACAGGGACAAAATGGATATTGAGAAATTCTGGAATCTGTTTTCCTGGGAGCAGGAAGTGCAAAAGGTGCTGGTATAGGAGTCTGAGGTTCTAAGAAACCTCAATGTGGCTATCATGTATTAGCTGCTTTCTAATGTTAGCCCTGCACAGAATGGATGTCTAACAGGAACCACAAAGTCCTTCTCTCTTGTTACCAAATGACAGCTCCTTTTTAAATTAGGCTCTGATGTCACTCATTCAGCACATAAGATCTCTCATGTACAGGTCATCGTTCAATCTGCAAGCCCATTCCTGAGCAGCAGTGAGGTACATCTGGAACGAGGGACTGCTGTGGTGTTCCATAGCCAGCCCGAAATCCAGAGTGAGAAAACAGCAGTAATGTGCCCTAAGATGTTAACGTGCAATCTATTTCTGATTCTACAAGAGCTCTTCAGCTGCACTCTGCAGTTCAATGTCTGTGTTGAACCACCATGACCAATTATGGCCACAGGCTGAACAGAGCCTTCTGCGGCAACACATCCAGCTTTGGATTTGCTGCCTGCTGCCATCCTGCCCCAGGACCTTGGGATCTCACAAACAGATCCATCTGTGAGGGGGGAGCAAGAGAAACTTGGTCCTTTAACTGGTCACGTTTGGCCATGTGCTGGGAGGAAATGGCCCTGCAATATCTCTGTGACATGACATGTGTTGGGCACATCTAGTTTGGAGTGTTAACTGTAAATTCTTTGAACAAACTGTTTGTACAACTACTCCATCACTGACTTCTTTATAAAATACCCATTTTGACATCTGAGAACATCAGCAGCTTCTACAAAAATCAACCTACTTTTAAGCTATTACTAAACCCTCTCTTAGACCTCAAAATACCAAGTCTGGCCCAAACATTACCTTCCAGGTAATGAGAGAACAATATGCTCAGGAGTGAAACCTTTCATACATGTCAGTTTTAATTACTTTTTATAGACTGCCTTACACATCGAGCCACCTGCCTAACCCTAAAAGGACGCCAACTTTCTGCCGACATAAACAAAGAAATAAAAGCATCTCAGTCCTGTTAGAGAGGCACATTCCCCCACCACACAGAAAAAGTTCTCAAAGCAGCCTGAGCAGAGCCAGTATGTGCAGCATCCGTCACCCGGGGACATAGGACTCTACTCCCTTTTAATGCACTGACTATCTCACAAATTATCAAAACAAATTAGAAGCATTTCTGCTACGATGTTCTTCATTCACAAAAAAAATAACAACTTGAAGTCCAGCAGTCAAGACTCTTATTCCCGTTCCACTTTCATCAAGCAGCAATCTAGGCAAGGAGGGGGACACCGCTGGCTTCTCTACCTTCCCCCCTCAGCTAGGACACAGTCGGCTTGAAACCGTGTCAGTAGAACTGATCCAAATCTCAGGGCTCCTACACACCCGCTCCTGGCGCGGAGGGACCCCCGGTGGGAAGGGGCCCCTCTCTGGGCAGCCCCCTCCTCCCAGGGCCCCGAGGCGCCCTTCGCGGGTGGCTGCCGCCCGCAGGGCCCGTCCCGTGCCGCAGTGCCACACCTGAAGTCCTTGTCGGTGGAGGTCATCTTCTCCAGCAGGCTGGAGATATGGTAGGAGACGCTGGCCATGGCGGAGCCCGGCTCTGCGGGGCCCGGGTCGCCGCCCGCTCCGTTCCGTGCCGGGCGGCCCCAAGGCGGCGGGAGGAGCCGGGCGAGACGGCTTTGGGGGCCGGGGCGGCGGCCCCTGCCGACGAAGGGTTCTGTCCGGGCCCAGCCGGTGCCTTTGCCCGTGCCCGGGGCCGGACAGGTCAGTCCCCGCTCCCGCCCCTCGCCCTCTCCCTGCCCAGCGAAGGCACTGGCCGCCCCCGGAACCCGGCACGAGCGGAACGTCGTCGCAAGCGGGCGGGGCGCGGCGGGACCGGTTGTGCGCGGGACCGCCGTGCCACGTCTGAGCGCGGGCAGAGGCCGGGCCGGGAGTAGCGCGGGGCCGCCGCCATGGTGAGGCGGGGGTGAACGGGGACCGCCCCGGGACTAGAGCCGGGGGGTCCGGAGCAGGAGGGAGCGGGGGCGGGGAACCGGCGGCGTCCCGGTGCAGGGCCCGAGCACAGCCGGGTGCGGCCTCCCGTCGCGGCCCGGGCAGCCCGGGGCACGGCACAGGGGGCACCGGGCCCAGCCGCTGCCCCCAGCTGGGCGGCCGGAGATGGCCTGGGGCTCCAGGGGCCGCGGCCGCGCTTTGGTGCGCTGAGCTCGTTCTGTTCCTTCTCCCCGCAGGTCTCGGTCATTAACACCGTGGACACGTCCCACGAGGACATGATTGTAAGTGTGCCGGGGAGCTGCTCCGCCTGATCCGGTGGCTGCTGTAACAGAGCTGCTCTGGGGTTCTCTGTGAGCAGTGAGGGCGGCATGTAGGTGCCCGTGTAAGAGGACACTCGTGGGGCGTTGGATGCAGAATGCTGTCTGAAATCCTGATCTTGCCATTTTATACTGGGTGGAGAGGAAAAGTTGGCTCGGAGGGAAGGGGAATTGATGTAAAATCTTAATTTTCATGTGCGGGCTTGTTTTTGCCCGTGTCTGTGAAGTACGGGCAAAGTAGATACATGTGTCTATTTACTGGTACAGAACTTCAACTGATAGAACTGGTTTTCCTTTACATGGATCTTTCTGGGAGCAGATGTATTAGTGTGGGTAGGAAGAAAGGTTTCAAAGTAATTTGTAGAAGGAAGGAGCCCGGTTAGGTGAGCCTAGTTCTTCAGGAAGAATTTCTTCACAGAAAAGACTATCAAGCATTGGAAGGGGCTTCCTAGGGAGGTGGTGGAGTCACCATCCCTGAAGGTGTTCAGGAAATGACTGATGTGGTACTCAGTGCTCTGGTCTAGTGTCAAGTTATAATCGGTCAAAGGTTGGACTCAGTGACCTTGAAGGTCTTTTACAACCTTAAAGATTCTGTGGTTTGGTGATGATGAAGTTTCAAACATAATTTAGAGCAGTATTAATACACCCACTTTACATTTTAAGAAACAAAAACACATAACTGGTCACTGCTTTGTAGTCAGCAGCCTGAATTCTCTCTCATCAAAAATTCTCTGGGTTGCTGCTCAGTGAGAATTCCCTGGATTCCTTCTGTGTAACATTTACATAGTGATTGAAGAAGCAGCTAGGGAAACAAATTGCTTATGTGGCATGTCTGGATTGTTTGAATCCGTTCTTTTGACCCTGCCACGTAGGGCCTGGTGCGGCTGTGCTGCAGTGGAGTCAGTCACCAGGCCAAGCTGGCCATGCTGAGCGCAGCTCTCCCTGCTCTTCTTGCAGCACGATGCACAGATGGATTACTACGGCACGCGCCTGGCGACCTGCTCCTCAGACCGATCCGTGAAGATCTTTGACGTCCGGAATGGAGGGCAGATCCTCATTGCAGACCTGAGGGGGTGAGATGTCACAACAGGAGAGGTTAATCAGGGCAAACTCCTAATGCTTTGTCCTTTTGCCCTTGGGCAGCACAAAGTGCAGGTTGAACTCCAGGGTGAACTCCTCCAAGATTGTGCTGAACAACTTCCCAGAGCTGGGGCGGGGACAGAGCCCCAGTGGGAAACACAGTGGGGATTGGTCATTTGTTTAGTACATTACACCTGTGATTTTCAAGAAGTAAAATACACTAATACAAGAATAAACATTTGGAATTGTTTTCTATGACAGTGAGAGCCCTGTGTCAGGGCACTAATATTGCCATCTTAGCATTACCCATTCCTCATGTCAGGGTGCTAATCCCTCCTGGAACAGTGATTCACAACAGTGATGCTGTGAGGCAGCTGCAGCCGGAAGGGGTTTTTCTCGGCTTTTCCAAATGATGTTGTTTCTTGCAGGCATGAAGGTCCCGTGTGGCAGGTTGCCTGGGCTCATCCTATGTATGGGAATATCTTGGCTTCCTGTTCCTATGACAGGAAGGTTATTATCTGGAAGGAAGAAAATGGCACTTGGGAAAAGACCTATGAGTACACGGGACATGATTCCTCAGGTATGGAGGGTTGGAGTATGGAGCTGGGAATGGAGACTGGGGAGATGAGGGAATTTGGGTAAGGCTGGATTAAATCTGTTAGTGTTAAGGAAGAAAGCGTCTGTCAAACAGAAGAGGATAAAAACTGAAGAGACTAAATCTGTTCAGCACTAACAGGACATTTCCCTAAGGTTGTATTGCTGGATAACCCTCTCTACTGATTCACACCGCATTTCCATAGGTGTCGTTATACAAATAAGTCAGCTTTCAAATAAAGGTGGCAGGGAGCTGAATTATTGAGGAAAATACTCTCTGTTTCCAGTAAGAAAAACTACATTTATCATGCTGTATTTTGTTTTAAAATGGAAACTGTTGTGTTCAGATGATTTGCCCTCCCAATGCAGATCTGAAGTCTCCAGCTTTGCTGGGTTTCTGATCTGTACTTTAAATCCTCTGCCTGCCATTCACTTCTCGTTCTAATCAGTGATGCTCCTTGCTGTTGTCAAGAGTTTTTAACCTCATTAAGAGTGCTAGGTTGGTGTTCTCATTCTAATAAGGTGCCAAAAATAAAGGCAGTTCTCTGTCATTCAGTAAACAATGCTATTGGCTGGCTTTTGCTGAAATTTGACGCATTCTCAGCTTTCAAAGCCACTTGCTTTTGGTGACTATGCCGCTGATACCAGTCAGTGAATTGGTCAGTCAGTTTTAGGTAGTCCCTGTGTGTAATCTGGTCTGTCTTGCCCTTCCCAGTGAATTCTGTCTGCTGGGCACCACACGACTATGGACTGATCCTGGCCTGTGGGAGCTCTGATGGGGCCATTTCCTTGTTGAGCTACACGGGTGATGGGCAGTGGGAAGTCAAAAAGATCAGCAATGCACACACGGTGAGTCGGGTTCTTTGGAGCAGCCCAGAGTTCCCAGAGCGACAGGTAACACTGAGGTGATGCCTCAAAGAGTTGACTAGATAAATACTGAAAGGCAAAGAAATTATGTGAAACATCAGAACCAAGAATAGTTTAAGTTCATCCAGAGTAGGCAGGTATACTTCTTAGTCACTAAAATGAAATGGAAATAAGATGAAGTTCACTTAACAGCACTGGCAATGCCTGTCTCTTGTGCATTATTGTTAAACACAGTGCTGAAAGTTACCTAGTAAGAAGTGGCCTTGGTCCTAAGAATACCTGCACCAGCTGAATAAATAAGCTGGAGAAACTGCAGGACTCCTGTTTCTCCCAAAATTGTGGAGATTTTTGTTTAAGCAGAACGTAATAAGCTAATGGCAGTGGCCCCCAGTAGAAGGAAATTTGGCTTAGGACCAAAGGTTCGTTCTACTCCTGCATTCCTAAATACTAGCAACTGTGTGTGCCTTGTGTTTTTGCAGTTTCCGTCTCTGTCTCTCCTATTTACACATCCAAGATGAACTATTTTGTGTGCAAATACCCTTAGCTACCTCAGGCTTTCTGAGTAAGTACTTTAGTGAGACTAGGCTGCATCTGGATTTCTTATTCATCCGATATTCATCCAGCATTGTGCAAGACTTCAGTTTTTCTGAGATGGGCTTATTCTTCACTCCCAATAGAGAGTATGCTACATGTTCTTCACCCCCTCAGCAGCCTTTATTTATTTATTTAGTTAATTAAAGTATGCAACTTTTAACAGTGATGTTTTTCATTAACTAGATTGGATGTAATGCAGTTAGCTGGGCTCCTGCTGTTGTACCAGGGAGCCTTATAGAACAACCTTCTGGTCAAAAGCCGAACTACATCAAACGATTTGCATCTGGTGGCTGTGACAACCTGGTCAAGATCTGGAAGTAAGTGCCCTGTTGCTAGATAAAACCTGACACTCTAGGCTTTGAGTGTCCCTGTTAGTATCTCAAGTAATATTTTCAGCATCCCTATTGTATAATTTTTGAATTACTGTTTTAGAGAAGTGTTTTAAAAATGGAAACTTAGTGGTGCACAATATCTCCCATGATTCTTGCAGTTTATGCCAGCCCTGTGTGATCTTGTCTCCAAGGGTGGCTTTCTAATGGTCTTTGGTTACCTCTGTCAACTTGGGCAATAGCAGATTTCTGACAGTAACTGAAGGTCAGAACCTCTTTGCCTGTGCTGCTTTGTGTCCCCTGGAAGGGATTTTGTCAGTTCAAGCCATAGAGATTTTTGGAGAAGTGGGGAACACTTGTGCTTTGTATTGTCTGGATGAACAATACAAAGTCTGAAAGCTACAATCCAAGGCCTTCCTAGGCAGGGGATGAGAAATGCTGCCGCTACCCTCCTGACTATATAGTTGTGTTTTCAGGGAAGAAGACGGTCAGTGGAAAGAAGAGCAGAAGCTGGAGGCTCACAGTGACTGGGTGCGAGACGTGGCCTGGGCTCCATCCATAGGTTTGCCAACCAGCACCATTGCTAGCTGCTCACAGGTGAGCGTTCTTTGGAGCGACAGAGGCAGGCGCTTGGTGCGCTCACTTCCGTGTGCTTCCTTCCCTGTTTCTCTAGTAAAGGAATTGTAAGGATAGAGCTGCTCTAACAGGTCCTCTTGGCAATCCTTTGCTATATCTGGGTCTCTGCATAAGAGCCTTTGATTCCTGTTCCTCCCCAACTCAGAAGCCCAATTAGAAGCATTTCTGGACAAATGTTTATGTGTGTGTGCTTCTGTACCAAAGATTGGCTTCTGTTTTGAAAATCATGAGCAGGATGGTCTCACTAGGAGGAAGACCTTCCAACTAATGTCGTATTTTAGTGTTTCAGGATCAAATTCACTGAACTTCCTTCTAAAAATACTGTCTGCTAATAACTGCCATTCTTAATCAGCTTTGATGTCCTCAGCTTTCATATTGGCTGTTGTGTTCTTGCTGCTAATCTGTAAATGCTTTTTTTTTTTTTAAATATCAAGAAGACTCCTTAATGAGCTCCTGCCATGTGACTGGAAAACAAAATCCCATTTTGGGGAAGTATTTCAGCTGATACATATGTATTTTGGGGGCTCTTCTCTGGTATTTGCAAGTTATTGTTGGTGGTTTTTTTCATCAGAGCTGTACTCCTGCCTTGCCTTTATACATAGCAAGGAAACAGCCCCCTTGCTATGCTGAGCACAAATCCATGCAGACACATCAAGGGGTGGTATCTGAGCTGTGATTTGGAAGTGTAGCTCCAAGGGCAAATCAGGGTTATGTTTCCTGTGCCTAGACAGCTTGGTCTCTGCTTTTGCAGGATGGCCGAGTGTTTATCTGGACGTGTGATGATGCCTCTGGAAACTCCTGGTCGCCAAAGCTGCTGCACAAGTTCAATGATGTCGTCTGGCATGTGAGCTGGTCCATCACTGCCAATATCCTTGCAGTGTCTGGAGGAGACAACAAAGTGAGTACTGCTGCCTTGGCTTTTGCTGCTGTGTGCCCTGTTTCCAGAGGAGCTGAAATGAGACGGGCTGTTGTCACTTGTTTAACACATGGCTGTCGTAGAATCTCCTTTGCTGCAGTGGGGACATTTTTTCTTCTGATTTATCAAGAGGGCAGGAAGATCCTAACCTTTGGAAAACTACGTGCACTGCATTCTGAGTCCTTACTGGAGGGCAGAAATGCAGGCTGAACTTGATTTTGTGGGGTACTGACAATTCACATACTCTGCTCATATGAATGGAGGCTATCACCAAACCAGTGCTGTGGTAGCTACAAGAAAAGGGGAAACAGGATGTGTTTAAAGCTGAAAGCTGTTCCTCCTGTTTTTGAGGTGACACTGTGGAAGGAGTCGGTGGACGGTCTGTGGGCGTGTATCAGCGACGTGAACAAGGGCCAAGGAGGGGTGTCTGCTGTGATAGAAGGGCAGCAGAATGAGCAGTGATGCACAGCGGAGTACTCCAGCTGCAACAAGTGATCACTGTCCCTAATTTGCAATGTGTCTTTAGCTGGATGAGAACTGATTTTATCTAAACTGGACATGAACATGGGAAACAATTATCCAATTTTATGAGCACTCTAAAACTATTACTGGGAGGCTACAATATGTTGATAATCAGCCTTAATTGACATTCCCTTAAAGTAAACAGTATAGCCAAGTACTGTTCTTGATACTACTCCTTGATACTGTAAGAATTATTCCCTGCTTTTCTGGTTCAGGGGTCAAATTTGATTGGATGTGCTGTGCTCAGAGTTCAAGCACTTGAACAGAACGGGGGAAGCTGTTAAAATGATGAGGTGTGAACTCTTTTATGCAAGGGGACAAATACTCTGTGCCCTCAAAGGCCAGAACTTTGCTTCAAGTGAGGGAAAGGGCTGGTGGAGTTCTCGGGTTAGCTGGTAGCGTGCTAGCTAGCCCTGCTGGTAACAGTGATGTTGTACTTGTGTCTTTCTGCAAATAATGTGCTTGGCCACGTGAAAGTCTCTTTGCTTTCTTGAAGATGAAAAGGAGTAGTGGAATGCATATGTCTTCTGCTTTACAGTAATTTCAAACTTGGTTATTTCACCAACATCAATAAATCAAACCATGGTTTGAAGGTTTATTTTTTTAGTCACACTTCTGTACTGTACCTCAGTTGTTTGGATTTTTTTTTTGTTGAGATACCAACAGAATAAAGTCCTATTGGTTAAAACCTGGTGTGCTGTATTAAATAATCTTTTCACAGGGACCTGATCAAGGCAGTCTACAGTCTGTCTTCAGCCAAGCCACAGTCACGTCTTCCCATCCATGGAATTAGCTTTGCAAGAGCTTGGGTTTTTTGGTGGGGTTTTTTCTCCTGTAACGGTACATCATGAGACTAGGCTTTACGAAGCCACGGCTCTTCCTTTGGCCTTGGCAATTCCCAAGGAGAACGTAAAGCAGTGCCAGCTTCTCTTTTCTGCTATTATAACTTTACTCATCATGAGGGAAGAAAGAAGGACGTGAACCCATTGGCACATTTTGAAGTTATTTTTAAAACCAACGTTAAGCCGGCGTTCTAATAGAAGCGCAGGAAAAGCGACAGCCGCACATTTATTTACCGCCCCGCCCGTGCGCAGCCCCTCAGGACACGGCCCCGCCCCGGGCCGGGGCCTTGGCGCTCATTGGGTGTGGCGGGAAGGGCGCGAAGGGCGCTGCGCCCGCCCCCCTCAGCCCCGGCCCGCCTCTACCTCAGTCCTCTTTGTAATTCATTTTACGGTGACGTTTTTCTCTAGAGACATCAGAAAGGAAAAAAATCAGCTATTTAACAGTGAATGAAGACTGAATAAACATGTTTGTTCTAATAATTACTACTAGAGCAAGGAGACCTTGATCTGCTTCCTTGCAAATGCAGATTTCCCCAAATAGGGTGGAATGAGACATATTTTCTGTGCCATAAATCATGAAAAAGCAAAAAGAAAGAAAGGAACTTTTCAGTTTTTTTATTCACAAAGCTATTAGTAAATGGTAATGCATAAACTGGCTTCTGAATTGCCAAGTTACATAACAGTGTTAATATAAGACCACACAGTGTCTTATGTATGTTAGGTTAAATATTCAGGTAACTCTATAAGGCCGCCTATATCACCTCAGCATATTTTAAAACTATCAGGGTACAAGGCAAAGAATAACAATTCCATTTGGTGACTACAGGAGAACAAAACCTCTAAAGCACTTTTTTGAAACAGAACTGTGTACAAATTACATTTCTCAGTTTAAAACTCTCAGGTTTCCCATTCAGCTCTGCAGTGTATCCATGTGCATTCCTTTCTGGAGAAGACTCATTGAGGTTGTTGCAATGGGTCTCCCAGAATATACCCATGAAAAACAATGAATATTACATTTTCAGTGCCATAAAGTATCTCAAATCTCCTGTAGAACTATGCGGTTATTGACCAATCTGAATATACAATGTTTCTTATGTCAGTACTAATCTTATCTTGGTTTGATTCTGGTAAAATAAAAAAAATGACACTGGTAAATATATAGACAGTATCCAAGGCACTTATAATTACAGAATTTTACCAGTTTTTAGTGTAGAGAATAATTTGAGAAATGTGTAGATAATTCCAGTCTTTTGTTAAAATACTTTTACTTGCTCATAGTAATACATACAATGAACTAGGTACTGTACAAAAAGAGGTGTGAGGCCTTTGTGTAAAGCTAGGAATGTATACTGTTACACAATTCCAATTAAAATAATTACATATAATTAATTTTTTTGTTTGTTTCCTGAACTGCACAGTGAATTCCAGCCATTTCTGCACATCAGGCCCTGTTCCCTGTGCTCAGGAGACAGCTCACCTGTCTGTAAGCTGAGCTACATACTCTGACAGTTCTATTGGTTTATAATAAACCTGTATTTCCCTAGACTGCACACGAGTGGAATATGCTAGCAATATAATGAATAATGAATATCATAAAAATAAAAGTGATACTTTCTTAAGCGGGTTTCACTTGATCATAAATACACCAGCATACAAGTTTCTATTTTGTCTTTTGCATGTGATCCCTGGGGCTGAGACCGAGGCTCCTACTGCTGGGTGAACCAAGGGACACCCACAAGGATTCCTCTGAGAACACCTGGTCAGCGTGGGACCATCAACAAGTCCCCTTACTAGCTTATATTTGACCCATTGCCAAAATAAATTAAATTTCAAGTGTCCTGTAAAAGAAACAAAGCTATTTTAAATTAAAATATTTTCCGTAATCCGAAATATACAACAGTTGCCGTGTGAAACACAGTGAGAAACATTAACGTGTAAAGGACACTTAGAAAAAAAAACATTCCCAAAAGTAGTCCTATTAAGTATTAAACATGGTCTTAGAGCTCCCAACAGTGAACTGAAAGGTTGGACTTAAATGGTGTCACATGTGTATGTGGGAGAGAAGCTCTGAGAGTAGAGGAAAGTGGCTGAAGTTATTTACTTACACCTGTGGTCAGTGCAATTGAAACCGAGATGAAGCCACGTACAACATTCTGAGAACTTGCATAAAAATCCCCCTCTCTGGTAATGCAGTGGTTTTGAGTATGTGGACTAAGATTATATGGAATAGGAGAGAGTCATTGGAAAGCCTCCCCAATGACTCTGCGGATTCCTGTCTGCTGTACGCAGTGGGGATAACAACACAGGGTATTGCTGCCTGGCCACTGGTCAGTGCTTGCTCTGTAACTCCCCGGACTGCGGTTTAATGAGATGAACAGATGCCTCCTGAAACACACTGCACTGCAAATGAATCATAAATTATTTTGGCACTTGTGTTTGCCATTCCTTTTCACATTGCAGATGAAAAGGCAAAAGGCATTTCTGTGTACAGAGTGGGACTGTGCTTTAATCTGCTACAGAACAGGGATTTTCTGCTGCTTCTCCGTGTGGTACTTTTGTTTCCTTTACTCAGGGCTAATGTTCCAAATATGCTACCTAATCTTACATGAAAGGTACACTTTTACCATCTTTCTAATGAGGAGACAGTCCTTATTTCTTCTGGGCTGGCCACTGCTGTAAGTCCATCCAATTTATGATTCAAAAAGTTCAGAACTGTTTAACTTGTCTTCTTCATACAGCAAAATATTTTCCATTAGCTTCTTTTTTTGATCATTTATCTGTATTTTCCAAGATGTCTCTCTGGCTAAGGCTGAAAAACAAAAAAAGCCCAAATACTGAGGAAAAAATCCATCTATTGTCTAAGGAATAGATGATAATTTTAAATTTAAAAAAATGAAAGCAAGCAAGCAAGCAACCAACAAAACTGGCTTAGGAAAAAAAGCTGTTAGAAAACCGCTAAATGTTTTGTAGATTTATTAGTAAATTCATAACCAAGGAGCAAAGATTTACTGATACGTGTTTAAAAGTAGGAAGAGGAAGCTAAGCAGTTCTGGAGAGTAATTTGTCCCTAGTATTGTAAAACCAGGGCACTTTTACCTTGTGAACCACACGAGGAGTCCAGGTCTGTGTTTCCCTGTGGACAGGTGCCCTGTGCAGCAGCTGCTGTCTCCAGGATGCCATCACCTCTGGCGCACGCCATGTTTCTCTCCTGCAGTCCCTGGGCAGGCTTTTCCTGCTTGATCCTGTAATCACAGGCTGCCACTTTTTCTGAATTGGAACAGTTGTGGCTAGGTAACTCCTCTGTGGATTTTTCTGGAGGATTCCATATGAAACTACTGGACTCATCTGATTCACAAGGGACCCGTGACATGTAGTTGCTGTACGTGTCGGGTGCCACAGCTCCCATGAAAGGGGCGCAGGGGCTGCCACTGGTCAGGATTGCTGCCTGGGTGCTCTCCTCTTTATTCCCCACTGCAGAAGGCACATCCATGCTCAGACTGGCTGTCTCATCATCAGTTTCTTCTGGAGTGTTCATGGAGAATCCGGAAGTGCTGCTTCCACAGATGTAATGTTCTTTTAATTTGTTTTCAGCCATTTCCATAATTTCAAGTACCTGTTTTTAACAACCAAATCTGTGAACGCATAATAATTCCTGTACCCCTGCTTACACATATTCTCTTATGTCAACACTCGCAAAAATAAGCAAGACATGAACATTCTAGCTTTGCACCTTGATGACAAGGAGACTTGGCCATGTATTTAAAATATTACCTCTGCTATGTTCGAATTTTTCTTTCTCAGGCAAAGGCAGATGGCTGATGCAAAATCAACAGCCACCTCTTCCAGCAAGTGCCCTGCTTTTCTGTCTAGGTATTTGCAGCAGATTTCCTTGGCAGCCACTTTTTCCAAATTTTTTACTTTGGAGTGTGAGCTTTCTTTTGCTGTTTGAATTTCGTCGGCAATCATATCTTTCTGTTCAAAGGAAGGAGATGCGTTAGTGAAGGCAAAATGAACACAAGCATTTATTTTTGTCTGAATCTCTGAGAATCAGTATTGCTGTGTATTCGTCATTAGTGCTTCTCAATGTCTGCTTCACAGACTGAAACGCTTTAATAAAGTTCATGGAACTGACTGAAATGTTTGTTTTCACAGGAGAGAAAAAGGCCAGTGGCTTTCCCTGCATGTGTGCAATGTCAAATTCCCTAAAGCAGAGCCAGCTCTTCTTGGCTTGTGCTCATTTATATGGGAATGAAAAAGTGCCAACACTGTGTAGAGCAGCATTCTTACACAGGCCTTTGTAACACGTGTTAAAGAAATCAGGAACACAGGATCTTTGATTTTCTGAACCCCTCTAAACACTTCTGAATTGCTTGCAAATAGTGAGAAGACTGTTGTTCTCCACCACAAGGCTTCAGCCAGACGAGAAATCAGGAGCACATCCCACAGAAGAAATGCAGGTGGAGGCTGCTTTCTACAGATGGTTTTAATGCATTCTGTGAGTTTGACTGTTCTGATTGCTTGTGGAAGTGGTTTGTGTAGCTCTAACCTCAGCTTGGGAAACTGGCAGGGATATCAGTTCCAGGCATGAGCACAAGACAAACACCTGATAAACATCATGATGAGCATCTACAGTTCCCTCCTACCCAGGTTTCCCCACTCACTGTGGCTCATACCACCTCTTCCTGGCACAGAGAAAATGTGTGGCAGCATTTCAGCACAAGACTTTGTCTCTGAAATATTTATTTATTTTGGAATCTCTCCTAATACAACTCAGGCCAGCACTCATGAGTGTGGTATGTGAAATGGGAATATCTACTGTGCTTCTGTTCCAATGGCAGGCAGACTACTGACATTAAGGGAACCAGGATATGGCTCCTAAACATCCCTTCTGCAGGACATGTACAGCAGACAGCAAATATCACACTGTATTTAAATAAAATTAAAATCATTTTTTATGATGGCAACCCCATTCATTCATATTGGTGTTCATTATTGCTGCTTTTTCTTACCAGGTAAATCGGGTGCCTGTCTTCATCCAGTGCCTTAATCCCTGTCAGTATCTCTGCTAAGACCTAGAAAGTGTATTTGAAAGATAAAATTATTTGTTCAGAATGAACTATAATTTTAAAAAATAAGTTTTTAACTAAAGAAATATTGAACTTTCAATGCATTTTGATATTTTTGCTTCAGATGGCTCAACAATGCCATCTCAGGGCATTTATGAGGCTTTAGATCTACCTCCAGAGCCAATTCCAGATTTTATAGTACAATAGATATTGCTGAAACAAAGAATAAGAAGAAAGCAAAACCAAATGTAGATAAGAAATCACACTAAACAGAGTAACTTCCTACTTAAATGGAAACACCTGGAGATGGGTGACATCATAGACTATCAATTATTTTAGCTGAAATTACAAATGAACAAGCCAAGTTTGTAGCAGTTCTTGTGGTGAGTCTGCAAGAATTTTGAGCATCTAATTTGTTTTAAGCCATCAGCAGTAATATTTTATTTACAATAAGAAACACTTTTATTTCCCTTGTTTGAAAGATTCACCTAATTTTGCCACAAACTGAGATATATTTGGAGTGTGAATGTAATTAAAACCAGGATTTCAACACATTATAGAGCCAGCAACTATAATATGAAATTGCCAGCATGAGGTACTGGCTCTTACATTCAATTTCTTGTCTAGAAGCACTAAAAAGTGCAACAAAGCATGGAAAAAAGGCAACGTACCACACCACAGCTGAATATATCCACTTTTTCTGTTAACTGCCCATGTCTGACAAAATCTTCTGGCAGGTAAGTAAGAGACGCTTGTAGGACTTTGGTTTTCATCATGGCATATTCTGATTTTTTATCAGAAGAATGCAATCGCAGGCCAGAATGCCCAAGCTTTGGTGTAAAGTTTTCGTCCAACAAGACATTTGAGCTGTGATAATGACAGACAAATAACAATATTGGTCAAATCATTACTTTATCTTGAGGCAAATAATTAGTTTTGTACTTTAAAATTAAGCACTGAAAGCGTCCAGCATTTAGCCTGCTGCATAGGACTGAAAGGATTAAGAATGTTAGAAAGCAAGAAGGGGAAAAACAAGTGCTCAAAAATTACTTCAAAAGAATATGCTTCCATCATTTAGGAAAGAGAGACAGGTTAAACAAAAAAGGGTAAAGGCCCTACAAAACAAGGAACAGCAGAAAATACTGCAAATGGATTTCCAAGTTGCATAAACTTCAGCCATGATTGTTAAAGAAATCCTTGAATTACCAGGTGACCAAAGAAGTGCTGATATGCCAAAGTCCTTACCTCTTGATATTCCCATGAAGAATTCCAAAATTATGCAAATACTCCACTGCTCTGACTACTCCTATAGAAATGCTAATTCGCGTCTCCCAGGTCAGTGGAGCAGAATCATCCTGCAAGGAAAGGAGGAAAAAATTGGTAATTAATAGAATAAAACACTGTAAGAGATTGGTAGTTCAGAAAACCAAAGGCTTAGCCTGAGTCCTAATCAAACTCCAGCAGAAGAGCTGCTGCCTTTCTGGTGCTTGCAGCCAAGGCACTTGGGCACCTTTTTTCCTGGCTGTTTCTCAGAAATCAAAGACATGCAATTGTTTTTCCTGCAGTTCCAGGAGAGGACTTGCAATCACAAGTAGATGGCAGACCCAGATTATTGCTTACGTGGCACTGAAGCTTGTTTTGCAGGGAGCCATTGGGCAGGTACGGATACATCAGACAGTGCAATCCAGTTTCCACCGAGAACCCCAGCAGCTGCAGAATGTTTATGTGACAACACCTGCAGGCACAGATCAGCAGTGATTTGCAAATGATGTAAGAGCAACACAGAAAAATACATTCCTGAGCTGGAATAAGTTCCTAAATTCAAGGCAACTGGAATGGTGTGCTGCAGCTGGAAGCACAGCTGGAGGCACAAAATGGTCCCAGGCAGGAGATGGCAGAAGGCTGACTGAGCAAGAGCCCATCACATTGCAGCAGGGGTACAAGGTGGGCACTGTGTCCTCCCCGTCCCAAGGCTGCAGAGTGGCTGTGCCAGCTCAGCCAGGACCAGCAGTAGCCCCGGGTGCCATGTTGCTTGCCCAGGGCTCCCACCCAGAACAGTGCCTGGAGCAGACACCCCAGTGTTGATGGAACACCCAGCAGCAGGCCACGAGCAGGACATGCATCACTGCCTCTGAAAGCCAACCACTCACCGAAAGCAAATCTGCACTTCTGTATGAAAGAACCTCTGGGTGGAATTTGGGCTTGTGCATTCCAGCTGCAAAATGAAAACATGCAAGAGAATGTCATTAGTAATTACTAGGACTTTGCATTTATAAAGATCTGGTAGCATCTAGATGACAAGCTAGTGTAGGAAACAGGCGAGTACCACTGATGGCAACGTTAAGTCAAAGAAAACAATTAATTGAGAATTAGAACAAAAACTAGTGTAAAGACACCCCTGATCCGATCATCAATGCAGGCAGCTATACTGCAGGCTACTCCTATGTACAGAGTTAATGGAACTACTCACACAAGTAAAGTATCCATCACGTGTTTTCTGAATCTAGGCTTACTTATTTATGTCATTTCATTTTTACCTCTCCTCTTGTGCAGCTATTCTCATTCCGTGCCCACACAATATTAAACAACAACTGCTAATGGGCAAGAGATGCTAATAACACACCCTCTTCTAGAAAAAGGTGCAGTACTTGCCTCTTTGAGTCTTTTGATGACATACACCATGTTGTTCCTCTGGCCTTTGTAGATGTCTGCAAAAGTACCTTCACAGATTCTGTTCTTGTCACTGAAACTGTTTGTGGTATCAGCAATTTCCCTCTGGGTCCACAGGAGACTCCCGCTAGGGAGATCAACCATCGTCTCCTGCTGAGGAGTAGAAGAGCTGCAAGGCTACACATTTGTAGAAGAAACAAGTTTATCTCGTGATAATCCATATGCTCTTTCCTTCTTTCAGTGTCATATTTTCCTTTCCATGTTTTAAGCAATCACTGTGATTGCTGAATGAAACTGTGAAAGGTACTATGCAATCACTCCTTAGGATGTAGGTAATTCCTGTATTGATGTGTTGGGATGATGTAAAACTTCTGCATACTAGAAGCAACTTGAAATCAGTTACCAATTTGCATTTCCACCTTTCCCAGGAAACGGACTTAGTTTTGTTTAAAAGTCCATATATTTATGTGAACTGATGTTAGTCTGAGTTACAAAAGATATATTAATCTTTATGGTTGGGTTTTATGTTAAGAAATAGTTGGATGAGAAAGTGGGGTCCCTCACAATGTAATTATGCCCTGGTAGAAACTTCATATCTACTTTTGAAGCATCTGGTGTCAGTTGCACAATAATTTGTTGCTTCCAGTGCGGTAAGTCCTAATACCAACTATAATTGCAGTCCCACTGTAGCCTAATCATGCAGCTTTCACAACCTTAATGTGCACCCAGCTTGAGGAAACAAAGCACTAACTTATTCTCAAGAAACTCTGAAACTACTGCTCTCTGAGTCAATCTTCTCTCCTGGCTGGTACTCCCGGACCATGTTATTGTGGAAGAGCTTAAAGCCTCAGACAAAATAAACCAAAGAAAACAGGCCAAGAACAACCATGATGGGACTAAGGTATGCCCACAGATCTGGGAAACACTCTGAGGACAGGACAGATCTAGCTAGATTGTATGAAAGATGAGAGAACTGTGGGGAGGAAGGAACAGGAGACTTCATGCTGAAATCATTAGGAACATGAGGAGAAATTTTCCCAGTGTCATGGTTAAGCACTGGAACAGGGGCTCAGAGAGGTGATGAAACCTTTATCCTGGGAGATTTTCAGTTGTCAGCTACACAAGGCTTTGGACAACATGACTTACATTCAATACTAGCTCAGTTTTGAGCAGAAACTACATTTTAAGTATAAAATGAAAATAAAAGAGATATGTGATTCTGACTGATCAGTGGTATATACTGTCCTGTCCTGCAATCACACTAGAAATGTAAGTCCACTGTAAAATCTACACGTGAGAGTCCTTCGAACTCAATTTCTATTTGTGGGTATGTTATCCCTTTTGAGCTATGCAGGATGTAACACTGTAAATTTTTCCTTCGCTGGTCCTTCACTGGCAAAAAAAGTGATGTAAACCATAAGCAATCTAACTGAAGCATTACTACTGTATTCAGTACAAACCCTTTGTAACCGAGCCCAATGTTTTCTCTACATCACTGATTTTTGTACAAGTAGAGGGATAAACTTTAACTGAAAAAAGACAGAACATGATAAAGGCAATTTTCCTTGTTATAGTCAGTGAATACTAAGGGAATTTACCTTCACACTTGATAAAACAGGAGGAATGGACTGTAGGGAACTCAAAAGGTCTCTTGGGGGAGGTGGTGGAGCAGGGAGGGAATAGAAGGCTCCTTCAGAAACAGCACCTGAAGCTGAAATAACAGCATTGAAGACACACTTTATTATTGTAATACCACCACCTGTGACTAACTACAAAGGTCTAGGAATTATGAAGATTTGGGGCATTTTTTTGAATTTTCTGACCAGAGATAATCTGTGACAAGCTGTAAAACTGAAATTCTGTGTGAAGACAGGTAGCTCTCTTCCTGGTTCCTGTTTGCACGATGACTGCATAGCCCTCTCCAGCCCTGGCTGGGGACATGGAGCTCCCTGTGTCTGTGCTGTTGCAGATGCTCTCCCCAGTATGTGCTGGGATTCTCTCCCTCCCTCTCCCAGCACAGGGGCTGCTGATCCCTACCCGGTTCTCTGCTGGCCTAGATTTATTGTGCATGAAGAGAGGGACATGGGGCAGGAAATGCATGCACTGGTGTAGTCTTGGTATGGAGCCAGGATGAGACCAAGGCATTCAGACACCTGGGAATCATCCTGAGATCCCAGAGGATAGCTACAGCCAGCATGTCTCAAGGCCAAGGGGGCTAAAGGAAGGACGGCCAGGAGGTTGTGTGCTAATGTCAGGAATAAGCAGGAGACAGCAGTACTAGGAAAAAGGCAAACACTCAGCTGTGCCCATCTGGGAGATCAGTGTCTTCATTGTAATATCCTGAGCACAAATACAGCAGCCTTGGCTATGCAGTCATTTCATGTCAGAGCAAATCTGGAGTTCAGTACTGTACTTACTGCCTGCTGGGACTGCTCCCAGGTGTGAGGAGTCTGGGCATGGCAACGAACTTATCTCATTTTCTTTCTCTCTCCTTTTGCCTTCTGTGGGAGGTACAGATATGATCTGTTTGGGCGGCTCCAGCTCTTCTTTCTTAGGGCTGGTGACATCAGAGGCCGATGTCCCTTCAAAATAGAGCAAAGGGAATGTGAGGATAACCAGGGAAAATAAGAGTCTGACTCTAATCAGTGACCAGAAAATAATCCTAGTCAGGACATAAAGCTTCAAATCAACCTCAACATTAAAATGAACATTCAAGCAATTTACATGGTATTTAAATTTAGACCATACCCATGACATTAACTTCTACTGAAAATTAACAGGAACTGATAGCTTCAAACAAATACCAGCAATGATTATTCAAGAGATGCAGAGTCTCTTAAAAGAAGAAATCAGCAATAATAGATATTTATCATTTTCTATATAGCATCCTTCAGGTAACAATCTCAAACCACAAACATCTCCCAGCCTAAGGAAGGCATTGAGTTCTCTCTCAGTTGTCGTGGGTCTGAGGGGAAGATGGACAGAATTGTGCTTGGTTTAGTCAGTTAAACATTTTAGGACTATTTTCAGTTGTGTGATTTTAGCAGCATGACTAGGTTTATTCCCAGGAAACACTTTCATATACAGGACTGTTTGTAAGAAAGACTCATATTTTACTTAGCAACAGAAAGAAACAAACCAGAGACAATCTAGGGAAAACAAAAAAACGGTCAAAGCTCAAAACTTATTGATAAAAAGCTTAAAGACTGAATTATTGACTCACTACAGCTCTAACAGATCCTGTGCTGTACACAGCTTGGCAAAACCTCGGAGTCAGGCCTGAAAAAGCAACCTGAAGTCTGATTAAAAGAAGTACAAAGATGCTTACAGTGTACAAGAACTTAAAACTATGTACAGCTGAGGGGGAGTTATTCAGACGAGACTAGGCTACAGTTAGGATGCGAAGAAATAAAGTACAAAAGTTCTAGATACTATGATATATGAGATTGTTAAAATCTCCGAAGCAGATGAATTCTTATCTGTAAATGCATTTAAAACTGAGGATGAAAAGGAGCCTGGAAATGCCCAGTGTGGGGTGATATAAGGGCTTTCTACTCCCTGATAACATTTTCCTGTTGTAGTTCTAAACTTCTGTTTTTCTATCTGGCACCTTTTATCAGCAATACATTTAACATTTTCTTAAAAATCCAAATTAATGTTTTATTTTACACAGAAAATACATAAGCCCAAATATTATTACATGGTGGTTCTTGTCCTGCTGTTCTACCAGCTTTGCATCTTACCAGGTGATCTCAGAATCAAACATGCCAGGCCTCTGTTTGCTTCTGAAATCAGACAGCAGCTTTGTGTTGTTTTACTTGTACAAAGAAAGCCCAGGGAAGTGCCTGGAACAAGCGGGAAGCCCAGTGTTTCCCATGTAATCTGGGCTTCTTGTATGGACCATGAGTTAGCGAACTGTGGGAGAGAAGCCAAGCCATGGCACGTTCAGGCAGTGAGGCTGAAGAGCAGAAGTACATGGAGAGCAATAATGGCAGAAATGGGCATGCTCTGTTTAAGGTTTCTATCCACTTTCTTCAATGCCACCCGTGAATTCAGGTCTGAATGAAACCAGGTCTGAAAACTAAAACTCTGAACACTCAGGTATTTTTGTTACTGTGTCAGAATGCTAAGAAATCCCAAATTTTACAGGGTTTTAAAACTAGCTATCCAACAGTCTGCAGGCTTTTAGTCAAAACTGACAGTGCCAGCATTATGCAGGCAAGTCCCTGTATTCTGGTTTTTCCTCACGTAGTTTAACCTAGAAGTTTCAGAACTTAGAATCACTTCCCTTATTCAACCTACTTTTCAGGGTTTTTCATGAGTTTTGCAACTTCCTGCATGTCAGGCAAACAGGGCAGCACAGCAGCTAAAGAACTTATATAGAAAACATTATTATGGACATTCAGAAGTAGGACTGGAGAGTGGAAGAAATTGTTGAAGGGAGGTAGAACTCTTTGGGAAGTAACGTGCCAGCAAAAGATCTCCCTTTGTGCTGTGTCTGATTCCTTTAAGTAGGAACGAATTGAATCATGGTGATGTAAGGACTGCTTAGTTTTCTGAAGTGCCCAACTGAACAAGCAACATATCCTCTGTATCTGCCCAAGAGGGAACACCTGAGTAAGCGTATTCAGATACAAAGAAAAATGGAGAAGTAGAAGGTAAAGACTTCAAAGATTTGTCTAAACCTGTAGAAATCACTTCTGCTTATGAGTGAGCACACGGTGGAATGCCTGTATTGGGTTAGTTCCAGAAAAAAAATTAGCTACTTCCACATAGCAGAAGTACCAAATAATCCAGACTTTCTGCTGTTTACATTAAGTTTTGCTATATAAAATTCAATGATAAGATTTTTTCAAATATAATTTCATTGTGATTTTGCAATTTGTTGCATTTGAATTGATCTGGGACAAAATTAATATTGATCATCCAGAAGAATAACTAAAATGTGTTCACTCCACAGGATTTGTCACTTCCAGCCTCTTTGAAACCCCCTTTATGAAGCCTTTGCATTGCTTTACACAATCTAGCCTAATACTGCAGCTTGCCCACAGCTCTATTATCTCACAGGTCTATTATCACAGCAGTTGAGTGGCTCGGTGAGCTGGAGAGAGGATGCCCATTTCTTGCCATGATCTCTCAAAATTTACTCTCAGGATGTGATCTAGTGCCACAGGACCAGGCCTGAAGGGCAGGGACCTTTTGTGCAGCCTCTGTGTTCTGAAACCCTGTCTGATGTATAAAAGCACCAGTCCTGGTTTGGCCACAGCCTGTCTTCCTGGCACTTCTTGAAGGGTCCAAGATGGGCACTACAAAGGTGGGGTGATGAGCTGTGGGGACCGGTGAGTCCACCTGTGTCACCTCTTCCCTCTCACCACCAGTTTCACTTGAGCGAGCAGAAAATCACAATCAATGGAGACATTTTAGAATTTGACACAGGATGTGAGTCCTAAAAAAATCTTCTTCAGCTAGCAAGGGAGATGTCCTAGGAGGGGCCTGGGTGCTGTGAGGAGCAGCACAGACCCGTGGGAGGAAGGGGAACTACTCACAGTCCAGGATGACCTGAGCCGCTCGGTAAAGCTGCAGCCCTTGCAGCAGGTCCAGGAGCTGCTGCACTGTCGCCAGCCTCACCCCCCACCACCACATGAGCTCCCTCGTGATGCTGATCCCTGTCTTCTCCATGCATTTGATTTTCCGTAGCTCTGTTTGATCAGTGATCACATAGGAGGCTGGTGGGAGAGAACAGATATTTCTGTTTAAAAATTAGAAAAAACTGGCAAGGGCAAGCAGGGCAGGCTAAGGTGTGAGACACAGTTTGCTTTTGCATATCTTTAAAAGGAAAGATCACCATAAATTACCTATGCGGACATGAAGAAAATTCTGTTCCTAAAGTAAGATACCCCTTTTCTTCCTTCAACTATCCTGGAAAAAAATTTGTTTTATCAAAGACACTTGAAAAGAAGACCCACTTACACTTTTCGGCGTATTTTCCCTGTAATCTTTCTCCTTAATACCTTGTACCAAAGTAAGTTTAGATGAAATTCCTGCGGTGATTCTCCCTAAACAGGTGACAGCAGTGGAGTGGTTGCACTCCCACTTGCATTCCTGAATCCCTGTGCTGTGGTGAGCCAAACAATAACTGAATCACCTGGGTGTTAGTAATGCTCCGATAAAGCTATCAGGGAAATGCAGCTATTTTTAGATCCTATGCCGAAGCTGACCCTACACAATGTGTCCCATTTCCTGACCATGCTGGTCACCCAGCTGTATTCTTCCCAGCTCACTTACCCATACAAAACCCACCTCCCCTCATGTTGCCCCAGCTCCACTCCACACACCTAGACACAGCCCTAGAGATGAAGTCTCAGAGGGGCTGTGCCTGAAGGAAAAAGGCTGGGGGCTGGGGTCTTCGTGTGAAGACAAAGATTCCTGAGTTCTCACCATGGCTGGCTTTGGAAGGATGTCAGAAATACAGTTTTATGCATCTGAAGGTAGTGGAGATGAAACCCCTCCAGAGATGAATCCCACCCTACATCAGGAAGTTTAACTGGGGTAAGAGGTTATTCAGCACACAGTTAGGGAAGTCATGTCAAATAAAGGAAGGTAAGCACTAAGAAAAGATTCAGGTTAAAATTGTTTGCACTGGGATATAGAAAAAAAAACAACAACTCAGGGACTACATTTTCTGTACTTACTGACTGTACTCAGCCAGGACTGAGAAAAACAGGGGCAGAAAGTATGAGGGAAGATACATGAAAAGACGGAGGAAAGAAAAAAATAGAACATCTGAGCAGATCTGAGTTGTGAAAACAGGCAGTGAGACAGAAGTAGGAGATAGTGCGACTGGAGAGGGAAGTGCGAAGGATTGCGGGAAGTGAGCGGAAGGAGCCTGGCTGCCCGGGAAGAGCCAAGGGACCACAGAAGTCTGGCATTCCACCTGTGTCTGAAAAACAAAACCAGACCGGTGCCCGGGAATTCCCTGCTTACAGGATGTGCTCTGCCGAGCGCTGGGAAGCGTGGGGGACAGCGCGAAGCTCGCCCGAACCTCGCGCCCTTCCAGCACGTCCCAAACGCGCTGCTGTCCCTGCGTCCCCACGGCCCCGCCACCGGCTCGGGGAGCGCCAGCCCCGTCGCGACCCCACCTGCCTGCCCCATGTCCCCCTCACCGAACCGCATCCAGTCGTAGTCGCTCAAGCAATCCATCTTATGGCAGAAGTCCTCCAGCACCCAGGCGGGCATACTGTGGATGTACAGCGGCGGGCCCGAGCCCCCTCTGAGGGCGAGGGGCGGCTGCTGCAGGGCCATCGCTCCGCGGTCCCTCTCCGGACAGCCCTCTGGCCCCACCGCGGCCATCAGCAGCGGCTGCGCATGGTGCTCCCCGGGCCAGGCACCGCGGCCGCGGGCAGCGACTCTCACCGGCCTCTCCTCTTTTCTCCCAGAGCTTCCTCTTCTCTGAGGAGCTGCCCTCACAGCCTGTCCCGCCCGGCCGGGGAGGCTCGCTGCCGGGGAAAGAGCCCGCAACACTGCAAGCGATCCCCGGCAGTCTCTGAAGCGCTGCTTCCTGCTCCGGCTGACGTCAGGCTCCGGCCCCAGATGCAAATCAGATTTTCCTTTCCATGACTGGTTATTACTCCAGCCTGGTTGCCAAATTACGAGTTTCACGTGCCGGAAGCGAGAGGTGTTTTCCCGGGTGTTGCGCACAGCTGGCAGGGCCGGCGGTACGGACCGAACGGGATGTGTGCGGATCGGCAGCGGGGCCCGGCAGAGCCACGTCCCCCGGGCACTCTTCTGGTGGTTCCTTCACCCGTGTGACAATAGAGAGGGGGATGTAAAGATGGATCCCCCCCAAGAGCTCCACCAGCCACGCTCCCTAGCGTGCTGGGGCCGTACCACTGGGCAGCAAGACACAGATCTCACAATGGTTGAGGAAGGAACGGGCACCACCAGAGAAGGCACTGAAAATGCCGCCAGGTGATGCCGCGCAGGGATCCTCCGGCCAGGGCTTGCCATCACGGCAGCACACAGGAGCTCACTCAATACAATATGGTGTACGGCAGGATATGCAGGGAGTGGGAACTAAAGAACATCAGAAGTGGTCAGAGGGCCAGGTCTTGCTTGTCAAGGATTAGGTTTAAAATGCATTCTTGAAGTCAACAATTTTTTCTGTTTTTTTTTTTTTAATTTAACCTGATTTTGATAAAAATGTATGATTAATTAATTTGCCAGTGTAAATGCTACAAATACTTCTGGCAAAAAGGAGAGCCTTCCTGCCATACTTCTGCTGCTAGAGACTGCCAGCAATACGTTAAGTGTAACCATCCGTCCTTCTGCTCTTGTTGTTCATATTTAGCCCTAGGTCTAAATTTGTATGAATTGCAAGAAGTGATACAAGTTTTGACAGCTTTTAAGTCACTGTTTCTTTGTACTCTGCATATATGTTACAGTACAGCTAACTCTTGTTTTCAGTATCAAACTTTCAAACTTTTGCAGTTTTCTGCACTCCTGGCCTCAGAAATCACGAACCTCTCAAATGAACTTCTTAGCTCCGCTGTGACAAGGAAAAGCTGAAAAATGCAGTATTATTGTAACTATAAGATCAAAGGACAGGAAAAAATAAACAAAACTATCCAAAGTGTATTTAAAATATGACAACTCAAAGTGCCTTGGGATGAGCTGTTCTATCCATAGTACAAGTTCAACAATAATAGTTGCATTTGTGGGGTTTTCCCCTCCCTTTTCCCTGCTTACTGTCCCTCTGACACACATCTAAATGGTTTAATGGGAAGATGATTAGAACATCTCTGAAAGGGATGTAAGATTAGACTGAAATTATGTTGCAAAGAATTACATAAAAGTAGGAAGAAAATACTTCTTCCCCTTGGGTACCGGAAAAACTTGTGAAACCATTTTAGCTATTTGCCTCGGGGGAAGCAAGGGGAAAGAACACATCCAACTGTGTGTATGGCTTCAGTTCTGCTCTGAATGTTGCAAGTAATGCAGGGTCTTACTGGGGAACTGGAATCGACTGATTAGAGACTGAAACAATCCTGTATATTCCTGCTGTTGGGCCTTTCCTTTTCAACGTGGCGTGGGCAGGACTCTCCACTGCTGTGTGCTCTCCTCGAGCCCTTGGACACTGCATGGTGTCAGAAACATCTATTTCTCTGGGATTTCTCCCGTTCAGTTGTGCCCTGCCGCTTCCCGTGCAGCAGGTTCCCGGCACACCGTGCTCGCTCGGGCTGGCCCTGACCTGCTGTCACTGCTGCTCCTGAGATGGCCAAAGAGGCCGTGCTGGGAGCGACTGAAACCGTGCTAACACAGCTGCCACAAGTAAATGACGACTTTCACTCATCACTAACCCATCTGAGTAACTAGTAGGAGACTGCATTTCCCAATGTTCATGTGTTAGAGCCAGCTGGAGTTTCTCCAATCTTTTATTCTGATCCAAAGGACCACTCCAGAGCAGAAAAATACATTCTCATAAGACACACAAGAAATCACAGACCCCACCCAACTAAGAAATACCCAGAACGTGTGTGCCGTGTAGAGACTGTTAAACCCAACACCTAATACCAACTGTTACAGGAAAAGCTGCAGCCAAGCAGGCCAGCTTTCTGCCAGGGTCTGGCAGAGCTGCCATGCTTATTGCAGTGCACAGCCTCATAGACACCAGGAGGGAACCCCCTCCCAGGTATGGTTAAGAGCAGAGAAAGCACCCTCTGACCCTCAGGCTCCCTAGGGCACTGACCCATGTCTGCTCCCAAGGCCTGCATGGGCTCACTTTCCCCTCAGAGATCTGAGAGGTGGTAAGAGCAGAATTTGCCAGTAGCCCCATTCCTGCCCAGACACTGTCTGAAGCTGTGCTGATAGTTCATGAGAGCCACAACACAGCCCTGCAGCAACTGGCTGGGCAGGCTGTACACTCCAAAGTGTCTGTTTACTGATCAACCACAACACTTGTCAGAGTATCACAGGGATACAAACACACAGACACTGGGGAATATACCTGACAGAATTACAGTCAGAAAGCTAGCACACATTTCCATTTTTATGTCAAAGATCAGTTTCTTCAAATATGTAAGAAAAACAAGTTTACAAATAGGGAGGCATTCCATACTTACAAAATACATTGAGATTCTCTGTTTCACATCTGCTCTCAGAATGTACAGCTGGAAGGAAACATATTCACAGAAATAACCTGCTGTAATCAGTCTCCTACCAATCTGCTTCTAACCTGAGTTCCACCACATCTTGCTCGGCAGACAATTCATGTAACACTAAACTATGCTGCTTTGAACTCTCTGTGTGCATTCACTGAAGAGCACATTCCACTAAGACACGGGGGAACAGAATACAGGCAAAGAAATGTTATCTCTGTTTCTGCAGTCTGCCGCTAAGCATGGCCCTGTTTGTGAACTGGCTGTGTGAGCAAATACAGCTCCCACTGGTCCTGAGAAGGCACAGGCAGCTCAAGAGGCCCAGGCTCCCTGAAAAGGCCTCCTACTACAACCCAGACTATAGCACTGCAAGGGGAAAAGACAGAACTTAAAGCATCTACCTCCTGTGAACCCTGTAGAGGCTGCTGGGGAGGCAGCTTTGGGGAACAAGGGTGTCATAGAACTAGGATCTGGTCTGTGTGGCTGAGATCAGCCAGACAACAATCCTATGACAAAGGCAAATAAGGCATTCGAGGTATGATGAGAATAAAAACATGTCAGACCTAGAGTGGGTATGACATGGCTTTGTACGTGGAAAGGCAAGAGGCAGAACAACCTCCAAGCATTTACACTTCGTCTTTCCACCAATGTAATGTTTGTCAGACCTTCAGGCGGTGCTGGAAACCCTCATGTACAAACCCCCCATGCTCTGTGACCCACAGACACATTGAGGCTACACATGAAAGGGAAATTCCATCAAACCAAATTACTCAAACTAAATAGGTGACACTTACAACCCTTAGTCTGGGCTAAATTAATCCTTGGTGTAATTCACTTTCTCATACAATGAAAGTTACTTCGTATGAGTATTTTCCATATAGCTGCTCTGATCTTACCCTATGGTTTGCAATACATGTAATGAAGAAACGAACTGAGCCATCAGAACCTGGCATGCCTCCAGGTGCTGCTCAGTCTTTGGGATTTGACCTGCTATCACCAATGTTACTGAGTTTATGTTTCAAAGCTTTAAACAGAGGCATCAGTTCTTGGTGTTTCCTGGCGACTCTCGCTGCTCAGACTCAGGGGTTTGCTACTGAGGAAAGTACTGAAGTGAGTAATCGTGTTATTCCAGAATTTTGTTCCTCAGTGCTTCATTCCTCTCCAGAGAAAGCCGTTGAAGATCCTTCCAAATATCAGGATGATCCTCCAGCTCGTCATATAACGACTGAACAATGTCCAGTTTCCTGTAGTCCATTGGGCTGACCAGACTGCGCACAACCTGCAGACATCTCTCCTTCAGGGTGAACACTGCAGTTAAACACAAACGCAACACAACCTTGTCACGAGGGCTCTCGGCTGCTGCTCCAATGCCAATGATGCTGCTCTGAGCATGTGAACACACGGTACAGCCTGCAGCAGTGACCCACGACAGGCTGGGCTCTCCAGAGAGCAGACAGATGTAGTTCCTGCCAAGAGGCACCTCTTCCAGTGTCTGAGCAGGTTTAATTTCATGAGGATATGATTTCTCACTAATTGTAACAGGTCTGAAGAGACCAAGTTCAGAATTCCCTAGGGCACATGTAGTCCTGTCCCTTACCTGGCAGTGTGATGTCAGCTTTGGTCACATTGGGGGCTGCCACGAACAGCTCCTGCTGGTTGACAAGCAGCCCATCGTTGGTCCCTGCATCCCGGAACAGCCAGAGGTGCCCTGGCAGGGAACGAGGTGGGAATATACCAATTATGGCACTTTTTAATGAGTGGCTCTGAGAGGCATCTGCTCACAAGGGACAAAGCTAATCTCCAGCTCAGTTCCCTGTGCACAGGCCACTACCATGGCCCCAGTCACTGGTATGAATGGGGAGGAGAAAGGAAAAACGGGGAAATGAGAGGAAAAAAGAAAGAAAAGGAAAAGAAAAGAAAAAAAAACCAGCAGGAGGAAATGGGAAAACGAGAGGGGGAAAGGAAAAGAAAGAGCAAAGGAAATTGAGAGAGAAAAAGGGAAAAGGAAGGGAAAGGTAAAAGTGGAAGAAGGAAAAAGGGAAGAGAAAGGAGAACGGCGGCGGGGGAAGGCAAAAAGGTAAAGTCCACCGCGACCATCTCACCCACCCGGGCCCCGCGGCGCCCCAGCCTGTCCCGTCCCGTCCCGTCCCGTCCCGCCGCACCCACCCCGGTAGCTGCGCATGACGCGCCCGGTGCGCGGCTGCAGGACCGGGTAGCAGCGCGGCTGGCCCTCGAAGTCCAGCCAGACGGGCAGCACGTAGCGGGTGCTGTGGTTGTTGAAGACGACCTCAGAGAGCTCCCGCGTGTTGACAGAGCGCAGGACAGGCTCGGCCCCGCCCGGGCGCCCCGGCCGCGGCCCCGGCGGCGACATCGCAGCCCCGCGCCCGCCCCGGCCCCGCCGCGCGCAGGCGCCAGAGGGCGGCGCTGCCTCGGACCTGCCCCTCGCTGCCGCCCCCTGGCGCCTGCGCGCGGCCCTGCAGGGCGGGGCGGGGCCTGCGTGAGGGGAGGCCGGGGCGGCGGAGCGGCGCTGCCCGCTCGGGGACCCGCCAGAGCCTTTTAACAAATAGACGGAAAACAGTACAGGCGTTTGGCACACAAGTCGTCACCCAGCAGCCTCGGTTCACAGGTCTTGTGACTAAGGCACTGGGCTCACCAGGGCTGCCATAAACACCAGTAACAGTTAAAACTGCCAGTTCCCTCCTCTCCCGAGCTCTGCGTGCCAAAACAACATTCCTTTATCCTTGAGCTGTAAATTCCCAAACACTGTATTATCTTTCTCACACACACGAAAACACTAAAATTTGAGAAAAATTAACTAGATATTGGGACTAAATCCTTCCCTGTGAGGGTGGTGAGGCCCTGGCGCAGGGTGCCCAGAGAAGCTGTGGCAGCCCCATCCCTGGAAGAATCCAAGGCCAGGTTGGACAGGGCTTGGAACAACCTGGGATAGTGTAATTCACTGCGTGTCCCTGCCCATGGCAAGGGCTGGGACTGGATGATCTACAAGGTCCCTTCCAACCCAAACCATTCATTTTGCTTTTTCAAGTGTGTGATAACAGATATCCCTCCAAACACAGAATCACAGAATGGGTTGAGTTGGAAGGGACCTTAAATATCAACTCTTTCTAACTCCTCCACCCTAGGCAGTAATGAAGTATGTGAAGGCAGTTTAAGTGTCTTTTTCTCCACAGTGACTGCAAATTACAGTACTAAAAGCATAACAACAGTGCATTTTCCTTGTATGTCTCAACACCTTTCACCAGCTTTTTCTTTTAGAATACTCAGTATTCTCCAACAATACTTAGAGGAGGGATCATTTCCTAATTTCTGTCCCTCTAGCAGCCTGCGAGGGAGAAGTGTATAAATTGGTAGAGAATGATGCAAGAGAAACCATCACCAGTCAGTTACACCTTTCCCAATACAGGCAGAGGTATTAGAACTGCTGGCCATGCTTGTTTGCTGGCCCTTGCGCAAAATGAGTCACTTCCCCTGTGCTCCTTCTATGAGAAGAAAATAGTAAATTCACATCCTAGAACGTAGCTCATATCCTGATACTGTAAAGAAGCTATGAGCAGCACTATGGGATCACATGGCATATAAACAGTGAGGCTGATCGCCTTAACTGAAAAAAAGCCACTATTCCTCAGTGTCTGGTGCGAATCTTCCATGAAAAGAGAATTGCAAGCTTTAACAGCAACTGCTTCAAACCGTACAAACTCAGAGCACAAATTTACATTAGTAAGAGAGCAGAGCTATACAGACATCACTGTGCCTCATCTTCCCACATTCTTCAATCTGAACACGAACCAGAAAAAGAACACAATTAAGACTCATCTCTTTATGCAAAACTTCTAAAACTTTAATACTTGTCAATTCACCTCTGGACAGTTACACATACTTAGCATGAACACACTGTAATAAAAAGGGCAAACTGGCAATGTGTTTTCAGCCTCTGATGAGCAGAGTAAGAGGCTTGAGAAATCACAGTATGGTCACAGAAGAAAAAAAAAAATTTGCAACAATATTTTTGTGAATACTGTGGCAGCGTAACTGCGGTAGTTAAATCACCCAAGAAACTCAAATTGCCACCTTGATGTGCCCATGGTAGACACCAAAACCATGAACTTTTTAATACAACTGCTAAAAGAATCTCTGTCCTCAAATAGTAACCACAGACTGTATTCTAAGGCTGTGTGTTACTCCCTCACCCATGGCAATGGAATACTATAATATGGATTAGACATTTACTAGTAATTTACACTAAGGTGAGGTAACAGGCAAGAGAATCAGCAGCACAGCATACTGTCTGCCAACTGGAATTTGCTTATCAGACCACAAAAACCAGATACTGGTTTATTATTAGTTTACATTTGCGCAATGATATAAATTAGAAAACTACATTATGGATACTACCTCTGAACCCTTTAAGGTGAAAGTCTTAGTAGTACTGTTAGTCATTTGAAGATACAGCTCGGTAAATAAATTACTGTTACCCCCAGAGCTGCTTCAACATGTTTTCTACTGTAAGCAGAAGAAATAAACATTTAACTGAAAAATACAAGAGAAGATTCAGGCCAGGGAAAGAATTACTAATTCCACTAACCGATTTCAGTTTGGGTGGCAGGGAGGTGATTTAGATAGTAAGGTTTCAGAACACACAGTAGAACTGGTAGCTCTCAAGTTGATCCCTGGTTTAATTGTGTGACAATTTCTGCATAGGTTGTTTGGTTTTGAAACTGACAGACCTATGCTCTCAGGTGTCTGCTTTACCAGATGGCTATTCAACAAAGTCTGGAGGTGTCTCATCTTCTTCCACACAGTTTACCAGAAGGATCTTCTCTCTTCTGCTCTCTCCCAGGTGCGCCTCAGCAGATACACTGCAGCATGGAGTCCCCCCACATTCACCCACACGGTCTGAGCTCTGCGCCAGATGTGTCCCACGCGGGACAAGGCCTGCAAGCCAAAACCAGCCCAAGAATGCTGTTAAGACAATAACATTATTTTTTATTATTCTTTAACCCATCTGATGACAACATTAAGGGACTTTTCAGGTCCAAAACTGCATTTAAGTGTTACTAATTATTGCTCTATAAGTGGAGTATCTTTTGTAATGATGATGGCTTACAATTTTTCCCTCAATGTATTTTCAAGTGTAAATAGGTTTGATTTTCTCTCACAGAACAAACCTTGGCAAAGCATTTCTTGTCCTGGGTAAGTAGCACAGCCCTGCCCGTCCCTGGGGTGCAGATCCGGCCCATCTCCATCAGGCAAGCTGGGTAGAGATCCCAGTTCTTCTTCTTCGACCCTATCCTGCAAGATACATTCAGATCCCCATTGTGATCACCGACACCAGTTCAGTGTTGGTCTCCCAGACATCAATCTGCTCATTCAGGACCCCAGTTACTGTTACTTTCAAGCTTCATTTTTAACATAGGGTTCATAACTCCTTCCCAACCGGGCCCATCTAAGTACCTAACTGGGGAGCAGCCCAGCCCTGGACCAGGACAGTGCACGCAGCCACGGCAGTGAGGCGCAGCACCTGCCCAGCACATCTCACCTCTTCCCGAAGGGCATGTCTGTCACTACGATGTCCACGGAGCCCGTCCGCAGAGGAAGGTTGCAGATGTCCCACTGGATGATGTCCAAGGGAACACCCAGGGCAGTGCTGCTGCAAGAGCAAAGGCAGTTACCTGAGACATGAGCACTCAGGTTTTTACACTGGGGAGGTCTAGAACGTTGGCAACAAAATCAACTAGCAGATATGAATCAGACACTCAAATGCATCATTGCAAAGTGGATTTCTGTGCATACAACACTGCAGGAAAGGAAAATCCCTCATGCTCTTCTCACCTGTCCTTACTCTCGTTTTTCCTCAGTAAGGAGCAGATGTTGTTTGCTGCTCTCTTCACTGCCTGAGGGCTGTTATCCCCTGCAATGTGGTAGCAGTAGGGCCATTCTGCAGCTCCCTGGGGGGAAAATGGTAATAAGCAACATTAGCATCAACATTGCTTGAATGAAAAAAACCCCAGAATAATTTCTCAAACATGACAGAATACAATAAAGTGACTGCAAGTGGATGGCAGGGAATTTAGAATTCTGTAACAGACAGCTGTATTATGCACCTTTAAAGCTCAAAATACTTTTGGATTTAGCTTCTTCCTGCTATGTTCTAGGGAAGGAAAATGAGGTAATTTGCAAAAAGTGTATTTGTATCTGTTCAAAAATTGGTGAGATTGGAGCTTAAAATTCAGTCATTACCAAGCAGACTTACACATATTATTCAGCTGCAGATATAGACAAGTTTCATTAAGTTTAAAAAAATCAAGGAAGAATCACCTCTATTGGTATCGCACCTGTACCACACATGGGATCAACTATGATATCTGTGGGCTGGGGATCACAGAGTCTGAGGAACAGAAGAAAAGATATGGTGAGAAATGTCTTAAAAACCTGAATTTCTGTAAAGAAGGGAAAGTGTACTATTTTCATCACTCTGATTCTACCCTTCTAACAAAAACCTTCATGTGATTATTTTTTCCACTAGTTAATCACTATTTTATAACCAGCAATGCAGTAATAGTCTTTCAAGAATGTGATACACTATTTTGAAACTTGGCTAATACAGCAAATGTTTACTTTCCTTGGCTGGGAAACACCCACTGGTATTACAAGGCATGTGGTGTCAGCAACTCCAGGTTTTTTTAATTTATTTTTAAGAATTAACAGAAATGGTTTCTGAGGAAGCAGTGGGGGAGATAAAAGGTTTAATTTCTGAAACAAATAACTTGTTAACCGAGCGTAATACAACACAACTGCCCTGACCTGAGCATGCCGTAAGCCAGAGTTGAACGCAGCGTTGTGGGTCCAAAGTGTGTGATGTTCCGTCTGTGGAGACTCTCTTCAGTTAATGCAATCCCCACCACGACTTCATTGCTGTGAATATTCAGAAGAACCTAAAGAAAAAACTTGAAGTGAATTTCAGGAGTAACAGAAGCTTTCCACAGAATGCCTGGTAAATACTTACAGGAATCTTAGATGGTAATTTAAAATCCAGGAATGATGTATAAAAAAGCTTTTCTTCATGGAAGTAAAGCAAAGCACCATTTCAATAGGACAGAATTCAGGAGAGCATTCACAGAGTCTCTCATTCACACTGAATCTGTTGCACAAGACTTCTCAAAGTGCTATAACCATTGCACTGGCTTCTTAAAGGATTTGGTTTGTAAGTCTGGGGGAGAAGCCTGGTAACTCCTGCAAGACACAGTGAAGCATCTGCAAAGCAGCAATAAAAATCGTATTTGTGGTGGGGACTACATTAACTAGCAAGGTGAAATCTCACTCCAGGACAGTGGCCAGCCCTTAGTAAACCAGCAAGAAAAACTCAAGTCTTTCTGCCCCTCAAAAACGGTGGTTCCTCACCACCGACAAGCCAGGGGTGCCAGTTGTATTTTCCCAGCCTCTGCTCTCTCCTGACAGGAAATAAACACCAGACAGTTATTGTTAATTCTTTTTGTCCCCTTTACCCCCAAACCAGCTTCCATATGGAGCATTTCCTGGTAACTTAGATGGGTATTAAACAATGCATTAGAGGATTTACTAAAGCTGAAAGCAAGGCAAGTGCTTCGATCAGAGGACACACATAATGTGCCAGGGAAATGAATGCTTCAGAAAAGGCCAATTTCAGCATTACCAGCTTTCAGTTCCAGAGTCTCTGGAAGGCAGTTTGGGGTTCTCTAAGCATCAGAAATAAGAACTAAAAATTTGTACAGCAGAAACTTAGGTAAGGCATGCCACTATACCTCCACATCAAAATTAGTCATGTCAGCTTTCCACTGGAAGTGCTCTTGCACAGCTCCGCCGAAGTCTCTTGCGGCCTCATTCGATGTGAAGCTGTGCTTGTCTCCAGCTCTGTTGCACGTCACTCGGAACCTCAGCACCTTCGCCTCTCCTTCACTTGTCTGACTGTCACCAGCCTTGGTCCCACTCTCAGAACTCGCCTGCACTTCAACTTTCACATCTGATTGCTTGTTATCTTCCTCCTCCTCCACCCCATTTCTGGATGTCACTCCTTGGGGCTTCTCTGTATTCTGGCCACCAGTGGGTTCCACAGCCACAGGGTTTTGGGCACAGTCCTCCTGGTCATTCGTGTTATTTTGGTCTGCTCCTCCCTCTTCTCCACCATCATTCAGCTTCTCTCTGCTTGCAGGACTCTGCAGATTGTGTTTTTTGCGTTTTGTCTTTTTCTTTTTCAAGCTGTTGTTCAACTCCCAAACTTTCAATGGATCGGTCCAGGGCAGCTTTTTAACCAAATCTTCCAAATCCTTTAGAGCATCTTCCTTTAACAGACAGAAAAAGTTGTGCTTTGAAGTCATTCCATACTTTAAAAAATTATCCTTTGTTTTTAGGTCTCTCGAAGTAGTTTATTGAACATTAATCCACTACATGTTTAAGCAAAGCTTACAGGTTTTTGTCTGTTTATGCCACAACTAAACGGAATTACACTGAAAATCACCAGACCCACAGGACTTCATAATTTATCTTGTAAAACAGACAACGCCATATTAAGTGACCAAAGTGACACTTCACTGTCCTACGCCTGTGACCTACAAACATGGCATCAGCTCTTATCCCAGATTCTGCCAATGCAAAGTATTTAACTGTAGAAATTATGTTAAACGACATGGCCACACTTCCATCTACAAGCCAGAAAAAGAGAACTGGAATAATATCACAAATGAAAAACTTGTTAAGCAAACAGAATACTTTGATATTAGTCTTAAATTTAAAACCCCGAACAACACTCCAAATCCCAGAACTGACTGAAAAATGAAGAGTAACTCACCTTATTTTCATTAAACTGATAGTCTTTGAACTCCTGAACAACAACAAATAAATTATCCACTGACCTCAGACGATGGACCTAGAAGAGATGAAAACGCACGGCGACACATTACTAACCGTGTGCTGTAGGGACTGTGTTTACTGTCGTTAGAATTTTGCCATCTTATGTCGTTTCAGAGACTACAGTTTTCCACCTTTAGGCCCCACGGGAGTTATCAGTTTACATCTTCGCACTGGTTTAACGTCCCCATCTATTTCATCTCCCTCCAAACCCCAATAAAGGCGGATACAGCTGCTGCACCCAGGCCGGCCGTGGCCGGGTGCGGAACGCTGTCCGTACCGGAGGCCTCCGAGACCGAAGCGCCCCGCTCGGAGGGGCTGGGACGCACCGAACCAGCCCCGCCCAGGGCGGAGCGGGGAGCGGGGCGGGCAGCCCGCACGGACCTGAGGCAGGCTCCGGGCCGGGACCTCGAAGTAGATCTTGCCCCGATCCCTGCTGATCCTGGATGCCGAGCCCAGCTTCTCCTGCACCTCCTCGGCCGCCGTCTGCTCGAACCCCGTGGGCACGGTAGCGCCGATAACGGCCGCGAGCTCCGCGCCCTCCTGGGCTGGGGCTGGGGCCGGACCCAGCCCCGCGTCGCCGGCCGCCTCCCCTTCTGCCATGCCGGGCTGCCGAGGAAGGGCGGGCGACCGCCCACACCCACCCACGACAGGCCCCCCGGATCACCCACGGCCGCCGGGCGCACCGCCCCACGCGGCACTGCCGCCCGCCCTTTCCGCTTCCGTGCCGGGCGGCACCGCCTCCACCGCCCGCGGTGCGCGGCTGGGCGCGGGCGGGAGGCGGCGTCGCGGCCCCGCGGAGCTCGATCCGGACGGACTCGCGGGCAGCGCCTGTCGGACTCTCGGCCGGGGTGGGCGTGCGCGGCTCCGTGCGTGTTCCCACCCTGTGACACGGGCGTTCATGTTCCTCGAGGAGCGCTGGCGGGCCCGCGGGTCACTCCCCGGCTCCAAGCCCAGCCCTCCGGGAGTGTGGGTATCCCCGCAGCCCCTCTTCGGCTCCCGGCGCTGAGCTCCAGAGCTGGGCTGCGGGGGTTCTGGCCCTTGAGCACCCACATAGCCGCCGGTGCTGCCATAACCCCAGTGCCGTGGGTGGTAAACCGTAGGGGGGCCATTTCTCTTCTCGTTCCTTGTTACTCAGTTGTCTCGATGGTTCGGCTGTTTTCTTTGGTGTGTTTCCAGAATTAGAATTATTTTTTAAAGAAAAATTTAGTGGCTAAATGTTTTTTTCAGGAGAGACAGAAAGAGAGGCCACTCTTAGCTATCTGCCATGGCCATGCCCCTGTCACCATGACCAAGTGTGAGCTGCATGAAGCTGAATAGGCACTATTTTCCCTCCTCATTTCAGGTCCTGGAGTCTTTACACCCAGCACTGGATTGATAAATGTAAGCACAACTTGTCCCTGCAGCTTCTACCTCTGCAGGTGCAGCATGTACTGTCAGCAGCACTGTTTGTGTTCATTTCCCCATGTGTGTTCTGTTCTGCTGTCACATTTCATGTTGAACAGGAGGCCTGAGGTGCTGCTCCTGCCATTGAACCTTCTGAAGCATTGCTTTGCTTTCAGATGAGAAGGATGAGGGAAGGTGTGGGTTGACTTGTGATTCAAGTCTGAAAATATACTATGAAACCCGTGTAATTTGGGTCATAAACATGCTGGAGAAAGTTTGTGAAATGGCTTCAATGAGAATTTAAAAATAAGCTAAAGCAGAGGTAGTCACAGATTTTGCTCAGCTTTATCCTGCAGCAACACCTATAGCAAGGCAGAACTTTGTGGTTCAAGTGGGACAACAAGCTCAGATTGCTGAGCTACTTTAGAAGAATTTTCAGCATCTTTTGGTGAAGTTGTTTGCCAGACACTTAAATGAACTCCATGTGTCTGGCCTAGCACCAGCAGCTCTGACCTTCCCAGCTGGCCTCACACTGAAAGGTGAGAAGCGGGGATCAGCTTGCTCTGCTGCAGCTCTTGGAATCTGTCCAGGCACCACTTGGAGAACAGTTTCTGGTTGATGACAGGTCTTGTAGCAGCTCTCCTACCTGTGTTTTGAAAGGAGGGAAAATACGACAACTGTCTTCATGACCAAACCAGAGCAGTGTTGTGTGTCCATTATGAACTCCTTCCTAGAGCCAAGGAACCAGACTGGCTCCCAGGATCAGCAGCATTCAGTTAAAGTGAGCAGGTGCCTGTTGGGCATGTCTGGGAGCCCTGTTTACAGGGAATAGCAGTTCCTGATTAGCTGGCAGCATTGTTTTCGTGGCTGGCTTAGTGCACACCTGAGGAGGAGCATTGCTGTCCACTTGTCTGGAAGGTGCTCCACGTCTGTCCATTTGGAATCTGTATCAATAGCACGCTGGATCCCAGAGGATGCTGGGTGTTTCTGCACAACTCTGCTCCTCAGGGTTGTCAATGGAATGATGGAAATAGCAATTGTCCAGCTAACCAAGGGGTCCTAATATTATCCTGGAATCATCATTATTTGTCTCACAATATTGGCACACAACTAAAGAATATTTGCCGTACACTTAACTTATTAAAACCAACAACTTATCCTGTAATTAGGACCAGACCAGGTTTCTCCAAGCCCCATCCAACCTGGCCTTGAACACTTCCAGGGGTGCAGCAGCCACAGCTTCTCTGGGCAGCCTGGTGGCCTCACCACCCTCACAGGAAAAAATTTCTTCCCAATGTCAAATCTCGTTACCTAATTTTTCTTAAGTTTTACTATTTTCATGTGTGTGAGAAAGATAATATAGTATGGTGTTTGGGAATCTACAGCTGAAGGATAAAGAAATGTTATTTTGACACTGAGAGATTAGGAGAGAAGTGAACTGGCTGTTTAACGGTTACTGGATGGGGAAGAATTAGTCAGTGTTTGTAGCAGCTCTGGTGAGCCCAATGCCTTAGTCACAAGAGCTGTGAACTGAGGCTGGTGGGTGATAAGACATGACAAAGAGTTCACAAGTCTAAGTGAGGAACTGTGTGTCAAACCCTTGTTGCTGGAGGTGTTTGGTTAATGGGACTGTCCTGCCTTTCCTGTCCCCAGCAGATTTTGCACAGGAACAAATAAACCACAATTAGCAACGTGTGCTGGGCGTGCAGGAGAGCTGCAGTGTGGTGGTGGTGTGCAGTGTGGGTGGCTGCAGAGCTACTCTGGGCGATCAGAGCAGTGATAAGGCCACAGAGGATGAGCAGCTCATTCTACAGAATGTGAGAGGTGTGCTGAAAATGTCAGACTGGTCAGCCCTGCTGTACTGGTCATACACCTGTGCCCAGGGACCGAGCTTGTCACCTGTGATATCTGTGAAATGGAAACTGCTGAGGGAGCCTCATCAGCAAGAAACTCAGTGCACACACATCACCTTACAACTCTGAGTTTCATGAAAACAGTGAGAGGTGTTCCAACGCCTTGCTTAATTTTTACCAGGATAACTGAAATTAACTTATTGGATTAGTTTAATTAATTTGTTAGGGTGCAAACGAATTTACAGAATAGAATTTCCAATACTGAAGTGCCAAGTTATGCCTGCACCTGCCTTGCCTGGAAAAAACACTTGGTTTGAGTTCATTTCAGAGCTGCAGAATGAATTTGATGTGAACTGATCTGGTTTGTCTTGCAGTGACGCCTAGGCATGTGTTGTATAAATTTCACCCAGCACTTGAGTTTGCAAGGGTTAAAGTTCTTGGAGCAAGGAAATACATTTTCTTCCAAATCAGCCTTTCAGCACTCAGATGCAAAGGCTGTGCTTCCTGGGACATACCTACAGAGGAGCCTGGGCTTCAGGAGCAGAAAAACACAAGTGGTGCTCCTTGCAGCAGCCCAGGTTTTTAAAGCGTTAAGGAGTGCTGAGATCCCTAAACATGCAAGGCCATCATGGAAAAGCTGGAGGATAGGAAGATCTCATATCCAGGATATGTCATCCTAAGAAACCCACATTGAAGAAAACATTTTAAGTGAGACAGTTGATCTTTTTCAGTGTCTGGATTTTGCTTCAGGCCATCTCAACTTTTACTTTGGACGGAAATGGATCACAATCCAAATTAAATATCATGACTACTCCAAATCCTTGGCAGCAGCATAGCAGAGTCCCATGTGAGCTGCCACATGTCATTCCAGATGTGTTGGTTCTGTCAGCAGCAGCCTGTCTGCATCAATGATGTGCAGCCAGGGCCTCTCTGATGTCCCTCATCCAAAGACCATCCAGGCTTTAGGCCACAGCAGCAGCATCCCACCAGCACAGTGTTGGGTCCAGTGGAATGATCTGGGTGTTTCACAGTTTCCCTGGGCTCTGGGTTCCCCTGTTCCCAAGTGCCATCATGTCTTGCAGGCTGATGGGAAGGATGAGGCTGTCAGGGTGTTCAGGGTCCTGCCAGCAGAAAGCCCAGAGTGCCAGGTGGAAAAAGCAAGTGTCCTCCATTCAAGACATCCTGCACCTACTTCATTAGGAGAGAAACTCTTATATTCACTCATTTGTTTGATGTGGTTTGTGGAGACTTTATGAGTTAAACCTCAGGGCAAACAGAGTTTGCCTGAAATGTCCTTAGATAGAAGGAAGCATTTCAGCCATCCTGGAAGTGCTGCTTTGGAATGGCTGAGAAGGAACCACAGCAATGCTGCCAATTCAGACCGTGACGGGGGAAAGCATGAATGGATCAGCAGTCCTGACTTCAGGTAGCATCGGGACTCTGAGAACAGTCAGCATGCTGGTTTTTCTGTGAACTGCCAGGCAACTGCAAATGACTTTTTTGTACCCTGAAGCAGCAGCCTGCTGCACCACGCTGCTGCCTCCAGTCCGTGCTGTGGTGGTAGCTCTGTGGCTCCCACCTGGATTCAGTACAAGTCTGTCCTGCTTGGGCTTTTCCCTTTGGCTCAGCACTGCACGAGCCTTTTTTAGTTTCTGGCAAGTCACAAATATGTAACATTTCCCAGCTGCCTTTCTGTCCTTGTACTAGCATGCTACACTGCAGGACAGGGCAGGATTAGCTCTTGGTTGTGGTGACAGAACATTTTAGATCCAAATTCATGGACAGCAAAACCACATTTTCTTGTGGATCTGAAGAAAATCACACACTTGTGTAGGAATGAGTGGCTTTCCATATTCTGCCTGTTTAGTCACAGTTCTTTTGAAATACATATGAAGGTAGGAAGTGAGTATTTCTGGGATAACCACCTTGCCTTCACTAGATACACTTGAGGCTCACCTCAAGGTTATCCTGGGCTCAGTGTGAGTCGAGAAGAGACTCAAGAAATTGTAGTCTTTGGCTCTTTTTACATCTCTCCCTACATTCTTAAAGCACCCTCCTCTGGTGAGCTGTCTGAGCTCTCATATCAGAGATCACACAGCTCTGCCTTCATGGAAACGTGTGCTGCAGAGAATGAGGGTGGGGCTGGACATGGGCCTGGCACATGGGTTGCACTGAATGGCCACACTGGGTGCGTGGCTGTTAAAGGTCAGTTCTGACAGGAGGAAGGATACTTCCTGCTTCCCTTGAGGAAAATGATAGTAGATGGTAATAGGACTGGATTTAATTGGATCGGGCTTGTTTTGTTGGGAATGGAAAGTGAAACAATACCAGTTAGGGAATCTCAGAAATAAGATGGGGTTTGATCAATGGTTCCAAGGTAATTTCTTCAAAGTTAATGTCAAACATTGAATTCTGCTTCCTAAACGTTTTTCCTTTCTTCCTACCATAAGCAGTCCTGCCAAAACCTGTGACCTGAAGAAGGAGCTGAGCTGCTCTGGCTATGGTTTATGGGCTCAGTAATGCACAAGTACAAGAATTTAGAAGAATTTGGAGAAGGTAAATTTGATATCTATCAATGCCAAATCCATCTCAGAGGCCTTGTAACCACTGACCTCAGAGAGGAAATTTTCAGAAATACAGAGTAGAGTTTGAGACTTCAAGAATGTTGTCTTGAAGCCATGTTTGATGCCCCAAGGGACTGCTTCCTGGTTCCAGAGGTTGCTTTTAAAAATATCGTTTTGTATTGCAATATGTGCGCAGCAGACTGAAATCAAAAATTTGCCCTTCCAAAGTAAAAATGCTGTGAGCAGTATAGAAAGCTTATCAGGGAAAGATGCGTGTGATGGTGCCAGGCTCTTCCCTCCTATGACCTCTTGAAGAAGGTTCTGCTTTCAGGGGACTGTGGGCAAGGCTATACCACTTCTTCCTCAGTGGTATTCCAGCTGCATCCTCTCTGGTACTGGAGTTACTTCCTCTTGTGCTACTCTTGTGCTTCCTCACTGCTACTCAGAAGGTTGCCAGGGATTTACTACAGGAGTGAGGGTTAGTGTGGGGAATTGTTCAGATCACCTTTTAACCTACAGCATCTGCTTCTGACCCGACACTCAAATTTACTTTGAGACAACTTAGTAAAGAGACGATTCCTACACACATAATTAAACAAAAAATCAGGCAAAGATTAAGTAGTTTACAATTCAGGATTTTTCATGGGATTTTAACCTCAACTGGTGCTGGCAAGGTCTGAATGAAGTGTGGGTAGACAGCCTGTGGTGTGAACTGCAGTCAGACAGGGCTAATGGGGTCTAGTCCTTTGTGCTGCCTCAGTGGCCTGTGTGGGGAAGGGAAGAGGTTGCACAGTTCAGGATTTCTTCCTCTTCCAGCCAGAGATAGAACTTTATGGTCTTGAATCTGCTTTGGCAGCCAGGACACTGGGATTGCTCACAGTGCTGGTAGAGCTGTCATGAGATTTAAGGAATGGAAAACTAATAAACCCTACAGTCTTTTTTAACAGATCTGGAAACACAATTCAGAAGGGGAGGGGAATATATAATCTCATGCAATGTGCATCGTTGTATTTTTCTGTTACACCTGATTAGCTCCTACCTGAGTCCAAAAGGCCACTGGTGCTAAGAATGTACAGCCTTGGGAAGCTACCACGGGCACTGCTAAGCATCTTCAGAGTCTGCAGCTGTGTTTTACTAATGTCTTTGATCTGAAGCTTTGTTTTCCTAACAGCTAATTTATCAGTGAGCAAATTGAAGCTTTTGCATATTAACAGACTTGCCAAGTATCACTTAGGGGCCAGAACAGAGGCTAATGGAATTATAAAGTCTCTCCTCCACACCCAAAAAACTCCCCCTCTTATGAAGTCTATTTAATTATTTTCTAGGATGGAATGTACAAGATGCATAGTGTATTGCAGTATCAAAAGAGTTCAGTTAATTTACCTCCGTTAACCTCTGTGTGACCCTGCTCTGGGGACTGGAGGATCTGTCACTCCTCTCGCTGTTGGCCCAACATCTGTCGTGTTAAACCACATGTTCAGAGGATGCATTAAGTGCTCAGCACTCCTGCTATTGCTGATATTTTGAGGTGAGAAAAAATCAGTTTCAGGCTCTTTTCTCTAGAACCAGGGTTCTGTGTTCCAAGCAGTGGCACACAAGTGCTGTAACCTCTTTCATTCCAAGCCAGCGTAACCAGCACCTGTCAGTGAGATTGCCTGTACACAAGAGCTGCTGTTCAGACCTTTGTTCCTGGCTAGTCAGTTATTTCCAGCTAATCGTTAGTCATTGCTGTGGGAGGAGCAGCAGAATTATTGTAGTGCTTAACAGACCACAGTGACATGTGAGGTGCTGTGTGTCTGGGCATGAACATCACTGTGTCCTGTGCACAGCAGCTTGTATGGTGCAGGGAGGCTCTGCTGGATGTACTGGGAAATCCCAACTCCCTAAACAGCAGAAGCTTGGCAGAAATTGGAGTGACCTTTGTGCCAATGACTCTGTTGGGAATTTTCTTAGCCTGCATATAACCTGTATGGGCATTGCAGCTGGATATGGCTGCGGACAGCTCAGCTGAATTGTCAGCTAATTTCTTCAAATATATCCTGCAGAGAAGATTTAAGTTATGTTACTGAAGGGAAATCCTTCTGTTGGGAATATTTGAAAGAAGACCGGCACACACACACTTAAAAAGACATTTTTGGGGAGCCTGGGGTTTTGGGTTTTATTTAAAAAAGTCTGATCTACTAGTAAAAGCTCATTTCTATTAAACATGCTTTTAAGTGGGAAGCCTGCACTGTTTCTTACCACGTGAAACAAACGGTTTGATCACCTCCTTAAAGTCTATTCTGCAAAAAAATGCACTTTTGGAATCCTATCCCTGTGCTTGGGATTTCAAAGCGGGAGAGCTGCTCAGAGCGCCTGTCGAGGGAGTGGGGGAGTATGTGGACAGGAAACTGTCTCCATGTGAGTCACTCTGGAAGGGGGTTTCCCTAAATGAAGTGACTTAATCTTAGGTATTTTCTGTGAGGCTGTGTAACAATAGGCAGAAACTAGCTCTAGCATGTGCAGTGCAAGATCTATCTACATCCATCTGTGCCTCTTACTGGGGTGTGGTAAGGACTTAATTCAGTCCAGTGAACTGAGTTCATGGCTTTCAGGGTTAATTTCACCTCTAGAAGCATAAGCATGCACAAATCTGAAATCTCATTTAAAAAGTACATTTCAAAAGAAAGTATCACCTGGACAGTGAGAGGTCTGAGTGCTGCAGTTGTGTGAGAGAGAGAACAGAACTAGGTGAGAATAGCATGCAGTGGAAGGACTTACTTGAGAGTCACATCCCATCTACGTAAACTCAGCATCCCATTTGTCTGAGATCGCTGTGTGACAAAAGTCATCTTTACAAATAATTTTTCAAGGTGTTTGTACATCAAGGCTAGTGAAAGCAGTTTCATAATTCAGGTGATCCTTCCACCTGTGCCTCACTCTTCTTCTAAAATAAATTATTATGTGGAGAGAATACTTGACTGCTGCACATGAAAGGACAATGGGAAGAGAGTAAGAAGTGGAAAATGGTTTCTGTGCCTCCCCCTGGCTTGGGAATGTGAGGAGGAAGAAAAAAAGATGTGAGGATCTGAGAAGTCAAAATGGCAACACTGCAAGGAATTTCTGGTTTGCATCTAGACACAGTGACAAAAGGAACTGGGCAGAGCTTTAGCTGGCTTTGGGGCTGCTGCCAGGCTCCTGAAAAATTCTGAATATGTTCTTAAAAAGGTTCAGTATTTCCACCCCCATTTTAAAGATAGATAGGGAAATGATCATTTAAATAATAAAAAAAGGTAGTATCTTGCTTTTATAAACACCGCCACCCCTCTCACATCTGAGTGATTTTGGAATCTGCTTGTGTTGTGAGTTTGAATGTGCCTGTGGCAGTGGGACTCCTGTTCCCTCCTATCACTGCTGTGGTGACAACACGAGGGCTCTGCAGCTGTGCTCCACTTGTGCTCCGCTTGTGTAATGGCTTTGGAAATGCTGGCTGAAACCAACTGAAAACCTAAAGGAAGGATTCAGACCTTGGTTGTCTCCTCTTGAGCCCTTGATGGTACCTGGGATGGGGACAGCGTGTCCAAGAGCGGGCACCCGGGACAGGTGCTGCTGGAGCACTGTGGGGAGGGCAGGAGGACATGGCCCCTCTGAACATGGGCTCGGGAGCTGCCCGCCAGATGGGACCTGCCCACAGGCCCAGCTGGAAAACTTCTGGAGCAGGGAAGGAAAATCTGTGACTTTTTTCCCATTCTCTCTCCTTCTCTCTCTGCCATGTTTGTTCAACGTGCTGGCAATTGTGCTTGAATCTGTGGCTTGACCCATCACACATGCCTTGCCACAAACCCTCCTCTCCCTCCCCTCCAGCCCCGCAGGCTTGAGGGACCTTTTATCAACCAGGTCTGAGATCAGTGCTGGCATGGGGAAGGTGCCTGCTTGCAGGTCCTTCTCTCCTGGAAGTGCTGTGCAGGGAGCATCAAGGTGAGAAGCGACAATGTGCAAGCATTGCATTTCCTGCTACCTGTCCTGCCAAACCCAGCATCTCCTTCAGGCCTCTGGGCTTGCACAGCTCACGCAGGGACTCATAGGGAATTGCATAAGGTTCATAGTGCAGCAAGTGGACAGCCCTTCCTCTGCTAGGAAAAGGAGTAATCCTGGATAATGTGTCTGCTTACTGCTACACCTTCATCCTAAGTAATTTTAAAAGGATGATGTCAGTAAGATGAAAACTCAGATTTGATAATTAAGTTTCCATTCTAAACCCACAGACCCCAACAGGGTTTTGTGAAGCACCACTGATCTGTATTAATTCTTCATACAGTTACATGCTCTTCTGGGCCAGAGACAACCCGCTGCACGTTATGGTTTAATTTCTGGGTATTACTGTGTTGTGATGAATGTTCTGTCTGAGCAGATATCTGACTGATTCCTTAACAGATTCTGCAGCACTGGGTTTTTCAGAGGCTGAGAGGAGATGCCTTCCAAGTTACACAGTGTTGAACTCAATCTGTGAAGTCAGCCACGGGGAATCCAGGCTTCCCTTGAAACCCAGCTCTTTGGCATTAAATCACAGAGATATTTTAAAGCAAAACTGGGAACATTGTGCAACTCTGCAGAGAGCAGAGTCCAGAAAAAACTCCAGGTTTAAATTTTCTCACTGTTTTTCTGCTATTTAGTGACTTGTTTGTTCTATATCCATGACTACATGGCTGCTAGGAGCAGACTTTTATCATCAGATGTGGCTTATATGAAATACTTCAGCCATGGCAATAATTAGAGGATCATCAGTCTCCTGGGCTATGGATGCCAATCCTCTGGCTAGGTGCTCCTGCTCTCTAGACCTGCCCCTCCAGCATGCCTTACCCTGGCCTGGAGGGAATCCCTTCAGCAGGGACAGGGATTTAACTGAGCTGCAAAACAGTGACGTGAGAGAACCAAGGCTTGTAATTTTGGAATTCTGAAACATGATGATCTTTAAACTCATTTCATAGGAGGGGAAGATAACCCTTTGTTGGAATGAATCCAACTTAGCACTGACATGAGTCACTCACCCAAATTCCTACCTGCAAGATTTTGGGTTGGAGGGTGTGGGACTCCCTCCACAGCATTGAACCCATTAGCTCTGTGCGTTCATTGCTCCTGTGGTGGGCCTTGGCAGCCAGCTCTGCTTGTGATGTGTCAGGTGTGTTGTGTGTAAGGCCTGTGATACACAGCCTCCAGGGGACCAACAGTATGTGGTTTGTGGCTCCTCCCTGAGGATGACAGTATTCAGTCAGTTCAATCAGTTGTGCATTATTTTGCAGGATAAATCAGTAGGTGGAAGGGAGTGTTAGGGAGGTGCCAGTTGTCCCAAATTCTTGGTTTTCCTTACCTGGCGATTTCCCAGTGGTTTCATGTCATAATAGAGTGTGGAGGTGTCAGTCACTGTCTCTGCTGACCTGGTTCTTCTTTTTTGACTTGGATGTGCTGTGAGCTGGAGCTGTTTTGGATGAGAAGAGACAGTTGAGGGAACAGGGAGCAACAACTCATGCCCCTGTTCCAGCCTGAACCACACTCACCCAGCAAACCATTTGTGGATTAGTGGGATTCAGTTTAGTGCGAACTATGTCAGAGCAAAGATCTTGCAGTGTTGGGGCTGAGTTTTTGTAGCAGTTTTGAAGCATTTGCAGGAGTGTTTCATGCTGTTCCCCCATGATCTTGCTCAAGCTGATTATGAAACAGTGACCTTGTGGGTGGTTTGCTCAGGAAATGGGGCTCCCTCTGCTCTGGCCCAGCTCCCTGCGCATGCAGTAGCTTCCCCGTGAGGCTGCAGCAGGCTCTGGTGCTGGTGTCAGCTCAATTTCCTCCTCTTAAGCACACGCCAAGGGCTAGATGTCAAACACTGGCAATGAAACAGCTCTTAGAAGAACCCAGAGCAGGAGTGCAACAGGACACGGGAGGGATGCCAAGGCTACAGAAACAGGAGACAGTAACTGCCCGGATGGTGCTTGGGCAGGACTGCAGTCTCCAACACTGGTTCCCTCGGTCCAGCAGAAGGGAAGGAGCTCTTAATGCTTAATTTCTGTAAATATTTCTGGGCTATCTGCACATCTGCCTGGGGAAAAACTAGCCAAACCCCAGACAGAAAGAGAAGGAGATGAGCAAACCTGCTGGGAGATCTCATGGAGCCCAGGTCATACTGCTTGGGAACAGGAGGTTTGGGACTGGTTTGTAAAGAATGGGGGATCCAGGCCTTCAGCCAGAGACTGACAAGAGCTCTGCAAGTAGCTGTTTTGAGTTGAGAGGGTGAAAGGATGGAAAAATAATATCCTGAATGCAGGTAAATCAGCATCTTGTGATAAGATGAAATGCAGGCTTATATCTGCAACTTGGCTGGCATTTGATGTGTCCTACAGAAAGTCAGACTGTGAGCATTGGAGAAGCACGAGCTTCCTCGGAAACTATGCTGTGTCCTTTGGACTAACTAAATTACAATTAAAACAACAGCAGCTCAGGATTTTGCTCGCTTTTGACATTTGAGACTTTACCATGGTCTTGGATTATATTTTTCAGAATTTTTCTCTGTAGCTTTGAGGCAGGGGAGCTTAATTAAAACCTGAAATGAAAGGTTGTTCCAGCCTTTATTTCAAATTAAAATCCCCCACAACGTGTTGCCTCTCATACAAGTACTGGCTGTGAGTCCCTGGGAGCAAGAAGGCTGCGTTGTTTGTATTACAGTTGATGTTGCCAGTTAGATCTGACAGTGTTTTGCACCAATTCTGGGCACGCGGACAGCTGGCACAGTTCAGCTGAGTTCCTGTTTTACACATGTGTTTTGCTCTGCTCCTCAAATCTGGGAGCTGCTGGATCCAGCTGCATCCCTGCAATGCCAGTGCTTTGGAACGGGAGCCCCATAATGCAGGGTCATGTCCTCACTGGAGAGAAGCTGTGAGAGCTTACAGGTGTCACACCTCTGCAGAGCTGCACACCCAGAGCCTCTGGAATCCTGTTGCAGGGAGTCACAGTCACCACTGCAGGGAGTCAGGGTCACTGCTGCAGGGAGCCAAGGTCACTGCCTTGTCTTCTGGCAGTGAAATGAATAAAAAGGCCCATCTGGCTCTTTGAGAAGGTGAAACCCCAAACATGTGGGCTGTGCTTCTGCTTTGCCTTTGGAGATGACTGACTCAAGCTTTTGCTTGGTATTTTCAGGTCAGCGCCTTCATTCCTAGTTGTGTTTTGGAGACCCCTCAGGATATGAAGTTTTCCCTTCTGGAGCAGTGTACTCCTGAGAGGTCTGTGCCTCAGGGGCCCACACTAGGCACATACCCCAGTACCTCTCAGGTCAGAGATCCTTTAACTTGCGTGAGTTACAAGCTGCAGCCCATTTTGGCAGGTTCAGTGACAGCCAGAGCAGCATAGAGAGCTGAGTGCTGTGCTGCTCACAGTGCCAGCGGGAGAAAGAGGATGGAGAGGAGGGCTGGGAGGCAGCAGGGCAGTGCAAGCCTCGCAGCAGTGCTGTGACCATGGGTTGCTGAAGCCCAGCATGAAGCCACGGTGACTGTCCACTGGCTCAGCAGCTCAGCCCAACTCAGGGCTTGCTCAGGTTCATCTCAAGCTGTGCCTCCTCAGCTTTGCTTCTGTCCCTGGCTGTCTGATCACCACAGTTCTGCCTCAGCTTTCCCCTCCTTGCAGCACCACTGTTCTCATGTTAGGAGGGTCGGCTTTTTCCTTCAGACTGAAACTCACAGGTATTAGAAGTCCGCAGTAATTTTTAAAATATTTTCTAGTATTATTAAACCAGTAGCTTGTCTCAAACAATATACTTTTTATTGTCTTGACAAAATATCTTTTGTCCTCATTTCCTTCTCAAGGCATTTGCATCTAAGTACATTTAAGCATCTATGGATCTGTATACATTTAAATAATAGCTAATGGATATTCCACTGTCACTGTAAACCAGATTTTTCTTACTGCAGTGATTAGGGGAGGAAAAGAAAATGTATCATGATGATTGGCACATGTGAAACCAGTGCCAAATCAGTGCCAACACAAATTAGTGCAGCTTTTTTTTCTGGAAAGCAATCGTGGCTATACTTAGAATATGCTGGGACATTCCTGATCCTGTCTAAAGGGAAGGATTCACGTGCAGCTCACTGAGTGTCCAGGAGGAGCTGGCCCATCCCAGCAGCGGAGTTTGGATGCACAGCTCTGCTGGGCAGACCCGCAGTGCCTTGGGGGGCTGCAGGAGCAGACCTTGGGCCACGAACAGCTGCTGCTCCGCCACCTCCACATTTCACAGGGCTGTGAGAGCAGCACAGTCAATACAGCATGAACTTAAAAAGAGGGGAAGGAGAAATCAAACATCAGGGTGTAGCTGAACAATAGCAGGGCTGCTATTTCTGTTGAAGCTCTTGGAGCCTCCCTGACAATTTCCCCCCAGTGGCTGCAGCTCCAGCAACCACAGTGCTGTCATTGCAGGGTGCAGTTCTCCAGCTGGAGGGACCTGCTCACACACAATTGGTTTCACTGCTGTTGTTGAGAATTCTAGTTTTCTGGGCCTTCCTGTTGTGCAAGCCTCCCCCTTATCGATAGCGTATCTGTTATGTGACACTCATCTGTGCTCTGAGGCTCTGCCAGCACTGCAAGGCAGCTCGAAGCACACAGCAAATCTGCTTTAACTGCCTTGGAACAAAAGCCTAATGTAGTGTGCGAAATAGAGGGAGACAAAAAGGATACAAATCAAATTAGATTCACTGTGCACACAAACTGTCAAACCCAAAGCACAGTGATGCTGGTCAAAGAGGGAAGAAAAAAGCTTTAAAAACATGGCATAAAAGTGGATTGCTGTCCTTGCCTCACTCTGGGAGTCTCTTTGTGTCCTGCAGGCATGGCCAGGGCTGAGATGTGCCTTGCAGTGAGTTGCTGTGATGGTTTAATACACCTTCCCTGCCTGCCCCAGGCAGCTGTTTTGTCCCCATGGTGCTAACTGGAGGGAGTGCTGCCAGACCTCACTCTGCGCAGGGCAGCCCCGTGGCTGAGCCCGAGCTGCAGCGTGCGAAGGTTCAGGATTCCCTGTGAGCTGCAGCAGCATCACTGTCCTGGAGCTGAGGCAAGGCCTGGTGACCCTCCCAGAGGGTGGCACCCTGAGGCTTGGCCACGGGGGCACCTCACTGCTGTGGATGCGGCCCAAGCCCTCTGCAGATCCAGGAGGGGCTTGGCCAGGTCCAGACGTGCTGACACAGCTCACGTCAGCAAAGTGCTTATGCTGCTTCAGCTGTTCTAGGAAGGTTTGACTGATGCTGCTCCATTAAACAGCCTTCCTTCTCCAGGGAAGGTACATCTCCATCAGCAGATCTCCCTGGCTTCAGGTGCTGCATGCAGGGCTGTGCCCCCAGGTTATAGGCCAGAGCTGGCACTGATGGTGCAGACTAACCCTGACTCTGCTGAGGAGGGAGGATTGGTTGCTCCAGCCCAAAAGCAGCTTTATTAGGGCAGCAGGAAGGACCCTGGGCTTTGCCAGGCCTCAGTGCTTGTTTAGCAGCTTTGCTGTAGCCCCACAGCAGCGCTGGTGATGCAAGGGTTGTGATCACATCAGGCAGGCCTGACACCACATCTGCAAACAGCTGGATCTGTTAGGAGGGAGCCTGGCTTTTCCTCAGCCAGACCCAGTGCTTCTGGGCTGTAGGATTGTGTTCATGTCTCAAAGACCTTCCTCCAAATGTGTCTGAAACTGATCCAAAGCCAGCTGAAATCCCTGGGAGATGATCTATTGGCTCCAGTGGCTTTTGATCCAGACTGCAGTGGTGCCCTAAAGCACTGTCTGTGCAGTCCCACCCTGTTGCAGTCAGTCCCTGTGACAGCGTGGGGCACACAGCTGGTGCTGGCTGCTCCAGCTCTCCCTGTGCTTTCATCTGCTGCTCCTCTTGCTGCCATCCTCAAGGATTTTCCAATATAGTTTTTCAGCTGCTGAGCCAGCAGTGGGGAGTGGCAGCGGAACAGTCAGGCTTTCCCAGGATGTGCACAGGTTCGGTTGGGGATGATCAATCAATAGCTGCTGTTACTGAAGTGCTATAGTTAATATTGCCTGGCCTTTGCTGGTAACTGTGTTTTCTTCTCTAGTGCTGTGGGGAGTTTCAGCCTTCTTGCAGGGTTGTTTTTGAAAGCAGCTGCCTTATTGGGTCTGAACAGCAACTTTAATTTTGTTTAATTGTGAAGAAAAACTGTGTTTAGGCTGTGCTGTGGAGGGGTGGGTGGAAGGAGCAACCCCAGGACTGTGCTGTCTGTTGGCAGGGGATTATGCCCAGTTGTGGCCCAGGCTTGGCACTGCAGAGGCATTTCCTTGCTGGACAGGAGCTCTCAGAGGCAGTTCCATATGAATGTTTGTCATCAGGAATGAAGGGGGAATGCTAAGGAGTTCCCAGAAAACCTTCCCAGTCTTCTCTGTTCTGTGTTCATGGACTGGCCTGACTGATGGCTCCTGCTCCCAGCTGCACCCCGGGGCTGAAGGTGCCGAGGTGTTAAGGTAGGTCTGGATTTGCTCCAGGCATGGAGCTGCAGCCAAGGGAAAGGATTTGCACAGTGTGTTAAGTGGGCCCTGTGTGAGTGTGAAGGCCCTGGTGCAACCCTGTTCACTCCCTTGCATGAGGGTGTTGTGTGCCAGTGCCACTCGGCATCCCCCTGCCAATGGGGCCTGTGCCAGCAGGTTTGGAGCAGGCAGCCGGGTACTTACTTACCTTCACCTCAACCTCGCTTTTCTTCTTTCATTCACTGCCACTCCCCTCCCCTCCCCTCTCCTTCTCTTATGCCTATTAAGCCAATCCATCACAATGGGGTTAACTGTGTGGCCTCGCTGTGTAATAGCAACAATAATCAGCAGTTTTCTCCTGGTTTTGCCACGTGAAAGTACAAAAGCACATGCACTGACTTAAGCCTTGTACCAAGGGCTGGCTTCACCTCCCAAAGTGAGGCTGGGTGTCATTTGGGCCTTAGCAGAAGGCAATGTCTGAGGAAACAAAGCTCAAGAAACCACGGGGTGCAGTGGAGCAGACTCAGCAGTTTCCTGGCAAAGGCCCTGGAGCCCTTGAACACACAGACCATTCCCCTCCTCACCAGCCCTTCGGCTCCGATGGCTGTGATTATCCCAGCCTACTTTGCATTCAGTTGAGTTGGTGGAGGAAATCAGAAAATCCCTGTCTGCTAAATTAGTGCTGAAGCCAAGAGCCTGGGAAGCAACTTGTATGTGGAACTGCTGGTGTTTTCTTGTGTGTGCCCAATGGTAGATAATCCATGGGATGGGCAGTCATGGCTAATGCACTGAACCCATTTCAGTGTGCCTAGCCCAAGTTCCTAAGAAAAGCTAAAAAATCCCTCCAGGTGGGCTGCTACTCAGGTGACTGAGACCTCAGATAATAAAATCAAATCTCAGTATCTCGGCGCTGCTGTGGTGCACAGGCCAGGTCACTGGGTCTCTGTGCCGTTGAAGGGGCACTTAAAAACACTCCATAACTTTCCACTCTTTCAGGAAAGAACACTTTCATGCTGGAATTTTGAGTGAAGTTGTGAATGTGGCTGGAGCCCGGGGCTTCTCCAGGAAAAGGCCCCTTTGGCCAGCTGTATTCAGCTCTAATGAGAGGGCTGAATTCTCCCTCAAAGCTGTGTTTTCCATTTGGCCCCTTTTCCCTCATCAATCGCTGTCAGTTCAGACAGAGGCCCCACACGCAGCTTCCCTTGGGCCTGTGTGCTGCCCGGGGCTGCTCGGGGAGGACAGCCTGCCCTACTAAACTGCATCTCTGAGCCACCGAACAATAGCGCTTTGTGTGAGCACACAGTGCAAGCTCAGTTTCCCAGGCTTTTCCTTTTCTCCTCTTCCCTGTCCTGCTGGAAGCCCCCGGCAATGCAGAACTGAGCAGGGGCTGCTGCCACTGAACAAAGGGTGTGGGGTGGGCCCCTCCACCCCTGCCCCTGGCTCCAGCTGCAGGTACTGGATCATTTTCCTCAAGTACAACAGACCTGAGTAATTTGAGCAAAAATGCCCAGCAGGATGCAAGGAGGGCTCCAGCCACTGCTTCAGCAGGTCCACAGGCAGGCAGGGCCCTTGCTGCAACCCTGGAGACATGGTGATGGCACCAGGGGTGGCTTTGGTGAGGGCAGAGTGCTGTGGTGCCCATGTGGTGTGCTTCGGTGAGGGCCCCCTGGCAACAGGTGATACCAAGACAGATGGAGGTGCTGCAGAGAGGAGCAACAGAGTGAAACTTAAAAAAAATCAACCTAGGCTGAATCTCTGCAACAGGTTGGTGGTGCTCTTTCACAGAGGCAAGACTGCAGGGCCATCCAGCCTGCACACAAGGGGATGTTCCTTTGTATCAGCAGACATGAAAGTACCCCCAGAAGGAAGCAGGAATGCTAACTCCACTTACAGACATGGAAATGGGGATGTGGGCAAGACCTTTGTGTCCCAGATCAGCCCCTGTTTCTGTCCCCGTGGGCCCCATGCCTGCCCTCCTGCCCCTCACTGCTGCCAAGTGGCTCAGGGTGCTGCTGGAAACGCTGGGCCCCAACAGCACAGGCAGGAATGGGGGATCATCCTCAGTTCTGTGCACTGCTGGCAAATCCAATCAAGCACCACATCAGGTGGAGATGCTGTGATGTGCAGGGACCCTCTTTTGGTGCAGGGATGTTCAGGGCCATGATGGCCAGGCTTGTGGTGGGTGCTGGTCCTCCTGGGCTGTGAAGGGGCCCTTCCACAGGGCACACGAGGAAACCTCCTGCTTTCTAACCTGCACTTAGGAGTTCTGGATCCCAAAATGCCTGAAATTGCTGCTAGTAGGTTTCACACTGCAGATGGAGAATTGGAAATCATGTGTGACTAAATTAATTGGGAACAACAAACAGCAGGGACCCAAGTATTGGAAAACACTGACAGCCCAGCCACCACTGACGCTGGAGCATTTCCTTTGCTTCAGCGTGACCAACTGCACGCAGCTCCAGAGGCTCTGCTCTGTGGACCAGGCTTGAGGCTGCTGGCACCATTACCCCATGGCCTGTCCTTCCTGAGCTACTGTGCCATCAGCATCATCCAGAAAAGCAGTGGTAGGGAAAGTTGTCTCTTATTTATAGCAGCATAGTCCCACGCAGTGCTGATCTGCAGGCTGCAGAGCCCCCAGTGATGGAAATGGATCAACAAATAGATGTATCTTGCATGTGGTAAGAATGGGCTCAGTTCTACAGAAGAGAATTGCATGTGACGTGCAGAGAGGAGCTGAGAACACTGTTGTGTATGTGACAGGTATAGTACCTGCAGGCTCTGGCCTTGTGTCCATAGTCATTGATACTGCAGCATGCGACTGATTGGCCATAAACAGTAATTCAGGGAGGGTAAAGAGATGTTGTTAAAAGAGCAGCAAGCTCCTCCTCTTGTGCAAGTTCTTTTTTTGGTCTGTTGCTACAGCAACTCTCTACCAAGAACAAAGATGACAGCAAGATATTAAATTTTGCAGCAACTCAATTGACTCCTGATTTCCCTTCTTTTTTTTGCCTTTGGTAACTGAATCCTGATGCATTAATTGTGTTAGATTTCAGATGGAAATCATGCCTTCCCGTGACAAGAATTCCTGTTTTGCTCTTTCCTCCTTCCCCTCAGAAACCAATTAAATCAATTTATTTAAGTTCAGTGGGTGATTATAAACACTGCATTTCTTAGCTTTATTTCTTTTGCATGTGAACATCATGTATTTTAACCCACAAATCATATGCTGTACCAAAATCCCCAAAGCCTTGATATTCTTTAAAAAGAAACAAACAGTTCTTGGCAAGTACTGTTTCAGCAAAGTTCAACGTATGCCGGTGGCACAGACCAGAAATGTAAAATCTGAGTAACTGCAACAGAGATCATCTGGATTTGGGAACATTAAAACTGGTTTTAAAGCACTGCTGCATTTCAGTTCTCCCTCCCCACAGTTTGTGTTTCTTGTGGGGCAGACCCTGAGCAGGCCACGGACCTGCATCTCTGGGATCACATCTGCACATGCAGAACCCCTGGGTTTGGTGGAACAGAGCCTGACAAGGACCTGCCTCGATGTGAGGGCCTGTCACCTTCAGAGCCCCGATCCTTGGCTTTGGAGGTCCAGAGCTCCTGCATAGGGACCGTCACAGCCCCAAGCCCTTGGAGCAAGTGCTCTGTCACTTTGTGTTTGACTGTCACCTGTGTGTGCCAGATACAACAGGGCTGCTCCAGACAGGGCTTGGGGAGCTCAGCACTGCAGGGAACGGGGATGAGGGAAAGAAAGGCCAGTGGTGTTAGTCTGAGATGACACAAAACATGACTGCCCCTGGCACTGGGATGAACTCCTGGGAGCACGTACCCAAGGGAGAACCGCACCATCCTACGTGAGCAAAGCATGGGTCAGGTCATAACCAAACTGCAAATCCAACTGCACCAAATGGCAGAGGTGTGTACCCAACCTTGAAGAGAACTGTGCCCGTATGGTGGAAGAGGAGATGGTGGGACCATCCTGGATGGTGGAGCCGCAGCTCCCAGGAGTGCAGGGTGGGGAATCCTCACCCCTGGGGAGGGAGAGAATGGGGGAAAATGGAAGAAAATGGAGGCAGAGAGGAACAACAACATATGGAGAAAGGGGGGTGACTGATTCACATGAAATATTACATATTTAGCTTTCCTCTGAATCAGTGGGAGTATAATTAACGATCTGGCTCTGGCAGCTTCAGTTTCAGCACGGTGTGCACAGGAGGGATGGGCCCAAGAGGAGTCTGGGCCACCTTGGGTTTAGCACAAGATCAAAGCTATGGAAACAGCCCAACGGAGTAAACAGCTCCTGTTGCTTTTCCTGGAGAGCTGTGTGCAAAAGCACTTCTTTGGGGGCTTACGTAGTACAGGGCAAAGGGCTGCAACCCATCTCATGGGCAAGGCTTAAACAGCTGCTTGGATTTCAGATGCACACCTTGGATATTAACATGCAAATGCCAGCATTGTGCAGGGGATGTCCTTCCTGAAGAGCCTGGGCGTGGATGCTGAGTGCCTACTCCCCAAAGCAGTGGCCGCTCAAGCACCAGCTGAAGCTGCTGCTTGCAGCAGGGAAATGAAAGCGCAGCTTTGACCACAGAGTCTGGGCAATCTCCCTGAGGAAACAGAGGTAGCAGATCTCCAGCAGGAAACTGCTTGCAAGAGTCTTTTCACCACTGATAAGCACTGTGCAGTGTGGCCATTGCCTCGTGCAGTTACAACAGGTTCTGAGTAGCTTGTGACTCCAGTGCCTTTAACAGGAGAATTAGGGCTACTGGGAAAAATTGCTGTTGCCTTGCCGAGTTGTTTATCATAATTCTTCATGCATTTAGTCACACATAAATATTCCCATTTCTTACAGGGACTTGAATTACTGACCAGCATAATGCTGAATTCTAATGGTATCACAAGGGCTTAAGATGGTAACAGTGAAAAAGGCTGGGATCAAGATGGGTGTGTATTTTAGAATGCTCTTTTTCTTCTCTGAATATTCATGGCTTCAAGGATACTACACTTGTATTTTCAGAAGATACCTTTCTACTTACAACTGAGCTGTTGGAAACCTGTACAAAATAAAAATCAAAAGCAAACTTCTGGGATGCTTTACCTGAAAAACAACATGTATTTCTGCATACGCAAATCAGGACTTGACTTCGGCTGCAGTTATTTTGGGTGCAAAGGCAGGACCCATCGATACAGCTCTGTCAGTGCCAAGTTACAACTGCACTTCACTACAGAGATAAAAAAGGGAACAGAGTGAGAAGTAGTTCTCTGTTAATATGACAAGGTAACAGCACTTTGCTGGCAGGAAAGAAGATGTAAGGTTCAAAAAACAAAGGTGATGTAGCGCAGCACCAACAGCTGCCGTGTTACGCATCTCCAGCTACTTTACTCCTACACTGGGAAACGTGTATATGGAAGCCTTTCCCCAGCAGTCCAGCATGCTGTATCAGAGCCATGCCATGCCCACAGAGGAGACAGCCAGCAGGGCTGGGTGCTGCTGCCCCAGCTCATACAGATTTTATTCCCCAGCTGTCTCCGCTGCAGCTGAGTGCTCTCCTGCATGGGCAGTCTCTCCCAGTCTGGCTGGTTTACTGCAGGTCTCATGAGCCTGAGGCAGAGGCCACACCTCCAGGTGACCCTCAAGCCCGGACTGGAGTAGCTTCCATCACCAAGTAAGGATTTACAGCAACTTCCCAGAGAGGCTGCAGAGGGTTCAGCCACACATCAATGGCCAATCCCCCTTCCCCAACTCCATCAACCCAAGGTATGGCACAAGGGATTCTGCCTTTCAGAGATCTCAGGAAGGCAGAAAAACCAAGGGAGAGTTGGGGAAATGTCAAAGCTGCCTTACTCTGGGATGAGTAACTGGCGGCAGTGCTGTGAAGGGTTTCAACAAACAGCTTGGTGTCTGTATCATCTGTGGCTCAGTGTGGCCTCCAGCCTGGCTCCAGCCTTCTCTTGCAAAGCTTCAGTGGTGTGAGAGTGGGTATGATGGATATTCCATCTCCGAAAGTATTCAAGGCGAGGCTGGACAGTGCTTGGAGCAACCTGGTCTAGTGGAAGGTGTCCCTGCCCATGGGAGGGGATGGACTGAGGTGAGCCTCAAGGTGCCTTCCAACCCAAACCAGTCTGTGAATCCATGACCAGAGGGTCTGCCCAACTCATGGTAACACACATGAGTGTCCCTGGAAGCAGCATGTCAATACTCGGCTGAGGCTGCTGTGTGTACGTTCAGCACATCATGAAACACTTACAGTTTGAAGCTGGAAACAAAGAGTGCAAGACAGCTTTCTGCTTAAAAATTTTTCCTTAATTTAGGAATTGCTTTAAGCCAACATTACCTCTGCTTCCTGAACACACACAAGGCTACTGCCCTGGAAATAATCTGCATTAGCCTTACTGGAGTGACCACGTTGCCATAGTTACTGTTGGCTTCTCTATACCTCAAGCTTGAAGTGTTTATTATGATTAAATCTCATCCAGTCCCATTCTTCATTAAAAAATTCTGGGTTGAAAGTGTCACAGAGTGAATTATAATGTAATCCTTCCTTTTAAGAAGCTGTTTCAAGTAGAAATTCCACAAAATATCTTAGACATTGATATTTATTAAAGATCATTAATTCATGATTGGATTATTTTTCTTCAGCCATTGCTGCTTCTTTATTCTTCATGATATCTGAGTAGCAGAAACCCCTGGCGCTGTTGGGTCATTTCATGACTGGGATTTTTCTTTCACCACTATATTGTGGACCACTCTGAGAGAAGATGCTTAACACCCTCAGACACTCGGCTTTGACCTCAGAGGTGGCCTCACAGGTTTGAAGCAATTTGGCAAGAAAATCAAAATCTGTCTTACGGCACAGGTGGTTATCAGGAAACGCTGGTCTTCGTTCTCTGAGTCCCTGTGGGTGTTGCAAGAAGTGACTGCCACTAGGATGAATCCTTTATAAAATGGCCTGTGCTTCTCTTCCCGTGTTTAGTTTGGTTTGTTTTTTCTTTGTGAAGAGGGAGCTCAGAACTGTGAGGTCCCTCCAGAGTGTTCTTGGCTGTGAAGGAACACAACATCGTTATCCCTGGACTTTTCTTGTCATTGTGTAAGTTGGCTTTTCCTTGTTTTGGGAGACGATACACCATCAGTGTATACCAATCTTTTCACACCCCAGTGGCACCCTCTCCAGAGACCTGATGTTCCTGGAGGATCATTCTTTGATACCTCTTGACTCTTCCTTGGTGTCGCCTTTCCAGCCCTGCTCCAAGTACAGCTAAGGGTGGTCACACACTGCATCCCAGCCCAGCCCCTTCCCAGATTCCCGGGCAGGGGATGCAGCCACGTTTGTGGTTCATCAAGTCCTGTGTAAGGAGTCCAGCAGTGTCATCCTTGGAGCCCACTAAGCCCACGGCCACAGGACTGTCACCAGGTTGGCGGGATGCTCCTTTTTCTTCCTCTTCCCTTCTGGAGTAGTTCTGCCTAAAACTGTGGGTTTATGTAGAGCAAGATTCAGCCCCAAACCCATGCTCTTGGTGCAGCAGACACACATTCGGCATGAACTGTGCTGGGGAGCAGTATGTTCATGAGGGAGGATTGTGAGGATTCCCCACAGTGGGCTTGGGTTTCGAGCCTTTTGTCTAACAGGTGATTTATTATGATTCAGTAAAGTGCCTGAGACATTCCCATTTTCTCCTTTCAATTACAATGTTCTACTATTTTCTTGTTTTCATGCCTCCACCTGAATGCCCTGGCATCAGCTCCCAGTCCTGATCAACATGCTCCTCTTGGAGGGCTGTTACCCTCCAAGCAGATTTTCAGATTTTCAGGGCAGAATCCTTCTCAGCAAAAAACCTTGTCATGTTCCTGTTCTGTACAAATTTGTGTTATTTTTCTTTTTTCCTTTACCACAGCTGCTAGCAGCTTAATAGAGCTTTAATCTCTCTCCCATTTCCCCACGTCAGCTGTTATGTTGCCCACCACCAAAAATTCCTCACCCGCCCTAAGCAATATATTGGAAATAAGTTCACGTCCCAGCCACTTCCTTGCATGCAGCACTTTGACTCGTTCTTGTCTGCCATTTGCGCCTTCTATCCCCCTAACCAATAACGTGCTGTACTGCTGGCAGGCTCCATTGCCCCACCCCAATATTCTCAGCACTGTGAAACTGTCCAGACCAAGGCAAATTGTGTTTCAAAGATCAGATGACATTATCAGATGACATAAAATATTCAGGGTATCAGTGAGTGGCAGAACCCAAAACAGCAAGAGTGGCTGGCCAGCCTGCTGCCTGCCCTGCTGAGATTTCACACAACCTTGGGCACAGAGTGGGCACAGCTTCCTGGCTTCCCCATCCCAAATCAATGGCTTCCCCTCTCTCACTCTTTATCTCAGTTCAGGATTTGTTGTTTGTCTCTCCAGACGCCCCAGCTCTCCTCAGCTGATGTGTCAACACTCCTTTGCTGATGTTTCCCTGCTCCTGCCCCACCATCCTTGCTGAGACCAGCGAAGAAGCTCCTGAGCCAATGTCCATCCTTCACCCTTCCAGCTCACCCCATTGCTCATGGCCTCTTTTCCCACTTCTCTCCTCCTGCCTCTTTTGTGCTGGCTGCACCCTCCCCTGTCAAGTTTTACATTCTTGTTCTGCCTCTGCACTTGGCTCCCTCTGTTCACCTGTGCTCGGTTGTTGGATCGAGGGTTTGCAGAGCAGTGCTGTTTTCCTGGGGTATGCCCGGGCTGCCCCACTCCCCCTGGTTCTGCAGCTTCTGCAGCCATCAGCTCAGGACCCTGGCTGCTCCATAGGTCAGCACACCGGCACAAGGAGGATCCC